>NC_090277.1:104303279-104614585 GCF_040414725.1 Anabrus simplex | reverse complement strand
TACATGCAGTACCGAACGAAAACATTCCACATGTCTTACGAAAAGAAACTTTTCTCCACAGATATTAAGCTGCCTAATGCCGTACCGTTTTTTCCACCGATCAAGCCACCCAGCACTGGCAGGAAAATTAGGGTCCCCTTCATTAAACTCCTTCTGGAAATACACAGCCTTTTCCTGCAGAATGGGGCCAGATATTGGCAGGCCCTTTTCCGGGTGTTGAGATAACCAAAGAAATAGTGCTTCACTTACTTTTACGTACTCAAATTTTTCATTTTTTCTCTGCTCTGGTAGAGCACCACTTTTCAATTTCTTCCCTCTGTTTTTTCCAGTCTCCCACTGTAACACATCCAACACTATAATCTGAAGCCACATTTTGAAGAATTTCCCCTTTGTCCAGTCTCTTTAATGCACTCAACTTGTCTTCCATAGAAACAATCACTTTCTTCCATTTACTCGCTATACTCACAGAGGATATGAAAACTAGAACATCCAATACTACAATGAACAATGACTAAAGACTCACTGCACCTGTTCTTGAGAAGAAAAAAAACTGTCCTACCGCCAGCGGTCAGGCCAGTGATTGTCCCATGGTCGCACCCTCCACAGCGGGTGTGCCTGAATTTAGTCTCCACCAAAAGTTCAAATTAAGTCTAGCAGTGTCGGATAACACGGAATGTCGGATAAGCGAAGGTCGGATGAGCGAGACTCTACTGTATTTCAATTTAACTGTGATACTTTTCAATACAGAACAATGAAATTTTTATCTTTAAATATCCAGGCTAACTCGGATACGGTCCACAGCATGGTCACGCGCTATAGGCAATAACTCGGATACGGGCGTGAATGTGTTAACATCTCTTCAACATGTACTAAACGTACGTAACACGACCTAATAGGATGAAAGTCAGTTTCGATCTGATGTTATTTCCTCTTCGTTGAAGTGTAATATCTTTCCCGCTGTATCGCAGCCATCATGACGTCTTGCAGTACTCGGTCATCTCTTGTAAACTTCGTATTTGAACGTTACCTGTTAAATAGTGATTCCGGAGAGGATGTTTTTGAAGAGGAAGATAGTGAGTATATTATGGGTGATAATGAACACCAAGAAAATATAAGTGAAAATGCTAGTGATGAATCCTGTTAAGAACTGTCACCTCCCTCTGTGAAGAGGACGAAGGCATCGCATATTAGGCCTAAAAATGCAAGCATCTTCATTTTCGTGGTTATCAGGTTCATTTTTCCCAGTTGTTCGCGATTTTGATGACACCAGTTCTGGAATCACCGACAGAAATCTTCGTGCTAATTCATCGGAGATTGACTTTTTCTTGTACTCTCTAACTCACTCAATAGTGCAGGTTATCGCTGAATCTACCATCAGTTACTACAAACAGATGATTGAAAAAAATCCGTTTCAGCTAAATCAAGGCTACAGTCGTGGGTTGATCCTACAGTGGAAGAGATTTATGAGTTTTTTGCCTTGACAATGCTCATGACTAGGATACAAAAAAAGCTTACTTTACAGGAGATGGTCTCCTTCACACTCCGATTTTTGGACTAATTATTTCAAGAATTTTCATGAACTCAGACACTTCTAGAGACCATTCAATGTACGAGGGCTATTTTTTTTCAAGGTCCGATCGGTCGCGACAGTCAAACGCCCACGAATATATGATGAACCGCTGCGCAGATGTGTTGCGCAACGTCTCTGAAATGACCGTTATGCGCCTCACCTCAGTCCCATCAGTAGTGAAACGTGCAGCGCGCTCGTAAACATGGCTACAACGATCCGCTTCACCCGCCAAGTGTGAAGTGCACGGTGTAATTCGATTTCTTCAGGCTGAGGGGTGCAATGCAGCCGAAATTCATCGCCGAATAAGTCGTGTGTATGGTGAAACGTGCATGAGCGACAACAAAGTGCGACAATGGTGCAGGAACTTTACAGCAGGGCGTACAGACGTCCATGATGCAGGCGGCCAGGGAAGGAAGCGTGTGTCAACCGATGATCTTGTTCAGCGTGTGGATCAGGCAATTCGAGAAAATCGTCGGTTCACAATTTCTGTGTTGAGTGCTTTGTTTCCTGAAATTTCCAGGTCAACTCTCTACACAATTGTGAGTGAGATACTTCAGTACCGCAAACGTTGTGCGAGATGGGTTCCGAAGATGCTGTCTGACCGTCACAAAACACAGCGAATGGGCACCGCTTTAGCGTTTCTCCAGCGCTTCCATGATGAAGGACCGGATTTTTTGAACAAAATTGTCACAGGGGACGAGACATAGGTTCATTTTGAAACAGAAGAAACAAAAGAGCAATCCAAACAGTGGATGCATTTGCACTCCCCGAGTAAGCCAAAGAAATTCAAGCGAACATTCTCCAACAGAAAGTGTATGGCTACTGTGTTCTGCGACCGGAAAGGAGTTCTGTTGGTGGAATTCATGGAACGTGGTTCCACCATCACTGCAGCCGCATACTGTGCGACTATTCAACGTCTACGATGGGCAATTCAGAATAAGCGGAGAGGGATGTTGTCATCAGGCATTGTCCTCCTCCATGACAATGCTCGGCCGCACACTGCAGCTGCCACCATGAACCTCCTGCAGCGTTTCCAGTGGGACATTTCGATCACCCAGCATACAGTCCGGACCTGGCTCCATCAGATTTTTACCTCTTTGCTCACATGAAACACTGGCTAGGAGGACAGCGTTTTGACACCGATGAGGCGCTGCAGACCGGCGTACAAAGATGGTTACAGGCGCAGGCGGCGACGTTCTATCAAGAGGGCATTGACAAGTTGGTACCACGCTACGACAAATGTCTCAATCTGCGAGGCGACTATGTTGAAAAATAGCTGTGATGTATCAGTAAGTGTTACTAATAGAAAAGTGTCAAATTTGTACTGCTGTTTCATTTCGTGACCAATCGGACCTTAAAAAAAAAAATAGCCCTCGTATACTAATGATTCCTGAGTGTATTTTAAGCCTGTATTCAATGTATTTCAACCCACTTTCAAATTATATTCCAGCAAAAGTATCGTTAAAAATTAGTTGTGAAAGTGCCTATTCCTCGAAATAAACTCGGCCAGTAGGACTCGCTTGGTCAAGAAAACATGGCAGTTAAAAGGTTAAATTTACTTTAAACAATCACCAATCAATAATAATTATTGTTGTTGTTATTCTTGTTGTTGGAGGTTTCTTTGTGTATTTGTCTCTAATATGGCTCTTTCTATACATTATTGTTTTAGGTCAATGGACCTCTGGACACCAGAAACTTTGACAAATATCCCAGAGATAAAGACGTACCTCCAGATGAGCTTTCTGGTTGGGACAAGGATTTTTAAGAAGTGCAGGAGAAGTGGCCATTCTGTCATGGCTCTCTTGTTGATCAGATTGAAGGTGTACAGTTATGTGAATAAGAAATTTTCTCAATTCTAAACACATGAAGAAGTCTTGTGTTTCTGTGAGCTAATGATGTAAATATGAATTTTTTTACATTTCTGTTTGTAAAAATACCACATGGACTGTGTGTACAGATGTGTTACAATAGACTAAAGAAACTCTTTCATGTATTCTTCTCTACCACATCCTGACAGACTTTCCTCTGATTTATGTGTAAATACTGGAAAAGTAAGCATTCATTTTTTTTCAAAATAAAAATGGAATAATTGACAATGAAATAGCTATTTGTGTGGCACTGATGTTGTTATCAAAAGTTATATTTTTCAGAACAGTGTTGGTAATCACATATTCAGTCTGGCAAATTCTGCCATAGTGATCATTACAGTCACAAAAATATCACTACCATGCTAAATGTGATGAAAATAAAAAGCATGATGTTAACATATTTTATTTATTTTTTGCTTTACATCTTGTTTTAATTGGTACCCTTTAAGGCCGATTTCATTATTGAAAATTAGTGTTTTCACTTTTACCATCATCATCATCATCATCATCATCATCATCATCATCATCATCATCATTATTATTATTATTATTCAGCATATGGCAACAAGTTAGATACATATATACAATATACAAGTATATAATATTTACAAATATACACAGACAAGAAACATATTTTATAGCAGAATGTCCAGTTGGGTGATCCACTGTATGGCTTCCTCTATTGGTTCCAAAAAGTCACTCGGGCTACTATCAAATAAGACCAAAAAAATCAAAGTTGGTGGTGTTCAGTCATACCAATCTTAACCTATGGTGTCAAAATATGCACCCTCATTAAGAAAGACTCATCAAGGTTGCAGGCATCTGAGATGAAGTTCCTGAAGTCCACAATTCAAAAAAACAAAACTGGACAAATTAAGGAATGACATGGTCAGAAAGGGATTGAGACATAATTGTTAGATCGAGTCAGCATGTCCAGATTGAGATGGTTCGGGCATGTAATGAGGATGGACCCAACAAGAACAGCGTATGTTAACTTGGAGAGACATGTGGTAGGAAGAAGGATTGTGGAAAGACCAAGAACCTACTGGATAGACATCGTAAAGATGGACCTTGCAGATCAGGGAAGGACACTAGAGAACGTCATTAACAATAGGACGTATCTCAATAAGACACACCAACAGTACCCATCAAACTGGAACTGTAAAATGATGATGATGATGATGATGATGATTGACTTGAGGCAAATACTTTGTGTTGATTCTTAGTTTTCTCAAAATATGTTGCCTTGTACACACTGTTATACATAATGGAACTTCAATATGCTGATGACGATGCAACACCTGCCCATACACCTGAGGAGCTTCAAACATACATCAACTGTTTTAAGGATGCTTATGAATGATTTGGTCTGACCATCAACACCCATAAGACTAAAGTACTTGCACAGCTGACACCAGGTGGTACCGTCCCTGAATTAGTAGTAGTAAACTCGTGTCCTCATCCCGAGGTAATGAAGCTCTTTTTAGGCATACCCCCATTGTTGGTGAGCTGCATGTACCATTTCAACCACATACCAGCCCTCCTGCCATTCTTAAATTTCTGGCAGTACCGGGAATCAAACCTGGGCCTCCGAGGACGGCAGCTAATAACACTAACCGTTACGCTTCAGAGGTGGACATCCCTGAACTAAATGTCACCAGAGCAAGAACACCTCTTGAACAGGTAAACCAATTTACCTACCTTGGTAGTATTCTAACTACCCGCTGCAACTCAGAAAAGGATGTGGAAACTAGAATACACTCTACCCATACAACTTACGGTCACCTCTCCCACTGAGTTTTCTTGAATAAGAATCTCAAAACATATACAAAACTAATGGGATACCAAGCTGCAGCCATAACAACATTACTATAATGACATGAAACCTGGACACTTTATCGTCGTGACATAAAGCAACTGGAATGCTTCCATCAGTAGAAACATAGATCCATCATGTACATCAAATTGGATGACTATGTAAGCAATGTGGCAGTTCTTGACAAGGCACATATGAACAGCAGAGAAGCCTTCATCATCACTCATCGGCTTAGATGAGTTGGTCACATCCAGCGTATGAATGATAGCAGACTGCCCAAACAACTTCTTTACAGTGAGATTGCTCATGGCAAAAGGCTTCAAGGTGTTCCATGTTATAAAGACCAGCTTAAGCAGACTATGAATAGCACCAACATAAATGCTAACACCTGGGCAACAACTGCACAAAACCATGTCCTTTGGCACAAAGCTACTGCGGAAAGTGTCTCACTGTTTCAGCAGGCACATCACAGACAAGAAAATGAAACCCATGAAAAGCGAAAACTACGTCAGATCCAGCCACGTCCTCCACCCACCTTTAGACGTGATGTATGTGGCCGCAAGTTTCATGTGAAGATTGGCTTGATCATATAGATGTTGATTCCCATAGGGAACCTGAAGTATTTGTCCCAAATGAGTAAATTTATAAAACCAATATAATTGGTCCATTATTGGACATTATAAATTTTGCAGTTAACTCATTCCTGATTGCCAGCATTTCTCCCCAGTGTGCTAAATTGGGCTCATCTGTTGGTAAATAGCACACCTACCAAGACACATGACTAGTGCATACCGTGCAGGCCACTGCATAGGCACTACAACATACCTTACATTATTAAACAAGGAAACCTTCCACTAAAAAGTGTGAGAAAGTAAAAATGAGACAAAGTCTCTCATAGTGCATTGGCACTGCCGGTGGCTCCAAGTAGTCTACGCAGTGGTCGCCACGGTATGCACTAGCCATGCGCCTTGGTAGGTGTGTTATTTACCAACAGATGAGCCCAATTTAGCACACTGGAGCGAAACGCTGGCAACTAGGAATGAGTTAGCTGGAAAATTTATAATGTCCAATAATGGACCAACTATATTGGTATTAAGATTGGCTTGATCAGTCATCAGCAACATCTCCACAGAGCCAACAGACTTTAAGAAGAATTGGAGGAGAAAAATGTAGTCTCGGAAATGAGTAGCGGCTGACGACGATGGTAGGTGTGAGGATTACTTACAGATCAATATTTACTATGTAGAAAGGACAAAAATAATCTTTGTAACTTGATTTAAACATGCCTTGGAACATGATCCTAGATTTGCTCCTAGCATTCCTTCTTTGATTTATGTCGTAGTACAAACATCCACCTTCACACAAACCAACCATGCATACCTTTACAGTCTCTGCTGTTTGTCTATAATGTGCCCTTTTAGCATGATGAAGCTCGGTTGACTCTAAGAGAAAAAAAAAATACATCCTGTTGATTCCGATTCATTGCTTGGCTACTTCACAACCCTCAATTTATATATCTAACATAACAGTCCAGAGAGCACTGCTTATCCCAGGATTTAAAAATTACTCTGCAAATCAAATTACTTACTTTGCAGTTAATGTAGGATTCACATGCGTTTGGAAAAATAAGAACCATCATGCTTGGAACAGTAATTTCTGAGTGAAGACAAAGCCATCCAAGAATCCATTGGTTTGACACCATCAAAACAAACACCAAGATGTCAGTACCATATTTATCCACATAAATTTCCCCCTCACGTAATTTTCCCACCCTTCATTTTGAAATGGAAATTTGGGGAGAAATAAACACCGTAAAACAAAGTAACTTCAGCCACTTCCTCGTACATTTAAAAATTAAAATGTGAAATATTCCTTCTAATTTTCTAAAAAATGTAAGTTCTGCCATGTTTGTTCTTCATTTCTAAATATGAACATAATTCTAATTGTTATTCAGTAATGAACTATGCTTATCGAAAGAATGGCCGGAGTTACCCCATGTTTTTGGGTAACTTTGGCTGCCATAAAAATAACTCAAGAAATGAAGTTTTCAATGCAGTGTTACTTCAGCCACCGTGAATGTTTTTTTAAAACCTGCAGAATGCCCATTATCAACAATCACAAACAATTTGAAACTATTTGTAGTGAAACAGATGTATAGTGATCAAATTCACATTTTCCCCAAAGAAGAAACTATTTTATTTAGCCTAAGCGTACAATCATTGTATCATCATCATTATCCTAAACCATCCCCAGTTTCCTGGGTGTGGTATATGAGCCTAGCCTCCTCTATCTCATCCTGTCCCTGTACCATTCTTCCTCCACCAACTTGTCCCAATCATGACCTCTCAGCAGTACACCGTTCTTAACTAAATCTATCCATTTCCTTCGTGGCCTTCCCAAGAGTTGTCTTCCTTCTACTTTTCTGTCAAATTCCTTCCTTGCAGTTCTGTTAACTGGCATCCTCTTCATGTGACCAAACCACTTCAGTCTTGATATCTGAATCATATTGAGGAAAGAATCATCTATTCCTACTTCTTCTCTAATTTTCTCATTCCTAATATTGTCTTTCCTGGTGTTCTGGATCATAGTGCATAGGAATTTCATTTTAGCTGTCTGAAGTTTGGAATTATCTCTATTGGTCAGTGTTGTGGTTTCGAGACTGTATGTAAGAATTAGTGTAGAATAGGACTTGTACAATGTCTTTTTTTTTTTCATGGGTATTTGCTTATCCCACAGCAGGTGCCTTACCTTGTGGTAAAATTGTGTTGCGTTATTGATTCGATTGTTCACCTCATGTTGTGCTAGGTTGTCATTTGATAGAACGCTACCCAAGTATTTGAAAACTGGAACGCTCACTCCTTGTGGGTGGGGTTAACTTCCAATAAGTAACCAGGGGAACCTGACCCCTACAGAGCGCGTCCCCAGGTGGTGGATAGGGGGCCCCTACAATATGTAGGGCTGGTTTAAATAACCAATACAACCCACAGACCAACAGGTAGCCAAATTCCTGGGTGTTTTAAAATACTGGGACACCCTCTCTCCAGGGGTCATAAATATGGAGGGCCCTTGCCCAGGGTTAAGGGTGAAAACCTCAACGGCATATCAGATGTAAGGCTTTTCAGGCGTTTGCTCTATTAACCAGCATTTCATCTTAGGTCTGACACTAGACTCGTCAGAGTGGGATGTGTCAGACCCTACCCACTGACGCTGGGTGTATGCAGGTGAGCTTATCAGAAGCCTATATATGAGGCACAGTCTGATAACTGCATACAGGAGATAAATCTCCACAATTGAATTATTGCCCGCCTAGCAATTCCGAATGGAAAATTCTAAATTCCCATGGAGGGAATTAGATATTTTTCACCAATAGAGCATGTCAAAAACATATCAGATGTAAGGCTTTTCAGGTGTTTGCTCTATTAACCAGCGTTTCGGAATTGCTAGGCGGGCAATAATTCCATTGTGGAGTTTTATCTCCCGTATGCAGTTATCAGACTGTGCCTCATATATGGGCTTCTGATAAGCTCACCTGCATACACCCAGCGTCAGTGGGTAGGGTCTGACACATCCCACTCTGATGAGTCTAGTGTCAGACCTCCTTGGGAATTTAGAATTTTCCAACCTCAACGGCATCTACGGCGGAGAAGATGGACTTCAGTACTGTGGAGATGGCGGAAGAGACAACCCATCCTTCTGGGGTGTACAGATGGAACCTACTGTCTTGTAGGACGAGGAAGGCATCCTCAAAGGCTAAGGAAGTAAACCCTGAAAGAAAATCCTCTTATGTGTTAAGCCTAGCAAGTCAGCAGGAGAGTATTGAGTACAGTTGCTTTCAATAAGAAAAGGAGCCTCGGAGAGAAGATTATAGACTGGACTGACACGTCCTCTCAGACAATTGTAAAGTATGATGATGATCATTGTATGTTATTACAAATTACATGTTGCATAGCATAAATATTTGTAATGGTACAAAAGATAATAAATAAAAGCCGAATTGTATGGAGAGAAGAGGAGGTCGGAAAAGAAGCAATCTTGTAGACTGTCCTCATGATAAATTAGAAAATGTCTGGGCCGTCAATCAAGTTCTTAATGTGTATCGTCCATGTCAACTGATATCCGTCTATTTATCATTGAAAATGGCAACCATCTTTCCCCTCCCTGTCAGGATAAACTTCCCTGTTTATTGTTACTATGCCTTTATTAATCTCTTCCAAAGCGTTCTTGAAGTAAACAGGATTGTAATTACAATACCTATGGCCGCGTAATGTTTTCCTGTATTTTCTTGGCATGGCCAAAGTTACCCCGGAAGAGGACAACTTTTATTACAAAACTATTCCCGGAAAAACTTACTTGAATAATATGCATCAAATTGTGTTGATCAGTTACCAGATGTACTTACATTTTGACCCCATAGATAGATAGATAGATAGATAGATAGATAAAGCCTTTATTTTCTGTGGCGAAGTTAGGGCTCTTGGCCCTTTCTTACACTTAACCACACACATATTATTATTATTATTATTATTATTATTATTATTATTATTATTATTATTATTATTATTATTATTATTATTATTATTATTATTATTATTCCATACAATGACATTAACTTAAAATACTAAGAACTACAAATAACACTAATATTTAAGACAAAAATATGAATAGATACATGCAAAGAAGAATGAAAGAAAAAGTAACTGCCTACTTAATACAGGTTTGAGGAAAAAAAACCACTGGAATGGAGAATCGATTGCAGGGGCTAGAGAACAGTTTGTTTTCTGCTGTTACCAGACAAGACAATAGTCCGGGCTACGAAAAAATCTGATTGACTCAACAATGAGCCCGCCAATGTTCTTTGGACTGCTGAATGTTGATAGAGCATTCTATTGTATGTGCATTTTAGTTGTTGCACGCAGTAGCAGCTTTTCAGGTGCATCAGGTACAGCCCGGCTGCACTAACATTTCTCAAAACAATTGTCTATCATTTTCTGTATCCCTACATTTTCTGTTTAAAACATATTCGTTGAAAAAACCGAAGAGTGCGCTCTATATGTTGTGATTACTCAACATGCGTAGCGCTCATAGTTAAGCAACCACCGCTGTTCGCTTCACTTACGAGTGCTGCGGACTGAGTGCAGCCCTCTCAATGCTCAAAGCAGTGTGGGCTGACTTGTGACGTGTAACACGACGGTTGCCATGACAATGCTCAAGACTGTCAT
This sequence comes from Anabrus simplex, assembly GCF_040414725.1. Classification (NCBI taxonomy): domain Eukaryota; kingdom Metazoa; phylum Arthropoda; class Insecta; order Orthoptera; family Tettigoniidae; genus Anabrus; species Anabrus simplex. The sequence goes on along the minus strand of NC_090277.1, from coordinate 104,604,112 downwards.
GAGTACGCATACGGTTGTATTTTGCGTGGTGCAGCCCAGCGAGTCTCTCGGATATTCGGCTGCTTGGCCCGAGCTGGGACGATATTATCCGAACCCAACCGAACGTGCAACCCGCCCTCTCAGCTTAGGTTGAACACATGCGGGCTCCTACAGCATTGCTGCCAATATTGGTATCTCAATCTCACGCTAAAACACAATCAAACAAAGACACATTTACTAGTATATTTTGTCGCGAGAGTTGTGCCTACTGTTACACCAGCTGTAACAAGAAGCTTGTTATAAATTTGAACGTGTGGTGCACGGAGTATTCTTTCATAGTGAAAATAAATGTCCGTTGTTATAATGTGAATCGTGGCCGTGTGGCGGATTAATTGTGAATGAACTGTAAATAACATAAGAGCATTTAATAGCACAGCTCACACGGTGAGCTCTTGGCGTTTTCATAGTTACTATGTGAAGCGTAGAATAATTATTGTCGTATGGATGTTTGGAGAGGAAGTGCGTTTGAAATTCATTAGGGATATAAATATGTAGTATTATAGTATTTAAATCTTTTCTTATAGTGTGAAAGAATAGTGGGTAAAACTTTGAATGTAGCGAGTGCTGGGCTGCGAGAAGTAAAGCATTGATGAATAGTGTTCCCTCCAAAGCGTGCTTTAACATGGAACCCTCCGTGGATTTAGTTCATATTTTAAGAGAAACTCCGTTTTCGAAATGGAAGGAGGAGGATAAAAGAGAAATTTTATCAATCGTCCCCAGCCAGATTTGACATATCAGAAAATAACAGGTACTGCCTCCGGAAAGATGCAAACACGAACTTTCCAAGTATCTTGGTATAGTAGTTATCCGTGGTTATGCGGTAGTCATTATTTGCAGAAACACTTTTCTTGGCCTTGTCTTATTGTTGGAGTGAAACAGGGAGTCTGGAATCACACAGGATTTGAAAATATGTCCTGTGCTACTAGGTCTTTCCAAAAGCACGAAGTTTCCTCGGAGCATATAAAAATGCCGTGGGATTTAAAGAACTTAAGAAGAATCAGAATCAAATTGCTGGCGCTTTAAGAAAAATGCTCGTCTATACATCACACAATTTAATGAGAATGTGAGGCTTAACAGACTTTTCATGCGATTGCAAATCGATGCAGTTTTATTTCTTTCTAAGCAGGAAATGACATTTAGAGGCCATGATGAGAGCGGCGACTCCTTAAATAGAGGGAATTTCAAAGAACTGTTGAAACTTCTAGTTTCCAACAGCTCATTAGAAGTGCAGCAGCATTATGCTTCTATAAAGAAAGTTTTTAGCGCAGAATCGAAAACTATACAATGTGCGTTAATAGACTGCATCTATACCTTCATTAGGGATGCTGTGAAAGAAGAAATTTTAGAAACCTCTTTCCGTTCACAGTTCAGGTCGACGATACAACTGATATCACAAAGAAATCGCAGTGTTCGGTGATACGTCGGTATATTATCCACAAAGGTGCGCTAGTTGAACGCTTTCTTGGTTTTTTGAAGTTAGTTCGGACCGTATGGCGATTACTTTATTCAGCTTGCTGCAGACTGTATTGAGTGAAATTTCCTACAAAACTAAATTGATTGCCCAGTGTTATGACGGAGCTAGTGTCATGGCAGGTCATCTAAATGGTTTTCAAACTTAGGTCAAGGAGGATGCCCCTCAAGCATTATTTGTACATTGTTCGGCATACTGATTAAATCTAGTGGTACAGCAAAGTATTACCAACATATTATCAGAATGCCGTTTTTTTTTTTTTTTTTTTTTTTTTTGTGAGTCTTGGTGGTATTCTTTCATTTATTCATTCATCAGCCAAAAGAACTTTCGTCGCTGATTCAGTAATTGCGAAGCGAATACCATCTGGTGTGGATACACGTTGGTCGTCACATGGGAAACTTTTGAGCGTGGTTGTCGAGGAGTGGGAGGGATCGAAATAAATTTTTGAAAGACTCATGTACGATCCTCAGTCAGACGAAAAAAACCATTCGCCAATCAGAGGGGTTGTTTAATAACTTTAAGTTCACATTTTTATCAATAGTATTCAATGACATTTTTGAGCTTGCTAATATATTATTTAACGTGCTCCAAAAGAAGTCTATGGACGTTTAGTTCTGCCTCTCAAAAGTAAGACCCACACGGCAACTGATACTAGGTAAAAGGAATGAAGAAACATTTAAAACCAGTTTTCGTATGGCTGAGAAGAAAACCAAAATTGAACTAAAAAGACATTCTGGTTTAAAAACAGAAAGTGAAATTTTTCTAAAGTAGCGAGTACTTTATTTTCAGATACTGGATTTAGTCTCCGTAGAGACTGATACAAGATTTCAAGATATGCAGAAGCTCCAATTTCTTTGCTTAGGGGATAGCTCTAAGTTTGAAGAATTTTCTAAAATCCTCCCTCTTGATGGTCTAAAGAACTTAAAAATGTCTTATCCCACGACATTTGACACACACAGTTTAAAAATGAACTTCAGTTTATCTATTCTGATTCCACCTACAAAAATACCAGTTTGGAGGAAATAATTCTGTTGCTCAATAAAAATGAACTCACGGACGTTTTCAAAGAAGCGCATAAATTATTTTAATTAATACTTACCATACCGTTTACCAGCTCGTCAGTAGAAAGAAGTTCTTCGTGCCTTAAGCGGATAAAAACCTACTTAAGGAATTCAACATCGCAGGAGAGACTGACTGCGCTGGCAACCATATCTCTGGAGAAGTCACTGCTCAGCGACTTGATGGATACAATGCCCTTTTACGATGACATCATTGATAAGTTCGTTGCTTCAAAGGACCGAAGGATAGATTTAACGTACAAGCAATAGACGTTACCGAATGTAATATTTGTTTTTTAGTTAATTATATAGTTACATTGTGCTTTTTAAAGTAATTGCATGAAAATTACACAGCGGATATTTGTAGACCATTATCATACCAAAAGATCTCCCCGATCCCTTATTTCCTCCTAGCTAGATTATCCAACACACCTATTCAAAATGTAGGCTATACATTTACTGCGGGTGCGAGTGCTGGGCTGCACCAAATTTACGACCCACGAGCCGCCACTGGTTGCAAGTGGTTCATCTTTTTCAGTATTGGAGACAGAAGAAAATAAGTGTTGCTATTCGTCGGTGGCCGAAGTTACCCCACTTTATGGTATTTGCATTATATTCCCACTATAATTATGTACATTTTTCCATCATCATGGTGTTTTCTATTTTTATTTTTTAAGAAATGTGTGGTCATGAAAGCATCTAATTGTTTCAATCGCTGGCCAACAATTTGTAGGTAGCAACTGAGAAGCGAAAGCGGCAACACTGCAGTAACAGGGCCACTAAGCAAGTTATGCATAGCGTTGGTCTATGCACACACCGCTAGTACGCTTGTAGTAACTGCGTCGGAGACACGCACTTTGTCTATGACACAGTGCTGAACAGTGGTTAGCGGTAGGTAAGAAAAAAAAAGAGTTGCAATACACAGTTTAAAGTAACAGTGATTGCATTTGCAGAAAATAACAGCAGTCGTGCTGCAACATGCGAGTTTGTTGTATAGCCATCACATGTACATTACTTTCGACTTACATGTCTTATTTCCTGTTGCTCCCTCTGAAGCATAGGGCCTTAGCAAAATTTCTCCACACAATATGGTTCCTGGCCATTCTCTTAACTTCATTCCAGGTCTTGTCCACCTCTGCATCAGGTTATCCATCCGGTTTTGTAAATTTGCTTCAGTTTCTATAATCAGATTATTTAAGTAGAGCAAGTGCCTTGATGGGGCTGCCATCTTAAGCCTCTGGCACCAAGCTAATTTTCTGTTGGGGGTTTCTTCCCTTAGCCTTTGAAGTTCCCACTTCTAACTTCAAGGCAGCAGTTCCTGTTCTATTTACCTCAGATAGGAGGGTTGCCTCTTCCGGCAGTTCCACCGTTCCGAAGTCCCTCTTCTCAGCCTTCATTGCCGTTGAGTTCCTCACCATAACCCTGGCAAGGGACCCTTAGATGGGACTACCAGCCAGATCAGCTGGACCAAGGTTTTCCAAAGAGATGTTCCTCCTTAATCATTCACCCTTTGTCCTGATTTGTGACAGGCAGAGCCTGGCTTCCCAAACATTGGGCCCAGGTTGGTGTGGTTATGTACACTACTGGCATAAACAAAAAGAGCAGTTGCAGAGTGTCAAGAAGAGAGCCTTATTATTTCGGGGACCAAAATCAGGCCAGTATCTTTTCAGGCACATCCCCAATGGAGGTGAGCTACATGTACCATTGTTACCACATACCAGTCCGGCTCCATGGCTAAATGGTTAGCATGCTGGCCTTTGGTCACAGGGGTCCTGAGTTTGATTCCTGGCAGGGTCGGGAATTTTAACCATCGTTGGTTAATTTCACTGCCACGGGGGCTGTGTATATGTGTCGTATTCATCCTCATCTTGATGCGCAGGTCACCTACAGGCGTCAAATCAAAAGACCTGCACCTGGCGAGCCGAACATGTCCTCAGACACTCCCGGTACTAAAAGCCATACGCCATTTCATTTACCACATACCAGCCTACCTGCCATTTTTAAATATGTGGCAGCACCAGGGATAGAACCCATGCCACAAAGGATGGCAGCTAATAGTGCTAACCATTACGCTACTGGGACAGACATGAGGAGAGGTGAAGGACTGTCCTGCTAGGCTTTTTGTGACAACTTCTTCTAACATAAGTCCTTGGGTGAAATGAAAGACATATTATTTATTTATTGTGAACTAACTTATCTGTTTATTTAACTCCCCATGTGTGTTATTTATATTTGTTGGTTATTATATTTGTGTCCAGCTCCTTTCCTAAATGGTTAGCGTACTGGCCTTTGGTTGAAGGGGGCCTGGGTTCAATTCCCAGCTGGGTCGGGGATTGTAAACTTCATTGGTTAATTTCAATGGTTCAGGGGCTGGGTGTTCTTCATCATTAGAATTCATTGTAGTAGGACCTCACTCTCACAGACATGCAGGTCGCCTATCAGGCGTCAACTCAAATGACCTGCACCAGGCCTCTCTGGAGGCCACACGCCATTGTTTATATTATATTAGTTAGTCTGTTTGCTTACGCACAAATCAACACTAGAATTGCACCGATCAGATGAGCTGTTTGCTCGCTGCAGCGGTTTGAAACGGAGCTCTCCCCACCAAGCCTGATGACATCAGTGCGATAATATTGTCTGTGAAGGATATAGTCCAAGGACTGACCTGTATAGTGGTATATTTATATTAAACTTACTATTGAAGAAGAATTGCCACAGAATCAAGAATAAAACTTTTATGACACTTTCCGAACATGAGTGGCTGAGTTATAAGATGCCAAATCAAAATATTACATACCCACTCAATCAGGACTTGTGGTTTTGACTGGGAATCAGATCTGGGACAATTAGGTATGAGGCAGACATGCTAGCCCTACACTTCAATACATCACCACATGGCACTATAACTATTACGGCCCTTGACCTTCAAGCGACCTCTACTAAGCCTTGCAGATTGCAAGGTGCCGCATGATCAGCATTACAAATCCTCTCAGCTGTTATTATTAGCTTTCTTGAACAGGGCTGCAGTCACATCATCAAATATTCTCATAAAGGCTGAGTGGGCCTTGAACCAGCCCTTAGATCCAGGTAAAAAAAAAAAACTGATTTAGGAGGTCAAATCGACTGCCTCATGACTGATCTAAGGCATTTGATAGGGTAGATTATGGAAGACAACTCGCAAAAATGAGTGCAATTTGACTAGACAAAAGGGTGACTGAAAGGGTTGCTATATTTCCAATTGTCAACTTCGAATCCTCCGCGAGTCAATCTGACGAGGTTGACTGTGAGAAGAAGAAAATATACGAGCCCACAGTTCCTTTTTACAAGGAAGAATACAAGCTTAAAAGATCGAAGTCATGGGCTTGCTAATTTTCAGTAAGGGCACGTTATCTAGAAAATTAGTTGAGTTTTGCACAAGGCATTCCACCTGCCAAAACTTGAGTGTTGATATTCGACATTCTGCCTTAAAATCATCAATAAATATTTTAAGAAACCACCTTTGGTGATTTGCTTCAACATTCAACAGACTTCTATGTATTTTTCTCTGTTACACAATATCAGTTGGTATAAAGTGTACTTTGTCTTTTAGGCAACCTCTAAATTGAGGAAGTGTTAGTATGTAATAAATATATAGAATTAGAGTAGATGAAGCATTATATTATCAGTAATTATTAAGAGGGGAGTTCATCAAGGAAGGATTATTGGACCATTATGTTTTCTTATATAAAACCAAACCAAACCAAACCCCACAGCACTTAACACCCTTGAAAGGGCTTTGGCCTGCTCAGCCTGAAGGCCTGCAGATTATGAGGGGCCATGTGGTCAGCACGATGCATCTTCCCGGCCGTTATTCTAGGCTTTCGAGACCAGGACCGCCATCTCACCGTCAGATAGCTCCTCAATTCTAATCACGTAGTCTGAGTTGACCTCAAACCAACCCTCAGGTCGAGAGAAGAAATCCTGACCTGGCCAGGAATCAAACCTGGGGCCTCCGGGCGAGAGGCAGGCACGCCACCCCTACACCAATGGGCTGGCATGTTTTCATATATACTGTATATAAATTATTAAGAGTAATGAACTGCAATCAGAGATGAGGCTATTTGCAGATGTTGTTAGATTGTATAGAGTAATAAATAAGATACTAGTTCATAAGCGACTGCAAAAAGACCTCGACGAATTTGTGTGATGAAGAGCAAGCAATAGTATGATGATAAACTGGGTAAAATGTCAGGTTGAGATTTTCACAAATAGGAAATGTCCTCTCAGTTTTAATTCCTGCGTTGATGGGGTGAAAGCTCCTTATGGGGATCACTGTAAATACCTACGTGTTAATAAAGGGAAAGATCTTCAATGGGGTAATCACATAAATGGGATTGTAAATAAAGGTTCCAGATCTCTTTACATGATTATGAGGTTATTTTGGGGGTTGTAGTAACGATGTACAGGAGAGGGCATATAAGTTAGAGTATGGTTCCAGTGTACGCAGCTCGATTTGTTCTGGGTGACGTCGGACAAAAGAACAGCATTACAAATATGTTGCAAACTTTGGGTTGCGAAGACTTGGGAGAAAGGATGCGAGCTGCTCGACTAAGTGGTATGTTCCATGCTGTCAGTGGAAAGATGGCGTGGAATGACATTAGTAGACGAATAAATTTGAGTGGTGCTTTTAAAAGTAAGAAAGATCACAGTATGAAGATAAAGTTGGAATTTAAGGGGACAAACTGGAACAAATATTTATTTATAGGAAGGGGAGTTGAAATTGGAATAATTTACCAAGGGAGGTGTTCGATAAATTTCTAAATTCTTTGCAGTTATTTTAGAAAAGGTTAGCTAAACAACAGATGGAGAATATGCAATCTGGGCGACTGCCCTAAAAACAGATCAGTGGTGATTGATTGATTTATTTATTTACCATATTTATTTGGAATCAAACCCAAGGTCTCCAGGTAAGAGGCAAGCTTGCTACTCCTAGACCCAATAAAAATGCCTGGCTGTTTATTGTCTTAAGCCTTTGCTTCCTGTACAATTATTAATTTATCTGCACATGATGAATGGAATAATGAATTAAACTTTATATCTGTCCTTATCAGCCGTTGTCCAAGTCAGTGATATAATGAGCAAACAGTAGAGGAATCCATAACACAGAACAGTCTGTGCTGCGTTAGTATTGTCCAGGAGATTACGGCTGCAGGTCACAAGTAAGTTCAGCCTCTCTAAATGAGAATGACTTTCATACTTTATGTAAAGATTAACAGTCCCATGAACTTAGTGTGAGAGTCTGATAACCTGCATGGATACGGTGTTTGCATCTATAAATAAATGTGATTAGGATTGGGAAAGAAGTGACCATAGCTTTTGTATTAGGGGGATAAAACCGTCAAGAATAATTTTCTCAAATTTCTGAGGTTTGTTTATTTATTCATCATATGATGCATCAGATATTTACATATGCAGGGTGTCCCAGGAGGAATGGTCAGTATTCATGAATACAACAGGAACCATAATTTGAAGCAAAAAACTTCATATGGACATATGCCCTACTCAGAATTGTTTCTGAGATAGAACACATTTAATGTACATTTGTTTTTTGGGCTAGTGGTGTGCACGTACGTGTCTTACCCACCCAACCTCTTTGATGTTTTATTCTAGCCCAGTCTACCTCGTTGCTTTCAACCTCTTTGCTCAGGATGTCTTTCTGCCATTAAGGCGACACTCCAGAAATAAAAAAATATATCTTTACCTAATGCATGGCTTTTCACGAAACTTTGTGGGAATGTCACCTACATAAAAGTAGATATATCATGAACATTTCTTTCATATACAATTATAAGTTTTCCATAAGGATTTATATTGTACTAAAGTTTGTGTAATTTCTACGTTCTAAAATTTTGGACTTAAAAATCCTCCTACTTGAAAAAATTCTGCAATGAAGAATTCCATACACAGGTTTCTTAATATAGCTGTGATACATATTATAATAATAATAATAATAATAATAATAATAATAATAATAATAATAATAATAATAATAATAATAATAATAATAATAATAATAATAATAATAATAATAATAAATGTCGTATGGTCCACCTTTTTCAGTACTATATTATGCAATATTATTGACTTGCATTACTAAACTAGGGACTAGTTTTGGTATTGGCTGGCCATCTTCAGCCTTAATGTAATACATTTAATAACTAAACTAATGTACAAACACACAATTAACATTAACATCTGGGATGAACTAAGTATAAAATCTGAAAAATAAATTAGGCTCTAAATTCTTAGCATCTGGAGTATGCTCATCATCCAGACTCTTTCTTGTACTGATATTCATAGAATTGTTAGTTCCATCACTGCTTATCATTACAATTTCAATTGCAAAACGGGAACTGCTAAATGTTGACTCTGTAGTTAGATCATCAATCACCAAATCTACTTGAGTGGAGTTAGCAGTATGCAAGCCACCGGATGCCACTGTAAATAACCACCAGCTGACGCAGAACTGGTAGATGGTGTTTCCACATCAACCAATGTAAATAAAATGAAATGTTCCCATAGTGCTTGTTAAAAACATGCTGAAATGCTGTTGGACATTGTCAGGATGGCACATGAAGATATGGTTAAAACTGACACATTCTTAATTTGTGGCTGGTATAAATTCACAATTCATTGCAGTGTCCATGAGGTTAACCTGAATAAAAGATAAAATTAGATAAAATTAATGAATAGAAGGAGAGAGAGAGCGTTAGTCAAATGGAATAGGTTATGTGAGACTTACCTCTCGTTGCGGCATGTGGTGTGTGGTGTATTGTTGTGTGCCTCCTACTAAGAGCAGGAAGAGCAACATATTGTTGAAATGGTGCAGCATACTCCTACTACCAGCACACGATGACTTTGTGCACATATCAATGTCCCACAAACATTACATGTGAAAAAATTGTACCCATTTCAAATGTCAAAAAGGTTGGGTGGGTAAGATACATATGTGCATGCCACTAGCCCAAAAACAAATGTACATTAAATGTGTTCTATCTTGGAAATTATTTGGAATAGGGCAGCAAACAACAATACACCACGCACCACATGCCGCAACGAGAGGTAAGTCTCACATAACCTATGTCATTTGACTAACGCTCTCTCTCTCTCTCTCTCTCTCTCTCCTTCTATTCATTAATTTTATTTTATCTTTTATTTAGGTTAACTTCATGGACACCACAATGAATTGTGAATTTATACCAGCCACAAATTAAGAATGTGTCAGTTTTAACCATTTCATGTGTCATACTGACAATGTCCAACAGCACTTCAGCATGTTTTAACAAGCACTACAGGAACATTTCATTTTACTTACATTGGTTGATGTGGAAACACCATCTACCAGTTCTGCATCAGCTGGTGGTTATTTCAGTGGCATCCAGTGGCTTGCATACTGCTAACATCACTCAAGTAGATTTGGTGATTGGTGATTTATGGGTAGGGTTGAGGCTCTGGTCATGGGGGATTCCATCGTTAGACATGTGGGGAAAGTGTGTGGAGGAAAGGGAACCAGGGTAGAATGTTATCCAGGAATTAGGTTGAGGCAGATGTTGAGGAAAGTAGAAGAGAGGGAGGAGGGGAAGGAGAAGGTGGTAGTGTTTCACGTTGGTACCAACAACGTAAGGCAAGCTGATATAAGTACCAACATAGTTGGAGATGTGTGGGATCTGGTAAATGCAGCACGGGTGAAGTTTAAGAAAGCGGAGATTGTTATTAGTGGAATACTGTGTAGGAGGGATACTGACTGGAGGGTGATTGGGGATTTAAATGAGACTATGGAGTGGGTATGTGGGAAACTGGGAGTGAAATTTCTAGATCCTAATGGGTGGGTAGGAGAAAGGGATCTGCGCTCGGATGGCCTTCATTTAAACCGCAGTGGTACGTATAAGTTAGGAAATTTGTTTGGAAGGGTAATAGGGAGGTACATTCAGGGAAACGGGATGGCCTAGGGAGCGGTGATAAGGGAACAGGGAACTGGAAATCAAGTAGGGATGACATAAAATTGTTAGTGTTGAACTGTAGAAGTATTGTAAAGAAAGGAATAGAATTAAGTAATTTAATAGATATATATTTACCAGATATTGTAATAGGAGTTGAATCATGGCTGAGAAATGATATAATGGATGCAGAAATTTTCTCACGGCACTGGAGTGTGTATCGTAGAGATAGGATAGGAAAGGTGGGAGGGGGAGTTTTCATTCTGGTGAAAGAAGAATTTGTAAGCTACGAAAAAGTTAAAGATGAGACACATGAAATTCTAGGTGTAAGGCTCATTTCTAAAGATAATAGGCAACTTGATATATTTGGAGTGTACAGATCGGGAAAGGGTAGCACTGATGCGGATTCGGAATTATTTGATAGGATAGTCAGCTATGTGGGAAACGACATGGAAAGAAATGTGATTGTAGCGGGAGATCTGAATTTGCCAGATGTCAATTGGGAAGGAAATGCGAACGACAGGAAGCATGACCAACAAATGGCAAATAAGTTAATATGGGAAGGACAGCTGATTCAGAAAGTGATGGAACCAACCAGAGGGAAAAATATTTTGGATGTGGTTCTGATAAAACCAGATGAGCTCTATAGGGAAACTGAAGTAATAGATGGTATTAGTGATCATGAAGCTGTTTTTGTGGTAGTTAAAAATAAATGTGATAGAAAGGAAGGTCTTAAAAGTAGGACTGTTAGGCAGTACCATATGGCTGATAAAGCAGGTATGAGGCAGTTTCTAAAAAGTAACTATGATCGGTGGAAAACGGTAAATAAAAATGTAAACAGACTCTGGGATGGGTTTAAAGAAATTGTTGAGGAATGCGAAAACAGGTTTGTACCTTTAAGGGTGGTAAGGAATGGTAAAGACCCACCTTATTATAATAGAGAAATAAAGAGACTAAGAAGGAGGTGCAGACTGGAAAGAAATAGAGTTAGAAATGGCTGTGGAAGTAAGGAGAAATTGAAGGAACTTACTAGAAAATTGAATCTAGCAAAGAAGGCAGCTAAGGATAACATGATGGCAAGCATAATTGGCAGTCATACAAATTTTAGTGAAAAATGGAAGGGTATGTATAGGTATTTTAAGGCAGAAACAGGTTCCAAGAAGGACATTCCAGGAATAATTAATGAACAAGGGGAGTGTGTATGTGATGATCTTCAAAAGGCAGAAGTATTCAGTCAGCAGTATGTAAAGATTGTTGGTTACAAGGATAATGTCGAGATAGAGGAAGAGACTAAGGCCAAAGAAGTAATAAAATTTACGTATGATAACAATGTCATTTACAATAAGATACAAAAGTTGAAAACTAAAAAAGCGGCTGGAATTGATCAGATTTCTGGGGATATACTAAAGACAATGGGTTGGGATATAATACCATATCTGAAGTACTTATTTGATTATTGTTTGGCCGAAGGAGCTATACCAGATGAATGGAGAGTTGCTATAGTAGCCCCTGTGTATAAAGGAAAGGGTGATAGACATAAAGCTGAAAATTACAGGCCAGTAAGTTTGACATGCATTGTATGTAAGCTTTGGGAAGGCATTCTTTCTGATTATATTAGACATGTTTGTGAAATTAATAACTGGTTCGATAGAAGGCAATTCGGTTTTAGGAAAGGTTATTCCACTGAAGCTCAACTAGTAGGATTCCAGCAAGATATAGCAGATATCTTGGATTCTGGAGGTCAAATGGACTGTATCGCGATTGACATGTCTAAAGCATTTGATAGGGTGGATCATGGGAGACTACTGGCAAAAATGAGTGCAATTGGACTAGACAAAAGAGTGACTGAATGGGTTGCTATATTTCTAGAAAATAGATCTCAGAGAGTTAGAGTAGGTGAAGCTTTGTCTGACCCTGTAATAGTTGAGAGGGGAGTTCCTCAGGGCAGTGTTATCGGACCTTTATGTTTTCTTATATATATAAATGATATGAGTAAAGGAGTGGAATCGGAGCTAAGGCTTTTTGCGGATGATGTTATTCTCTATAGAGTGATAAATAAGTTACAAGATTGTGAGCAACTGCAACGTGACCTCGAAAATATTGTGAGATGGACAGCAGGCAATGGTATGTTGATAAATGGGGCTAAAAGTCAGGTTGTGAGTTTTACAAATAGGAAAAGTCCTCTCAGTTTTAATTACTGCGTTGATGGGGTGAAAGTTCCTTTTGGGGATCATTGTAAGTATCTAGGTGTTAATATAAGGAAAGATCTTCACTGGGGTAATCACATAAATGGGATTGTAAATAAAGGGTACCGATCTCTGCACATGGTTATGAGGGTGTTTAGGGGTTGTAGTAAGGATGTAAAGGAGAGTGCATATAAGTCTCTGGTAAGACCCCAACTAGAGTATGGTTCCAGTGTATGGGACCCTCACCAGGATTACCTGATTCAAGAACTGGAAAAAATCCAAAGAAAAGCAGCTCGATTTGTTCTGGGTGATTTCCGACAAAAGAGTAGCGTTACAAAAATGTTGCAATGTTTGGGTTGGGAAGAACTGAGAGAAAGAAGAAGAGCTGCTCGACTAAGTGGTATGTTCCGAGCTGTCAGCGGAGAGATGGCGTGGAATGACATTAGTAGACGAATAGGTTTGAATGGCGTCTATAAAAGTAGGAAAGATCACAATATGAAGATAAAGTTGGAATTCAAGAGGACAAACTGGGGCAAATATTCATTTATAGGAAGGGGAGTTAGGGATTGGAATAACTTACCAAGGGAGATGTTCAATAAATTTCCAATTTCTTTGAAATCATTTCGGAAAAGGCTAGGAAAGCAACAGATAGGGAATCTGCCACCTGGGCGACTGCCCTAAATGCAGATCAGTATTGATTGATCTAACTACAGAATCAACATTTACCAGTTCCCGTTTTGCAATTGAAATTGTAATGATTAGCAGTGACGGAACTAACAATTCTATGAATATCAATATAAGAGTCTGGATGACGAGCATACTCCAGATGCTAAGAATTTAGAACCTAATTTATTTTTCAGATTTTACACTTAGTTCATCCCAGATTTTAATGTTAATTGTGTGTTTATACATTGTTTTCATATCAATTGTGTGTTTTTACATTTGTTTAGTTACTGGATGTATTACATTAAGGTTGAAGATGGTCAGCCAAGGCCAAAACTAGTCCCTAGTTTAGTAATGTCATCTCCGTACAGGCCATGAAGGCCCTTGAAGGGGTGGAAGGTAAAGGCTTCCACTATCCATAACCTTGGCACTTCATGGGGTAGAGTGGTTAGCTCTATGCCCAGCCGCCTTCGCCCCCAGGTATTAACCAGGAACTCACTTTTTGTGTAGGCTGAGTGAACCTCAGGGCCATGTACACCTCCGGAAGTGGAAATTTTGTTGTAAAATGCATTGTGACATCATTCCCATAAATGATCAGAAGCACATAGACTACCATTACCAATCTGCAGAGTAAAAAAACACAAGTACTGGTAAATATAACCTGTAAGTGAAGCTATGTGTAATAAGTCAACAATGGAAAGATGCACTGCTGTCTTGATCTTGAGGCGCTATCTGCTGAGAACAAGCTACTATCCGGCATTCTTAATTAATTAAGCTTTACACAACTAGCAAGAAAAAGGTATTTCATTTTCCCACAACTAACATGCATAGAACGCGCTGCTGTAGTAAGCAAGAAAAAAGGTCATTTAGGTCCAAGCCCTACTACCCTAACAATCCAGACCAATGGTCTTGTTCAGGCCCTACCCTAACCTATCCAGACCAATGGTCTTGTTCAGGCCCTACCATAACCTATCCAGACCAATGGTCTTGTTCAGTTACTACCCTAACCTATCCAGACCAATGGCCTTGTTCAGGCTCTACCCTAACCTATCCAGACCAATGGCCTTTTTCAGGCCCTACCCTAACCTATCCAGCCCAATGGCCGTGTTCAGGTCCTATCCTAACTTATCCAGACTAATGGTCTTGTTCAGGCCCTACCCTAACCTATCCAGACCAATGGCATTGTTCAGGCCCTACCCTAACCTATCCAGACCAATGGCCTTGTTCTGGCCCTACCCTAACCTATCCAGACCAATGGCCATGTTCAGGCCCTATCCTAACCTATCCAGACCAATGGTCTTGTTCAATTACTACCCTAACCTATCAAACCCTAACATATCCAGACCTATAGTCTTGTTCAGGCCCTACCCTAACCTATCCAGACCAATGGTCTTGTTCAGGCCCTACCCTAACTTATCCAGACCAATGGCCTTGTTCAGGCCCTACCCTAACCTATCCAGACCAATAGCCGTCTTCAGGCCCTATCCTAACCTATCCAGATCAATGGTCTTGTTCAGGCCCTACCCTAACCTATCCAGACCAATGGCTATGTTCAGGCCCTATCCTAACCTATATAGACCAATGATCTTGTTCAGGCCCTACCCTAACCTATCCAGACCATTGGTCTTGTTCAGGCCCTACCCTAACCTATCCAGACCAATGGCCTTGTTCTGGCCCTACCCAAACCTATCCAGACCAATGGCCATGTTCAGGCCCTATCCTAACCTATCCAGACCAGTGGTCTTGTTCAGGCCCTACCCTAACTTATCCAGACCAATGGCCTTGTTCAAGCCCTACCCTAACCTATCCAGACCAATGGTCGTGTTCAGGCCCTACCCTAACCTATCCAGACCAATAGGCTAGTTCCTAAGTAGAGAGGTTGGCAGCCTTGTGCAGTATAAGATCATGTTGTTGGCGAGTCGTCTGAGAGAAATAAACATAGGACAGTCATACCGCGCGTAGATGTAGGCCATGCAAGTGGTAACCCACACTACTAATGCTGCATGAACAGGACTGGAATTATAATAAATGAAACATTCAGAATATTAAATTCACGGCACTCAACAAACAGAAAATCACCAATCCTGTTATCAGAAACAACCAGTGAAAGGGTGTCTCACTCCAAGCATATAAGATGCTGGTTAACACAGGAATGGGATATGAACAGAGGTGGGAATTAATTGAATTACTTGTAACAATTACTTTTTGTAGTAATTTTTACTCATAATTGTTACTTTTCACAAAATGTAATTTTTACTGTAATTTACTTCATCATCATCTTCATTTCCCATTTCCAGCTTCTTAGGTGGGTTGTGAAACAAGGACCTCCATCGATGCCAGTCCCTCCACCACTCTTTTCCTTTTTTAAGTACTTCTTCTGGTTTTCCTCCCCTCTTCTCTATGCACTCCCACACTGAATCTGTCCACCTCTTTCAGGGTCTTCTTCGTGGTCTCTTTCCTGTTAATTTCTCAGAAAAAGCTTCTTTTGGCACTCTCTCTTCTCCCATTCTCATCATATGCCCATACCACTTTAGCTTTGTTGTTTCTATCCTGTCTTGAAGTTTCAAGATTCCTCTCCTTTTCCTTATCTCTTCATTTCTAATTCTATCCTTTCTGGTCTTGCCCTCGACACCGCTTAGGAATTTCATCTCCGCTGCCTGTACTCTACTCTCCTCTTGTTTTGTTGTAGTCCATGATCCAGCTGTATAAGTTAGTATGGGTTCATAGTAGGTTGAATATAATACTTTTTTTACATTTCTTTGGGACATCTTGGTTCCACAAAATACCCCTTACACTCTGGTAGAAGTGGTTTGCTTGTTGTATTCTTTTCCCAATTTCCTTGGTTATCCTTCCATCTTCTGTGATCACACTTCCCAAGTACTTGAAACTTTTAACCACTTCCAGAATTTTACCATTCAGTTTTATCTTTCCTCTTCCTTCCTTCCTTCCTTCCTTCCTTCCTTCCTTCCTTCCTTCCTTCCCCGTGCATCACTATTGTTTCACTTTTCTTTGTGCTTACTTACATCCCAAATTTTTCTATCTCTTGATTCCATACAACTGCTTGTTTTGCACTTCCGTTCCATCCTCGCCCCTTATCACTATATCGTCTGCAAACAACATGGCTTTTGTTGCCTGTTTTCCCAATCTCTGTAATTTAGTTCCGAAAATAAAATTGTAATCATTACATTTTATTAATTGTTATATTATAGTAATCAATATTCATTGCATCGAGAGCTTGGCAACTTTGGAGCCCCAGCATTCACAAGAGGAACGAAGTGCACTCATTTAGTTACTTGCAGGTTGTTGTGGTTACTGGTTGAGATTTTAATAATTGTGTACAATGTTTTTGAGATGGTGGTGGTGGTGGTGATTATGGCTTTAAGAGGAAGTACAACTGGGCAACCACCTTATTATCACTAATCAGAAGAAAAATAGAGGACATCTGACACTTTGAAAAGTGGAGGTATTGGCGAAAGAAAGGGAAGGGCCAAGAAGGGCCTGAACATGAAAGACTCCCTAGGCCTCGAAAACATAATAGGTACCATGGAGGTGGGCAAAGAACTATATTTGACCAAGGGAGGTCAGATAGGAAAGATGAAATAAAGGACACTGGCACAAATAATTGGTAGCATTGGCAGACTCGCCTAGCAGAACCACGCTCCCAAGTTGAGAGTATTTGGTCTCCCTTTTAGTCACCTTTTACAACAAGTAGGCAATACCGTGGATGTCATTCTCCTGCCCCCACCCACAGGGATTACATGGTCGAGAATGGAGCCAGAATAAACATGTGATGGTGATGGGGTCAAGGCAATTCCATTCCCCTATTTGAAGAAATATTTTGAATGAATCATCCAAAAATCGTGAAAACTTGAAAGTGGCATTCAAATTTTGCTTGGGAGCAATCATTTTGAAAGTCGTGATTTGTCTCCCTTAGTGATGATAGCCGCTTAATGCCTCTATGCTAAAAACCACAAAATGGAGTAAAGTACAGGGTGCGCACAAATTATTGGAGTGTTTTCAAAAAATTCCTGTTTGTTTATTATTTATTGTAACATTACAAAATTATATAGACAGACAGAAAAACTCACAAAGATTTTTTATGAGCCTACAAGTGCTCGATGTGTGCTCCATGAGTGACTCTACACACATCAACTCTATAGTCAAGTTCGTCCCACACCCGACGTAGCATGTTGCTGTCAATTTGACCAAAAGTATTGATGATGCGGGCCCGCAGTTCTATTAGATCTGCTGGTAATGGTGGCGTAAAAACTGTGTCTTTCACATAACCCCATACGAAGAAGTCGCAAGGGGTGAGGTCAGGAGAGTGTGGAGGCCATGAGAGGAGGGCATGATCATTCCCAATACGACTGATCCATTTTTCTGGAAGTCTGCTGTTCAGAAAGTCATGAACATCAACATGGAAATGAGGTGGAGCACCATCCTGTTGGTAGATGAAGCTCATGCTATCAGTCTCCAACTGTGGCATGAGCCAATTCTCCAGCATATCCAGGTAGATGTACCCTGTAATTGATTTTTCAGCAAAGAAGAAGGGACCGTAAACTTTAAATTTCAAGATGGCACAGAACTTGGGAGAATCATGAATGTGTCATGGCCTCCACGCTCTCCTGACCTCACCCCTTGCGATTTCTTCGTATGGGGTTATGTGAAAGACGCAGTTTTTACGCCACCATTACCGGCTGATCTAACAGAACTGCGGGGCCACATCATCGACGCCTTTGGTTAAATTGACAGCGACATGCTACGTCGGGTGTGGGACGAACTTGACTATAGAGTTGATGTGTGGAGACTCACTCATGAAGCACATATCGAGCACTTGTAGGCTCATAAAAAAAAACTTTGTGAGTTTTTTGGTCTGTCTATATAATTTTGTAATGTTACAACAAATAATAAACAAACAGGAATTTTTTGAAACCGCTCCTATCATTTGTGTGCACCCTGTATTTTTCCTTGCAAACTTTGGTATTATTCCTTCTCCATACAAAAAAGCTGTCAGTAATACCTTGCAGTCTAGCATTCTGTGAAGTAATTGTAATGTTATTGATTTTTAAAAAAATGTAACTATGAGGTATGTTTTTTAAGGGCCATTTTTTTAATAATTCCCTAGGTAGCGCACATGCCACAACAAGCATGCGCGCTCCCTCCCGGCATCTTTTGCGAACAAGCAGGCGTCAGTTGTAGCTGTGTAGCTAACATGTACACTGAACTGTGCGTCTCTAAAATGTTCAAGATTTTTTAATTGCCCGTCGCCATTAGCGGCGATTAGGTGGGGCAATGGGGGTCAGTCCCCCCCCCCCTTCCACACTTTTTGGAGAACATATTACATTTTTATTCGCATTTTTGCCGGCTGAAACTAGGAATTATAGGAATTATTTAAAAAAGCAATTTGTACAAAGCCTGTTGTTTCATCGGCTGATTCTTTCCTTTAAATTATTAACAAAATGTTTAGCAGAAATACGCACAAAATGTTGTTCGTCCTGGCAAACCAATTTGTATAACGCCACAGCAGGTAGTGGAGACTTTGCAAGTTCTATGAGGAAGGGTAGGAGGGGTGTATATATATATATATATATTTGCCAAGGTCATGGACACTGAGGTATGATTTACCCAATTGCCGCGTGCATTTGTCAGTCTGGCATTTTCTTCAGTGTCTCTTAGCTTCTCAGTGTGTAGTCAAATTCTAAATTATTTTAACTGTGTAATCACGCTGTACTTCTATTTAATTGTAATAAATGCATAATATTGTTCCTTTGGTGAAAGATTTATTGTATAGTATTGGATCAAAATTGTAATAAAAAAACTATTATCAATGCACTTAAATTGCTAAACTCTCAACCTCGACCTCTCTGTCAAAATTTGCTTAAAGAGCATCACAAAACTTACCATTTTGTATCTTGTTTCTTCACTTTTGATGTATATAATCCCCCCTGCTATATCCCACAAACCTGGCTACTGTTTGTTGTCTGTATATTTTTTGCCCCCGCACTTTTAATCCCCAATCGCCGCTACTGCCCGTTGTGTATGATACAGTCTGTAATACATTTTTTGAGTGCAAGAAATATGTCGACTTCAGACATTCATCATCAGTTTTATGAGCTGTATGGTGATAATGCAATGAGCAAAGGTAAAGTGCAAAATGGGTAAGAAAGTTCAAAAGTGGCCGTGAACGCTCAGGTTGACTATCTGTGATCACAGAAGATTTAGTGACTGCAACTGACACGAAAATACATGAGCACAGAAGACTGACGTCAACCACTGTCTCAATGGATTCTCCTTAAGTGTCTAGGTTTCCGATATGCGGTTCAGAACAAGAGACACGTCATGGCTGACAAGGGAAATTTTGCTCTTTCACGATAATGCAAGGCCTCACACTGCTGTCCAGACTCGGGAACTGATTGACCTTGCTCCAAGTGATTTCCGCCGTTTTTTGGTAGCTGAAACTTCATCTTGGCAGGAAGCACTTCAACGATGAAGTGAAAACAGCCATGAATTCCTGGCTGTTAGAGCAGGTGGCAGACTTCTTTGAAGAGAGATTTCAAAACTTAGTTTTAAGATATGACTGGTGCCTAAATAAATAAGGCAAGTATGTAGAAAAATAAAGAAATGTTTGTAAAACTTAAAAATAAATGTGGTTTGGAAATAAAATGTTTATAACAAAAAATGGCCTTAGTAGTAATTAAAACTGAGTAAATTCTTTCTCAGGTAACTGTAATTGAGCCCATTTACTTTTATTTTGTATTTTTCCCATCACTGAATATAAATGTAGAAAAACTGATATCACAAGGAGGTGCTTCTGAAATTAAAACATCTTGCGTGCAACCGTGAAATCAAATTTGAAACTCATTGGCTAGTGTGTGAAGAAGTGTTATGTATTACCAGTGTTGAAGGATGGACAGTAAAGGCTTTGTCATTGAACTGACTGCAGGCCGTTGAAGTGTGGACCTATTGCAGAATGTTCAAGATCTCGACGGTAGACCATGTCACCAATAAGGCGGTACTTCGTTGAGCCCAGGAATCAGGTGAAGTCTTAACCCTCCCAAAAAGCAGGAAACCAGCCTATTTTAGTCTTAGCTTTCAAATGAGAAATACAACCTGATACACCATCCATGTAAATATCATCTTCAAATTTTATTTCTACAGTGCAAGCACCTTTCACTAAAGATCTAAGCGACGTTGAAGCCATGGTGACTATAAGACCCCTGGGTAGAAATTCAGTATGTGCAGCATAAGTTTTATAGCATCGTAACGGATTTGAAATGTTACAAATCTTATGTGGAATACATTGCAGAGTAGAGGTGTGTCCACCTGCCAGACCCCAGAAGTATATTTACTTTATTATTTATTTATTTATTTATTTATTTATTTATTTATTTATTTATTTATCATATGGCAAAGCAACTACAGACACTGTATATTTCTTCTAAATTCACATTTTTCCATTCATTTCACAACTTAAATACACGTTCCAGATCCTTTCTTTCTATTCCAGTGCACCGCACAAATAAAATGAATAGATCCTTTGTAGTGACTGGCACCAGATTATGGAATTCCCTGCCAGCTCAGGTCAGAGAAACTAGCTCTTTACCGAGATTTAAGGTCACCTGCCGAGACTACCTGCTGAGGACAGCTGACTGAATGGTTGAAGTATGAATGTGTGCGTGCCTGAGGATTAGTCATGATTAAGAGTTTTTAATATTAATTAGTTTTAATATTAATTTAGTAATTTATTTAAATTTATTCTCAATTCTATTAATCTTTGTAGTTTTAACTATTTTAAGTATATCAGTATTTTATTTAAGAATTTGATTAGTATGTGGTTAAGTGGAAGAGAGGGCCTCGAGCCCTAACTTTGCCACTGAAAAAAAGGAATAAATAAATAAATAAATAAATAAATAAATAAATAAATAAATAAATAAATAAATAAATAAATAAAACAGGAATACAAAAATACACAGAATATACACATACAGAAAAAAAACAATATATACAGAGACAAGAATGTTGGTAGCATTCACAGAGCAATTTTCAATTGATCCAGCCAAACTAGGAAAGGAGGTGCAGCACCATTGATATCCTGTAATGGTCCATCGTCCTTCCTTAGCGGACATACCTTCACGATGTGCTTCACAGTCTGGGAAGGAGCTCCACATTCACAGGCGGGACAATCAATAAGTTCCCACTTATGTAACATGCTGTTAACTCTGGCATGGCCTGTTCTTAAGAAGTTTAGTTTAACCCACTGATGTCTTGTTAGACAGAATCCTGGTAGGGCAGTAGTAGGGTCTTTGACCATTTGATGTTCTATAGGTGCAGAATTCCAGCTTTAACGCTTTTTCTTTGATATTGAAGTCAGTTACGCCGTGCCATATTGGGTTCCTTGAGCTTAGGGTTGCCAGATGTACGGTTTTGCCCGGAACAATACGGTTTTTTCTCATTTTGTTCCGCGTACGGTGCACCATTTAAACCGTACGCCCAATATTCCGTTGTTTAAATATCATGGTTTTGACAATAGTATTGTATCCAAAAAGTGCGCGGTTAAGATCAAAATATTCTGTATTATGACCCGACTAATGATCAGCCATCATAGTTGAGAACAGCACCTCTGGCAGTATTCTAGCGGCACTAGCGGGCGTGGGGTCTCCACCATTTTATATACCAGTGGTTTAATTGGCCCAGAAAAACTGAAGAACATATTAATGGTACTCAGGTTTGTCTTAAGTTATTTCCATCGAATGCTTATACTGAAAGAGTATTTTCAGCAATGGCAATAAAATGGAGAGATGACAGAAACAGATGTTCAGTAGATATAATAAAAAAAAATGCACTTTTTGGGTGCTTCAACTATGATGAGAATTGTAAGGAATTTCTCAAGAAAGTTTTGTTGAATAAGAAACTGTTACATATTGCTTCTTCAAATGACAAGTGCTTGTTAAATGTTCGTTTCAATGTAAAGGCTAACGCATTATTAGTTTGTAATAAATTAAGCACCTACATATTTCATGCTGGCGCTGTTATATTGTTACCGGTATTTACTTATTAACATAACCCTGGTTTTTTCTCTTAATCATGGCTACGGTGCCTTAATTTAGCGCTATATGGCAAGGATATGGAAGTGTTCCTTATTTGCCATCCGGAAATCTGGCAACCCTACTTGAGCTAGACAAGTTGGTGGTAAATCTTTAATGATCTCATGAATTGGGAGGTCTTGGAGATGGTTAGGATGGTGTAATTTTCTCCACTCACATACTGTTGCATCCTGTCATCTTAGTTTTGGTGGAGGTATGTTGCTGATGGTTTGTAGCCAGGGTACTGGAGTGAATTTGAATGTGCCAGTTACGATTCTCTTGCATTCATTCAGGTGAACATTGATCTTTATTGTGTGAGCGCTATATCGCCACACTGGAGCACAATATTCAGCCACGGGATAAACTATAGTGAGGGCGGTTGTGCGTAATGAGGTTGCATCAGAACTCTTGGTCCCAGTGCTCACATTTTACATTTACTTTTATAACTTAATATAATTTCTCACGGGCCATTCTCCATTGCTAAAGCACACAAAAGCATTCCCATTGGCTGAGACGCAATCAGATATGATGTCGTTCCCAACAATCAAGTGAAATGCATTCCGTAATCAACTCGCACACAATAAAAACACAACTAAATGCGATCTGTAACGAAACAATATACAATACAGAACAGCAATAATTTTATATTGAACTTACCTTAATGTAGGGGAGGATAGAGCATGTCTGCAGCCTTAAAATATTTGTGCACCCTCGTCACAGCGGGAAAGTTGAGTAGTCGACAAAGTGAGCTTTCTTTCTCCCGAAGTCAGGAATGGAGTAGGACCCGTGCTTTAGATGTATCCACTTGTTCTCTGTATTTTGTGTGTGTACCAATGGTCTGTTCTTTAGCATCACCCTCCTATTGCCCTGTTGACATGACCACTCCTGCTGTTATCGAATCGCCGTATGGAATGCTAAAGGTTTAACAGCTGCTTCGCGGCCCTAACCTGGAGGCTTACGTCCTCAGACCCCCTTTGCTCAGTCACAGACCAAACCAATCTGCTACTTCGTAAGTTAAAAAATAGTGCCAGCACACCTAACAAAGTATGACTATTTTTTAAGGTCAAAAATTGGCAGCCCTGTGCACAGCATGATCACAACCATTACGAGAAGTCAGCAAGAAAGAAACGAATGGCAGTGCAATTGCATGTAGATGTCTGCGCTGAAAACCTGCTGCATTAACTGAACTTTTGCCAACCACTGGCAGAAATATGTATTTTGAGCTTTTAGACCAGCTTCTCGGAAATAAAACTTGTTGAACTACCAGTATCAACAAGTGCGTTGATCTTCACTCCATTTAAATGGATGGGCAATATAGCTTTAGACAAACAACTCAGTGGAGAAACAGAAGCCAAATGTATGGTATGACAATGGCAAGATTTGGTGGATATTGAAGATTTTGAACTCTTACAAACTTTGTGTAGTGGCCAATCTTTGAGCATGCACAGCAAGTAGCCTCCTTTGCTGGGCAAGAGTGTCTGCTGTGATAATTAAGTCCACATATTTCCTTTTTGTTGCCTTGACACCCTCATCTGATACTTCACTACTCACAGAGCTACATTCTCGACTAACGCAGATTGGGTGAGATGAAATGAAATGGTGTATGGCTTTTAGTGCGGCGAGTGTCCAAGGACATGTTCGGCTTGCCAGGTGCATGCCTTTTGATTTGACGCCCGTAGGCGACCTGTGCATCATGATGAGGATGAAATGATGATGAAGATGACACCTACACCCAGCCCCCATGCCATCGAAATTAACTAATGATGGTTAAAATTCCCGACCCTGCCGGGAATCAAACCTGGGACACCTGTGACCAAAAGCCAGCATGCTGCCATTTAGCCATGGAGCCGGACTGGGTGAGATGAACTCCTACAGTGGTAAGAAGTTGTACATGATGCCCTCCATACAGTCAGATCATTGCTATGTACTGCCACCAATGAAATTTCCCACAAGCGGATCTTTTAAGCAACGGAAAAATCCAGTTACAGACGCCCAATTCCCTCATGGCTTCTGACTCCAGGTCCAATACTCCTACAGAAGAATGTCAAGTGATCAAAGTATGAGCTACTCATGGAAGAAGTCACTTTCCTTGAAGCAAATCCTGAGTATGCTCATGTATAACATCGACTAGAAACCTGGCACCACTGCCTTCTACAGCAGGTGTTTCTGAAGAAAGTAGGGAAGAAGGTGACGGATGGGTAATAGATGGACAACATTCCCATGGAAGTCCAGAACATTGCCACTCCCCTGCCTCATCACCTGGATCTCTATGTGAGATGGAATCTCCAGAATCATTGAGATCAAAAGAAAGGGGTCCAACTGCCTCTCCCACTCCTGACCAGCTACCAAGATGGAGCACAAGAACCTGTCACTGTCCTGCCTACCTTAAGGACTATTATTTAGGTGGGGGTGAATGATATATTCTTATTCGACCTCATTTATAAAATCTCACTGATACATCTTGGTCAGGTGTCAGAGTTGCCTTATTTCCCTGACACTTCTTAGTCAGATGTTAGTTTTGCCATTACACTTGTTTATGTACCAGTTTGCTGTCTTAATTTTAATGAAACCTTATAAAAGGTCAAATTACTGGTTCATTTACTTCATTGAGGAAGTGGGCAGTGAAGATTATCCTGGACGCTGAACCTTTGACGATGGTTCGACATTCTCTGTACATTACACGTTATGAGTCTCATTATAATAGCCGTATTGGAGTACAGAATGTAAAAGTTTCAAACAAATGGAATGGTGGTTTTTAATAAATTTGTTTGAAACTTTTACATTCTCCATACAGTTGAAAAAAAAAAGAAAACCTACAACCTACTTTCCAGTCTTTGACTAGGTCAGGGATGTAATGAATGAATCATATATAGGCTGTCATTACGATGGGGTCGCCACTCCCAAAGTGATTTATATTAATGAGTGATAGATGCTATGAAATGAGAATGGAGAGTGTTGTTGGAATGAAAGATGACAGGGAAAACCGGAGTACCCGGAGAAAAACCTGTCCTGCCTCCGCTTTGTCCAGCACAAATCTCACATGGAGTGACCGGGATTTGAACCATGGTATCCAGCGGTGAGAGGCCGACGTTCCTCCATACAGTTATAAGCTATAAATTTCATTTTTGTTCCGTATTGAAGTGCAATTAGAAGAATAAATTGACAATACAATATATCAAGTAAATGATATTTCATAAGTCTTGAGAATAGTTTCAGCCACCTAGTAGCCATCTTCAGCCAAATAAAAATGAACCCATTTATGCCCAGGTGGGTCGTTTTCGACCCATCAAATTATGCTATGCTTCTTTAAGTTATCACATTGTGACACTTGTAAGATCGATTCAGTTAACGATTATATATTTCGTCACACGTTTAGGCGGGAATTTGATTCATTGTTGGCGTTATTCTTGATCTGGAGTCGACAGAAGAAAGATAGATTGTCAGCCCTCTGCACGCGGGAGAAGAATGTAAGTAGAATTGATAACTATTCTCATTGGCAGATTATTCATTGCATTATTTACTATTTAAAACTTCAATAATATACACACATAACTTGATATCCGCGTAACTTGCTTAGAATTTTCGGTATTTTCAATGGAACCTAGTGTGGGTCGCTAACGACCCACTGGGCAGTTACCCGAGAACTATCACTGACTTTCCCATTCACTCGATAATGACATATGTTCAGTTTAAACCTTATGTAATTAGTCTTAGTATTCCTAATTGCTCTGTAATTTATTGCAGAGTACAGCAACTGACAGTTGCAGAAATTCTGGATGAGCTTGAAGCGGCTGATCCTTCAGATATCCCTGACTCAGGTGTTGATGTCTTTATTGGGCTGCCTGAAGATGGAGGAGAAGAAACAGATGCTGACTCTGGTGATGAAGATTGTTCAGATCCTGACAGACTAAATCGTGCTCAGCTTCAAGCTCCAGCAGTTAGTGATGCAGGTACCAATAAACAGTTACTTCAATTCAGAACTTGCTCCCGAATTCAGTGATGAACTTGAACCACTTCCGGAAAATGAACGGGTTGACGGTAGTGACTTGGATACAAATTGTACTAATAGGTGGTATGAAATTCCCACCCTCTTTTTCGTCCAATGTTTGTCATCCAGGTAAAAGGAATTTTACGATCCAATCACACTCTATAGACTTTTTGGAAGCATTTCTCGATGAAAATACAGTTCCTCAAATATTGAAATATACCGTTGGTTATGCCTCTTACACCAATAATCCACAGTTTCAATTATCGTTGGAAGAGATGTACTCTTTTCTCGCCATACTATTTCTGAGTGGGTATGTACCACCTACCACGAAGAAGGATGTTTTTGCAGAACTCAGATGATGTTAGAAACGAACTTGTTCAGAACAGCATGCTTAGGAATAGGTTTGAGGAAATATTCAGATTTCTTCAGGTTTGTGATAATTTGGATCTCCTGGCAGGTGACAAAATGGGTAAACTGAGGAATTTTATAGATCATCTAAACAAGTCATTTCTTATAAATGCTCCCAATGAAGACAAAGTATCTATTGATGAGTCTATGATACCATATTTTGGGCGCCACGGGTGTAAGCAATTAATCCGCGGCAAACCAATTCGTTTCGGCTTCAAAGGCTGGGTAGCCACTCATCGGACAGGCTAACATTTACCAAGGATATAAAGGAGGAGAAAGGAGTGAGAAAGGAATGGGATTAGGTGAAGCAGTAGTGATGAACTGATGACATTTGTGAATATTCTTTCTGAAGTATTTCCTGGAACTGCTTTTTCTTTCTATTTCGACAACTTTTTCAGTGAGCTAAGCTTCTATGTAGGATCTCTGAAAAAGGCCATCATGCTACAGGAACTCTCAGAAGCAACTGAATGCTAAAGTGCCCTATTTCTGGTAAGCCTCTCATTGAAAAGAAAGAGCATGGTTGCTTTGAGGCTTGTTTTGATAAAGAGCACGGTGTGATAGTTATGTCTTGGAAAGACAATGGTGTAGTAAATATTATGTCAAATCAGTTTGGCGTAGCTCCCCTTCAACAGGTCACAAGATACTCAGTCAGCCAACAGAGGAAAACAAAAATCAAACAGCCAAATATTTTGCGTAAGTACAACCAAAGCATGGATGGAGTTGATCTCATGAACCATAATGTGTCAGATTTGCGAATTTCAATTCGTGGGAAAAAATGGTACATTCCTATTTTGTTTTGGTTGCTCGATTTATGCATGAGCAATGCCTGGATTCTTAGCAGGAGCTACGGTATGGCTCTTGATGCCCTAACTTTCCGTCGGGAAGCAACCAAGGCAATTCTCTACAAATGGGACAGCCCCTAAGGGAAGAGGTCGACTTATATCGCTTGACATTATCAAGGAACGCCAGAGGAAGGACCATCGAGGGCACCTGCTGATAAGTCAACAACCTAGGGGCCGATGCAAGATTTGTCGCATTAAAACAGTGAAGGCCTCTGCGAGGTGTAATGTTCCCCTTCATGACAGATGTTTTGTAAATTACCATGAGTGAGTTTCAGTTCCACTGTCAGTTATGGAATCTTAAGTTATGTGTTTTGGGTACAAAATATTATTACAATTAAACAGAACAATGACAACTATTGCTCTTTGTGTCATTGTAACACTCATTTCTAAAGGTAAGTGAACTGTAAGTCTGTAGAAATAAATTGTTGCTAAGGTTGATGTTCAGAATATTCTCTCTCCCTGTTTCCCGAGCAAGTGCTTAGCGGGTCGTTAACGAACCATGTGTTTATATGGGTTCTAGACAAGTAAATATCGTTTTGTTCATTTGTACATGAATAATGGGTCATATTAAGTGTTTATATATACAAGTTATCAATATCGGAAGAAAAAAATAATTTGGGCATAAATTGGTTTTTTTTTTTTTTTTTTGGCTATTTGCTTTACGTCGCACCGACACAGATATGTCTTATGGCAACGATGGGACAGGAAAGGCCTAGGAATTGGAAGGAAGCGGCCATGGCCTTAATTAAGGTACAGCCCCGGCATTTGCCTGGTGTGAAAATGGGAAACCACGGAAAACCATCTTCAGGGCTGCCGATTACTGGATACTGGACGCACTTGAGCGACTGCAGCTATTGAGCTCGGTAAATGGGTTAATTAAACAGAGAAAGACAATGTTGCAGGAATAATTATAACACTATTATATATATATTACTATGCACTGCCACCAATGAAATTTCCCACAAGCGGATTTTTTAAGCAACGGAAAAATCCAGTTTTGAAGTAAAGAGTTTCACCTTGTTTTCTTGAAACGGCATAAGCCCAAAAGCATGTATCATGTCTACACTTGTTTTGTTTATACCCACCTGGTTCCAGTGAAGGCCTATCAAGGTTAATTTAATTTGTTGCTTACATTATTGTACAAGGCTGGGAGATGTCACTGTTGGGTAACACTGGAGTTCAGCACTCTGCCACTAGTATTGCTTTGTAACATCCTACATATGAGCACACTATACAAATCTATTCTAGGGATGAGAGTATGCACCAACTCTTTTTGTGAATATTTACAACTTTCAGGTTTCTCATTCATATCAACAACTCACCAGAATATCATAAATAAGTAGCCACTCACTAAAACTTTAGTATTTTTCCATTGAGAGGCTTTGTGTGAAGTTACAAACTGTTTTCATTCCTGCTCGCGCGGTTAAAGTCTAGGTTATCCAGGAGCAGTTTCATGAATTTTTTTGAGAAGAATAATCAAAAGTTCAGAGTCGTTGGCATTTGCCACACTTAATTGTTTGAAAGAACTTGTCTTCCAATAAAACAGTACAGTCTGTAAGCAAGTTTTTCCAAGGAAGATACTGGACATGAATTCCGTAACTTGTTCTCGTAGTGCCACAAATTATGTTTTAGGGTACCTCAGCCCTCCGCGATCTTGGAAACGCATCAGTCTGAAAACCGGACTTTCCCTCGTAGGAAGAGGAATAGGTTGTAAGCAACCTTCACAGCTAGTATTTTCTTCTACTATGCGCACAAGATAGCTTGCTACCATTGCTACCGTTATGTTGAATGTAGTAGCTAGATATTCTGAAACAAAACCAATTTGCTAAAAATACTCCCGTTTAAATAAGAACACATTGCAATGAATTCAAATGTGTAAGTTATTCATGTTCCTTCAACGGGGTTTTCAAGTACAGCTAGGATGTGTTTGATACTGTCATCGTTTTGGAGTTTTCCTAGCTGTGGCTGTCATTTGTTTGTGCTGAAGAAAGCCTGTGAATACTAAAGGAAAAGATCGTAGCGGTGACTGATGGAACTTCATGTAACATCATTTTTAGCGCAGAACTGCTTGCATTTTCTAGCCTTGTATATAGCAAAGGCAATGATTTGATTAATCCAAAAATGTATTGATCCAGACAGCAATGACCTGAATTAATCTATCTTCTTATGGTGCCATCTTCCCCCACCATCATCTTCATTTCCCGTTTCCAGCTTCCTGGGTCAGGTTGTGAATCAAGAACCTCCATCGCTGCCTGTCTCTCCACCACTCTTCTCCTTTTTTTTTTTTTTTTTTTTAAAGTACATCTTCTGGTTTTCCCAACCTCTTCTCTATGTACTCCCACACTGAATCTGTCTATCTCTTTCGGGGTCTTCTTCGTGGTCTCTTTCCTGTTAACTTCTCTGAAAAAGCTTTTTTTGGCACTCTCTCTTCTCCCATTCTCATCATATGCGCATACCACTTTAGCTTTGTTGTTTCTATTCTGTCTTGAAGTTTCAAGATTCCTGTCCTTTTCCTTATCTCTTCATTTCTAATTCTATCCTTTCTGGTCTTGCCCTCGACACCTCTTACGAATTTCATCTCGCTGCCTGTATTCTACTCTCCTCATGTTTTGTTGTGGTCCACGATCCAGCTGCATAGGTTAGTATGGATTCATAATAGGTTGAATATAATACTTTCTTACATTTCTTCAGGACATCTTGGTTCCACAAAATATTCCTTACACTCTGCTAGAAGCTGTTTGCTTGTTGTATTCTTTTTCCAATTTCCTTGGTTATCTTTCTATCTTATGTGATCACACTTCCCAAGTACTTGAAACTTCCAGAATTTTACCATTTAGTTTTATCTTTCCTCCTTCTTCCCCCTGTCATCACCATTGTTTTACTTTTCTCTGTGCTTACTTTCATCCCAAATTTTTCCATCTCTTCATTCCATACATCTACTTATTTTTGCACTTCCGTTTCATCCTCACCCCATATCACTATATCTTCTGCAAACACCATGGCTTTTGATGCCTGTCTTCCCAGTCTCTGTTTAATGTTCTTATGAATTTCATCCATGACTATGATGAATAGTATGGGGGATAGCACACTTCTCTCTCGGAGACTAGTTTCAACTTTAAACCATTTTGTTTTTCCTATACTATTCTTCACACTACTAACACAATTTTTGTACATAGCTTTTATCATGTTCACTTCCACTCTGTTAACTTGTTTTTTCCTTGATGTGTCCCATACCAACTGTCTGGGAACACTGACATAAGCCTTCTCAATATCAATAAATGTCATCACTATGTCTTTTCCAAACTCCCATCTTTTCTCCATCATATGTCTTAATGTAAAGAACAGGTCAAACGTTAATCTGTCTTTCCTAAAACCATACTTATCTTCTTCCATTTCTTCTTCTAACTTCCTCCTTCAGTCTTCCTTCCAATACTCTCTCAAATATCTTAGGTACATGGGCAATAAGGGTGATCCCTCTGTAGTAATTGCATTCCTTTTTATCACCTTTTTTAAATATCGGGATATTTAAACCCTTTCCCCACTCTTCTGGGATCTCTTTCTTCCTCCAGATTATTCTAAATAATCTATACAGCCACTGTAGCCCAATTGGTCCTGCTGCTTTTATCATTACCGTAGTTACCTCATCCACTCCTCCTGCTTTACCGCTCTTCATCTTTTGTATGGCTTCCTCTGTTTTAACATCGATATCTCCTTTTCTTGTTCTTCTTCTTTCCCTATTGTATCTTCTTGCTCCTTCTCATCTACCAGTTCACTGTATTTAATATTTAGCAATTCTGAGAAGTATTCCTCCCATCTTTTTAGTATGTCATCTCTTTGCGTCAATATCTGCCCTCTTTCAATTTTTACAAATTTTGTATCTTCCCTATTTTGTAAACTATTCTTCACCAAACCATACAAAACCTTTTAACTTCCCCTTATATTCTCCTGTAAAGTTTTTATGAAACTTTCCCAGCTCTTCCGTTTCTCTTCTTGTACTATTTTCTTACATACCTTTTTGGCTTCTTTGTATTTCTGCCAATTCTCTGTACTATTGCTGCCTATCCACTTCCACAAGCCATTTGTTTCTCTTTAACTACTTCCTTAACACTGCTGTTCCATCAAGGAGTTTCCTTTTCCTTTTTTCCTCCTTGATAATCTTCTACAGGTGTTTACTGCACACTTTACTGTGCCATCTTCTCTCCTGTACCAAAATGCTGTACGCTACTGAGGATAAGAATAAATTGACAAGAGGGTCCACTTTTTCAATACAATATATCAATTGATATTACATAAGTCTTAGGACTAGTTTCAGCCACTTAGTGGTCATCTTCAGCCAAATAAAAGTTAATTAAACAAATTATGTGATAACTAAACATATGTATATAGATGTTGATTCCCATAGGGAATCTGAAATATTGTCCTGAATGAGTAAATTTATAATACCAATATAAATGGTCCATTATTGGACATTATAAATTTTCCAGCTAACTCATTCCTGGTTGCCAGCGTTTCTCCCCCGTGTGCTAGATTGGGCTCGTCAGTTGGTATCTAGCTCACCAACCAAGACACATGGCTAGTGCATACCATGGAGGCCACTGCGTAGGCTACTTGAAGCCACCGGCAGTGCCAATGCACTATGAGAGACTTTGCCTCACTACCAAAAATTGATGCCTGTTTGGCCATCAGATGATATAGATGTTGATTCCCATAGGGAACCTGAAATATTTGTTCCGAATAAATTTATAATACCAATACAAATGGTCCGTTATTGGACATCATAAACTTTCCAGCTAACTCATTCCTGGTTGCCAACGTTTTGCCCCCATGTGCTAATAAATTTACTCATTCGGGACAAATATTTCAGATTCCCTATGGGAATCAACATCTATATCATCTGATGGCCAAGCAGGCATCAATTTTTGGTAATGAGATAAAGTCTCTCATAGTGCATTGGCACTGCCGGTGGCTTGAAGTAGCCTACGCAGTGGCCTTCACGGTATGCACTAGCCATACATCTTGGTAGGTGTGCTAGGTACCAACTGACGAACCGAACCTAGCACACAGGGGCGAAACGCTGGCAACCAGGAATGAGTTAGCTGGAAAATTTATAATGTCTAATAATGGACCATTTATATTGGTATCATAAACATATGTATACCAGAGATAGACAATGTTGCAGTAATAATTATAAGATTAAAATATAATGAGGGTTCCTCATGAACAGTCAAGATTTTCTTCTGAAGATGCAGAGCAAAGTTCTCTGAGAAACGTAAAGAGTTTCACCCGGTTTTCTTGAAATGGCATAAGCCCAAAAGCTTATATCATGCCTGCAAGTATGAGCCATGAAAGCATCAATGTTAATAAAACAAGTGTGTTTACAGTTAACCCTTCCTTGGGCACATACAATTTCCGAGACTGAGAGTGGAGATTTCCCATTGCCGCACATGCACGATTAATATCACCTGCCTCCTCCCTCCGATAATCTTCCTGCAGTGTGTGCATGACACACCACCAGTGGCAGCTCGTGAACAAATTTTTAGGGGCTTCACAACAAAATTTGTGTTCACGTCTCAAATATACCAAAGTAGAATGTAAATAAGTACAAAATCACTTAATTAAATCATTTCACTAAAAGTTCCTTGTACGGTTGCTTCTCTACTCATACCATGGTGGAACCCTTATAACCGAGGATGCATTTTCCCGAGACTTATCTGCGAGTGTACAAGAAAACTAAAATTACAACTGCGGGGCTGAGTTGCTCAGGCAATGGCTGAGGGTCTCGCTTTCTGATCCTGTGATTACGAACACCTGTTCAGAATTAGCTACTAGTGCAATCTACCGGCGATGTAATGCAATAGTAACTTTGGGAGCTGTGGCCATCAGTAACAAGGGAGGTGGCGGACCCTTGTGGTCAACAGTAATACTATCTCTGGTTTGAGGGTGGTTGTAGACGGAAAGGCACATTCCTTACCGTGCTCCTCGCTTATGGATATATCTGTCCATAAACCATGACGTCATCTCCATGCACATGCGTATAGTCTTAAGGCTCGTAGCAAAATCTCTAGTGTGCTCCCTGCATTGTCAGTCAAAATGAACAGCTGTCAGTGTAACGGAACTTCGATATAAGTCAAATGCTTTAGATCGATTGACGAAATCAGGTCGAAAAAAAGGAAACAATTTTGAATTACCAGTATCCATGAACGCATGAATATGCGTTAGAACTGGGTGTTCACCTGCTCATGTGCTTCTGAGAGCCCACTGCCACTGCACACTACTTGAGTGAGATTGCTTGTCACCTTAGGGTGTGCAGCGTTGTTTAAAATAAATCTGTGAAATTGAATGCGCCCATTCTCATGTGTCTGCTACTTTCTCTGAACTAGTTATATGTAATAGGAACATAATGATCATAATAAACAGACAAATACTAAGACTATAATACTGACAAATAAACTGGTCCTGCTACCGCCATATCTCGTGTTCAGTCTGACAGATCGATTGCGACCAACATGGTAGTGAAGAAAGTGCTACCTCTTACTATGCATTATCTATAGGCTATGAAATTAGTTAACAATTAACTTCTTTTAACCTACCGGTAAGTGTCTTCGGAAAGCATTATACTATAATTGAAAATTAAAACAACTGACTAAATAGCTTTTTCCTTTTTTAAATATTTTAAAGGTACAAAATGTCCGGCTCCATTGCAAAATGGTTAGCATGCTGGCCTTTGGTCACAGGGGTCCTGGGTTCGATTCCGGCCAGGGTCGGGAATTTTAACCATAATTGGTTAATTTATCTGGCATGGGGACTGGATGTATGTGCCGTCTTCATCATCATTTCATCCTCATCACGACACGCAGGTCGCCTACGGGAGTCAAATCGAAAGACCTGCATCTGGGGAGCCGAACTTGTCCTCAGACACTCCCGACACTAAAAGCCATACGCCATTTCATTTTTCAAGGTACAAAAACATCTCTCAGATGAGTTGCGCCTTTTAATGTTGCAAACATATTGCGCCTAGCAAAGGAATAAATTAACACAATTGTTTTTAAAAATTGGGTCGGTAGATGCAGAGTGGGTCGCGACCCATAAGTGGCCACGGCTGGTCTGTGGTCCAGCAGCTCTGCACTCTGACTGGCCAACTGAGCAGAGGAGTGGTGGCCACGTCTCTACCGTGGTTCTACGCCTCTGCATTCGGGGACGGGACAGGGCTGGACCTCACAGCTGGTCCCAACCGTCGGCTGTCCTGAGAATGGTTTTCTGTGGTATTTCATTCTCCTGCACTAAGGCGAATGTCAGGACAGTTCCTAGTAAAGGCCACGGCCGCCAACACCCTCACCTTCTCCAAGTATCTCCTTCACCGTAACAAATCTCCCAGCCTGAGACGGCGTCATCGTCTAAGAGGCCCGCCTCCCCCTTCAAGGGAGGAATGCAAACTTTTTAGTAGTAGTAATAAAATTGCAGGAAGTAAAATGAATCCTAAATTAACTTACGATTGTATTCTGTTCCTTAATTTTAAAAGTACTATGAACTTGATTCACTTGTTTATTACTAATATTACACACTACAGTCCATTCCATTGATAATAGGCATTTATCGCTTAACTTATTTCTTAAAACTTATCGGGATGCGGGGAGCATGGTAGCCGAGTGGCAACAACATTGGTTTCCCGCAAAGGCGGCGGTTTGAATCACGCCCGGAGTAGGAGAGTTTTTGAAATGAAAAAGTCACGTCCAAGTGGTTCGGTTTTAATGTAAAACGGAAAGTCCTGTGCCTATGATCACATTATCAACAGTCACGCAAAATTAAAAGCTTGTTGCGTTTTACATTTGCATTTTAAGTACAGCAGAGATGTACGATTTCCTTCGTCTCGACCTCTCTCCAGCTGACTGAAGAAACTTGGCAGAAGTCATGATTACACGCGTATCTCTAGAATTCAAGCAATTCTTTCTTTAAAATGGTGTGTTTACGTAGTCGTGTAAGTCCATCCATGTATGAATTAAGATTGGAATGCAAATGTATGCAGCACTGAGGGATTGTAATCCTTTGACCTTCGTTGTTACTATGTCAATTTCTAAAGCTGGAAGATTTTTTTTTTTTTCCATTTTCCATAGTATCATTGCATCAATTAATAGCTTATTTTAATTGTTGCAGGTCAGTCGGCTACAATTTCCATGCAAGTTTTACACGCAAAATCGAATGGTGTGGCCACATTCCAATTATATAATAATCAGATCTTTGAATTTTGAAGTTGGCATCAAGTTGGCATGGCATCAAAATAGTTAGGAGAATTGACCTACAGATAGCGCAGCTTCCGTGCGCTTTGTGATACGTCACATTTTGATCATAACATGGCTACAGCTGTGAGGATGGCAAGTGGTGTTCAGTGTAAAGTGCAAGTTAACAGTACATTTTCTTAATCGTGTGTGTCAATGACATTCTATTGAAATCAGTACAAATGCAGTGTGGTGAACTTATGTATCGAAAAGTGACCATAATGACTCAAGGAAATGATTCTGTGGACAACAGACAAAAGAAGCCTGAAAAGGAGACCATCCATTCAGGCCACTTCATGGTTTCACATTTTGAGGCTGAAGCCCAGGACGATGAATATGATGTGGCAATACCATTACCCGAAGAGGAAACTAAATTTAGTGTCGTTCCATCTAGTGCGTTTACTAGTCAGAATTACAGCGATAAAACAACGCAGCATGTGTCAATAGAAACAAACCTCACTAAACTGTTCCAGTGTATGTCCTTGGCTTACAGGTAAAGTAAATAGTTCTCTTACGTTACTAGGCAGAAGAAATTTTCAAAACTTACGTTAGGTATAATTTTAGGTTAAAGATGACTTTTATCTGTAGTTGCAGTGTCGTGCATGGATTGGTAATTATGCTTCAAAATACTACAGGAACAGTGGTTTTCTTGATTATAACACAAGATTTTTGACCAGTATATATATAGGCTTCTCTAAATATTTATGACGAATTCATTAAAATATTGCCCCTTATTTGTAGTCTGTCGATTTGTTTTGATGAATACAAAGTAATAGGCCTATTGCAGATAACTTACCTGTTAGTTGCTAAGCAGTCTTCAAAGATATTGTACAGGCTTGCTTTAGAACATATTAATTCAAAAACATTCTGTTGTTTACATGTCAGTACAGGTCTAATGTATTGCATATTAGGCCTACTCATTAAAAGATGCATGCCAGAGGAAAGATGTACCGGCACCTTCATTTTATTGAAAGATTTATGGATTCTGTTGAAGTTCCCTCCAATATTTTACTGGAAGTTCCACCTGTGGAATGAGAATATGTGCATAGTTGGATGTATCTTAGGTTTTCCAGTTATTTAAATGTTTGTGGTTTATATATATATTGTATTGACTAGGCTTTTTATTAACATTAGGTACAGTCCTTGGAATGGTATAGGACATATTTTCTAAATGAAAATGAGCGACTTGGCCGAGCATTTAAGGATGCGCAGCTGTAAGCTTGGTTTTGAGAGATAGTAGGTTAAAAGACCACTGTCGGCAGCCCTCAAGATGGTTTTCTGTGGTTTCCCATTTTCACATTAGACAAATGTTTGGGCTGTACCCTAAGTAAGGCCACGGCCGCTTCCTTCCCACTCCTAGCCCTTTCCTCTCCCGTAGTTGCCATAAGACCTGTCTGTGTCAGTGTGATGTAAAGCCAATTGTATAAAAAATTTAAGTGTTTATTTAAAACTTTAGCTCAGTTAATAAAAAAACTGCTTAGGCAACATCTAACTTGAATTTACAAAAATATCTGAAGTGAAACCAGTGTTATCGTTGTCAACTATCCATGGGCTGGAAGCAGTCCTCTGCTTCAGATAAATTTGTTGATTGTGGTGTTCAGGGTCTGGCATACATTTTGGAAGAATGAATAGCTTTCTAAGTTTGATATCAGAAGATGTCATTTGAAAGAACTTTAGGCAAGTAAGATCTGTAAATGTTTTTAACAATAAAATTGATTTGATGGTCTTTACTTACTTGAAGTATATTTTTCTGTTTGGTACACAAACTGTTCATCTGTGAGAAAATCCTCTCTATTACAGCATTTGAGCAACGCAGGTTTGAGCAGAAGGATAAGAATACTTGCATATCCTCATTACTGTCCACGGAGCTTCCTTACTTACATGTCTTAGGTGTGCAAAACAATGCAAGGCCTAGAGAGGGTGGGGATCTAACAATTTTACATAAGGTACTCAAGGAAACCGTTCCTGTGGTCATCTTTACAATATATTTTTAAACCTAGTAGCACTGGATACGGTAGGGCCTACATATTCTCTCACCAAATCTGGTTTTGTATTCTATTTCTTAAAGCTTTTTCGCCATCCATAGGTCTGTGGTTGCATGTTTTAAGTTTCACTTTGCAATGCATTAACATAGGCTATCTGTGAAACAGTCTGAATACTTCCAATTTTTGTACGGTCTGTTTTCTCATTCCACTGTATCAGTAAGGATGTTTCAGCTTGCTAGTTATTAGGCCTGTCATGTTATCTGTTCTGAAAAGAAAATGAAAATGAATAAACAGTTTGATGAGATGCTTTCAGGAAGTGGCAGCTGGTGAGATTTTTCTGTGGGTGTGCTTTCTAAATGTAGTTTCCTTATTAAAAATATAAAAAAATGAAATATTGATGAAATATCACTATTTGCATTTGTAGAAATAGGCTATATGCAAAATGACAAGCCTTGTGGTATAATTTTCTAACCTTATAATATACTTAGACAGTGCAGAAAAATCCATTCTTGGCAAATATGATAACTTTCTTGTTGAAATTGGCTGTGTCCATAACAAGTTATTGCTCAATAGGCAGCATTGCCAAAGCCGTTGGTCTGTCTCCCAAAAAAAATGTCTCTTTTAATGTTAAGAAACACCTGTCAGCTCCGCTGGTTAATGGTATTGTCGCAAGAATCTTCAGCAGACTTTCACAGAATTTGCGTTCTAAATTGTACTCAGTTATGAACTGCAATAGAACACTGGCACTAGAGCTGTTGTTCAGATATGATTACAAATGCAAATTCTCTGTTTATCTAGTAACTTCTATGATTGGGTAGGCTTCATAAAGAATTTTTCAGAAAGGTTACTGGAAACTCTTTAATTATAAAATGTCCTGTTGAAAAGAGCATATAGGCTATAAGATATCCAGCAAATTTAAAATTGTCTCTAGCTTGTGCAGTGCTGTTTTCCTCATTTCTACTCTGATATTACTGGTTTTCTTATACAGCAGATACGTCCATTAGGGATAATCCTTGTCCAAACTGAAATTGCAATCTGGCAAGCTAAGGTACTGTGGCAGGGTGTTGGGACATAACTTAATCCTCTAGGCCTACTTCATGAATTATTTTTCGTTTGCCTTTGGTGAAGAAAATTTCAAACTTTAAAGTTCAACTTACGTTCAGTGTTTTAGATATGCCATCATTTCGTAACTGGGGCCATAATGGGCCAAGTTTTTGCGATTTTTACACTAAGCTTTTAATATATAAAGACCGAACATTACTGCCTACTGGCCATGGGTACGTATTGCAAGGTACAAGTATACTTACACGACCGTAGGTCGATAATGTCTGAGGTTAAGCCAGAGGTACTCCTGAAGCCTGTGGTAATGTGATGGGGAGGGACCTACAGAAAATAAACGGTGGTTGGTACGCGTAGATGTTGACGGGGTGGAAGGAGTACCTTCGGTTGTAGGGCTGTATTGTCATCTGTTATGTAAAAAAAAAAAAAAAAAACCACACATCACTGGTATATATGTTAGATTGACTGTACAGTTGAAGGTGTACCGTAAAACTACCTCTCTGCACAATCTCTAATCCATTTACACAGGTGAAAAGTTATGTTGCCTAATGGCAACACTGTGCAGTAGAGGGTTATCACAAATTTCTTTGTGTGTAGGCCTACGCATGTGATCCTGTCGGCAGCTGCTACCACTGTTTGCAGGTCCAGATTTATACATTAATAGCAATAGCCAGTTCCATCTGGTTCATAATAATAATCAATCCCCACAGATCTGCGTTTAGAGCACTCACACAGGTGGAAGGTCTTTTATCTAGTCTTTTCTTAAATACTGTAGTTTCAAACAATTTGGAAATTTATCGATTAGACCCTTATCTGCCTTGTTAAATTATTCCAATCCCTAACTCCTCTTCCTATAAACTAATATTTGCCCCAATTTTTCCTCTTAAATTCCAATGTTATCTTCATATTGTGACTTTTCCTACTTTTAAAAACGCCATTCATATTCCCTGTGTCCCTCTTTCGTTTTGTTTGTAACCTTAGACATCCCTTTGATATGTCACTGCCATCTGTCTTTTTTCTATTTTATAACATTTCCACCCTTATTTCTTGATCTGTTTGTCTGTGTCTTCTGTAACATATGCATCAAATATGATCTTCTTGTAAATAACTGGTACAAGTAATATACCTTAATTAAGGCCACAGTTTCTTCCTTCCCACTCCTAGCCCTTTCCTATTACATCATCGTCGTAAGACCTATTTGTCTCGGTACAACATAAAGCAAGTAAATTATTCTTCCCCTTCTTCTGGCGCCATCTCCTCACAAGTGGTATTTTCCTGTTTTGTTCCTCCTGTATCAAGGTTGCCATATCGTTAATGTCAAACTGCTATTGGAGGTTTGATGCCCTATATTATTTTCTCTGCCCTTGTCCTAGTTTCCTCACTATCTTGCAGTATAGAAGTATGTTTGAAATAAAAGCTGAAAAATTCTTGGAAAGTTGGTGCCAGCTTTTTGCACTACTCGTGAATGAAATTTACTGTACAGGTATTTAGTAATTGCATCTGAATTGAATCCCATTTAAGTCGAGGAGTTGCCTTCTAGAAGAATATGCCATTGCGATTGTTAGGTAATGTTTGTCGTTACAGTTATAGAAGTGAATTCAATGGAATAATATCTGATTATTGGCGTTTTCAATGTATATGCAGAATGAAATGACATGCATGTTGTTTTTTTTTCCTTCATGCAAAACACGGCCTATGACTCCAGAATGTAGCCTAATTGTATAAGCAAACAACATTTTTAAAATTTATTTATTTATTTATTTATTTATTTTGATTTTCTCCGACTGGAGATTGCCCCTGAGGAGAAAAATGTATACAAAAAATAAGATGAATATTGAAAGTAATTGCGAGTCGGTTAGCACTTTTGACATACTGTATACTGTTGCATTGAAAAGTTTGGTAGATATGGTTCATCAGGATTTGGATAGAATATTTCAAAAAAAAAAAAAAAAATTCAAGGCAATCACAACAACGTCTCTTATTAATGCCTGATTAGGGTTAATTGATTTGCAGAACTTGACTTAAAGAGAGGAATCTGATGGTCAAATCTATTAGAAAGCCCTTTCAGTGGGCTTTGAAGGCTATCATATCAGTATTTAGGATGGTTCTTGTAACAGAGAGACTGTGAACCTCCTCAAAGACTGTAAAACCAGAGTCCCTTAACGCTTGAGGAATGGCAGATCGTATTTTATGATGCCTAGTGTTTTGTAGAGTTTCTCCATGCGAGCCGCAACCGAGAACGTGAGCAAGCGTTTCTACCTTGTTGTGTCAGAGCTGACAACAGTTAGTGTCCATAGTCCTTTTGCACAGCTGGTACATTGCCTGTCATTAATTATTTATTTATTTACAAGCTGGTATTGGTGCTTATGGAGCTCATTTTGTGGCATTAGAAGTCCATCTAAACCAGATTTTAAAATGAAAGTAAATTAATATTGTTATGTGGATACTGGAATAATCACTAATGCCGGAAGTAAGGCAGTCGTGAACTACAGACTAGCTCAAGAAAGGAATGTCTTTCTTATTTATTATTTCTTTCTCCCGTAGGAGCGAGCATTAGGTGACTGTCGATTATTAACGGATGTATATGTGATCTTTTAAATTTTACTGATGTTAGCAGAGGTGCCAACTTTGAAGTGGATTATCAGTAATTTCCCTCTGCCCCCGAGAAAAATTTTTAGTCAAGTCCAAAGCATGCTCCTTCCTTCTTGATAATGACACCCATTTTGCCCTTCCCTCTAGCAATCTGTCCAAAAGTATATCATATTACACAATAACATTTGCACGCAACCTGTTGGTTCTGTGATAAAACATTCCTTGTAGCTTGTTTCTCACGAAGCAGCTGCTTTTCAGTGTAGTTTTTCTTGAAGCATCCTTCCGACTGTGATGACATTTTCGTTTTCTGAACCATAAGCGATACCAGTGCAGATGTTCTTAATGTAAGCGTCGCTTCTTTCTCAATCTTTCTGTTAACTGTCAGGTACACTTAACACAGCAAATACAACATTACTGAAGGATTTGTGGTGGAGCAGAGCAGTGCCTGAACTCCTTCTTTCACAATGAATTTTACAATGCTTAGGGGTAGCAAAAGAAAGTCACGATCGAATAAGTATTGTTGCCAACACACAAGCATTG
Source organism: Anabrus simplex (assembly GCF_040414725.1). Taxonomy (NCBI): domain Eukaryota; kingdom Metazoa; phylum Arthropoda; class Insecta; order Orthoptera; family Tettigoniidae; genus Anabrus; species Anabrus simplex. The sequence goes on along the minus strand of NC_090277.1, from coordinate 104,561,949 downwards.
AAATAAAGACGATTTAGGAGAAAGGCTCTAAAGGACTGAACATTTTTTCTTGATAATGTCAGCTTTTCCGTAATAATTTCCCCTTTGACAGTAACTCTGTAATCGTGAGGTGAAATCCGTAATAATTACGGACAAACCGTAATAGTTGGCACCTCTGTGTTAGTCTCATCTTTGACGATAAAAGAGTGACTGAAGTATGAGCAATGTTGCTAGCACCTTTCTATAATGCAGCCAGTCCTTGTGAAATGGTGTGAATGTACCAGGGCTCTCTATAGTCTTAGAACAGTCATTAAATGGTCTATATCAGCACCTTTAATTTCTGGATGTACTTTTCATTTTTTAATTCCTCCACTTCCTGGTGAACTGTTCACAACTCCTAGAAAAAAAAAGCTTCCGTTTTCAGACAGGCACACAAAATTTAATCATACACTGTCCACAGAGTGGCACTGTTATGCATTCCATGGCCCAGTTGAGGAGTGGCGTGATCCCTAGACAAACCAAATATTTACATATTTCATTGTTCATTGTCTCTAATTTGAGAAATCATTTGCTCGATCTCCATAAACACGTAAGGATATACAATGAAAAGCAAATATTGCTGTCCTATTCTCTTTTCTTTTTTTAAATTGCACATCACTGCTGCCATCATGACTAGTTCATATTGAAATCACGAGACATAACCATCAACAAACTATCGTCAACATATAATACTTCTAGGGACAGGTTGGTGGGTCCCTACCAAGCAAAAAGGAAGGATCTCTCTTCTACGCTACTTCAGGTATCGTTTTATGTCATTTTTATATGTTTTTTCAGCCACTTAACCTACAAAGGCTCTTGGGAAGTAACACCAGAAACTGAAACGATTAAAGTCGATGTCAAGGGTCTGCAGCTCACTTATAAGCAACAAGTCACTGACCTACACACTCTTATTTTCTCACGTACTGTATTTAGATACTGCAGTAAAACTCTTGAACAGTGGGTGCCACTGTCATTCTCATTCTCTGGAAACTACTCATCTCGACCAATGGTGAAATTTAAATGTAGGCGTACATGAAACCTTAATGAAGGCTAATCCCTTAGGCTCTACCATAATTGCAGCAATATTATGGTAGAGTATGCCGAATCCATTGAGCTACCTCAATTGAGAGCCAATAGTAAAATAAATTATATGTGATCTTCGGCTTTACCATTAAGCTTAACAGTGATTTCATACTTTTTTTTTTTTTTTTTTTTACAATGGAATGAAAAATTAAAATAAACCATTACTGCCTGTTATCATTTCTTGATGGATACAGTACTTTTGCATCCATCTTTTGGTACAGGCCAGAGTAAAATGTAGCTTCCACCGAAGTCCCATTTAACATCCATGGCTGTGACAATATGGAAGTTGCTGGGGTATGGGTAGCACTGAGGCATGACATTCAGAGCATGACTAGTGCATCTGAGTGTTACGAAAGGTGCTGCTCATAGGGTCAGTCGTGCTGCAGTAGTACTTTCTGACCCAGTGAGGAAAGCAATGGCAAACTACCTCACTCCTCATCTTGCCTAGTACGCCTCATTTTGGTGCTGCCATTGGTTTTCGGGGTTTCCTTATAACCGCATAACCTTTGGTGGTGCTATTTTTTGAGGATCCAACCAGCCTCTTGGCTGATGACCTAACAGACAGACAAACATCATTAATGGTGCACTCTTAACACTAATGCATGATTATTAATGATTAAAATACACTGTAATATAGTACTTACATCAGCAATTATTATTAATTGCAAATCCATAGATTACAAATTTGCAGTATCTACAGAATGCATGTAAATATGACTTCTTCCTTAAGTATCAATAATGGAGAGGTTCTCTTACCCAAGTAAATGCTCAATCAAGATATTCATAATGAAGTTGGTTTTCAAGCTCAGTGAGGAATTACAGTAATTAACACACTCTGTCACCTTCACTCAGTTTAATGTCATATATATCTGCATTTATTTTGATACTTGCATTACTATAACCGTATTCTTCGGTGTTCACCTCTCACTTCTTCCTTCTTCTTCTTCATCCATTCCCTTTTCCAGATTTTCTCTGGGTAGGGTAGTGTACGAAAGCCCTCCACTTTACTCAATCCTTCCACTTCTAGTACTTTATTGCTGTCGACTCCTCTATTTGCAATACAGTCCAGTGATGGGACATTCGATTCATTTTACTGAATCAATTCATTTGATTCCGTTCACGTTACTGAATCGATACAGTGATCCGATTCACGGCTCACTGGTCACCGTTCCTACTGCATCTGTGTAGTATGTGCTGGTAAGACAGCAGCAACAGCATTCAGTGCTCGCAGCTGCCATCTGGTCTTCATGATATGAACTCCTTTCTTAGAAAAAATGCTAGTTACTCTAATACATCGAAGGTTTCCGGTGACGCAGGGTGGGAAAGGTTAGGATTAGGAAGGTAGCAGCCAAGGCCTGAATTGTCCCAGCATTTCCTGGTGTGAAAATGGGGAAACTACGGAAAACCATCTTAACGGCTGCCAACGGTGGGATTCGAACCCACAATCCCCCGAATGCAAGCGCATAGCCACACGATATTAACCGCACGACAACTCGCTCAGTCATTTTTGAAAATATGTATTTTTCTATCAGCTGAGGATTTTTTTTTAATCGTCATATTTTGTATAGGCTACCCGAGATGTACAGTAGCCCGCTGGTTTTCTGATTCAACATACTGTTATTGCGTCTGTCCACATATGATTGAAGTCTTGTGCAACGATGTGACATATGAACTGAGAGAATACTGAGCCGTTCTTCCCGATATAAAACAGGTACTTTTGAGTGGTCATGAACATGAATCATAGTCATAGGGCAGGCTAGAGTCGAGTTTAATTGTCAAATGTCAACTAAGTTATAATACTAAGATTCATTAAACTAAAAAATAGTATAACCTAATAGCCTACCTACTTACCAGCTACTTCAAAATTATGTTGTGACTACGTTTTTAACACTGCAAATAAATCCATCTATTATTTAAACCTCCCTGTAAGAAGAGGACAGTGAATGAAAATGGGTATTATTTTCAAATGAGCTGAGCTCGAGAGTCCATTATAGCATACGATTCTTTCAGTGTAGCATGGCTCACTGTATGTCTCGCTACAGTGAGCCGATAAGGAACCGTGTGTATCTTGTGTCTCACTGAGCCGGCTCGTTCACGATTCTTTCAGTGTAGCATGGCTCACTGTATGTCTCGCTGCAGTGAGCCGATAAGGAGCCGTGTGTATCATGTGTCTCACTGAGCCGGCTCGTTCACGATTCTTTCAGTGTAGCATGGCTCACTGTATGTCTCGCTGCAGTGAGCCGATAAGGAGCCGTGTGTATCATGTGTCTCACTGAGCTGGCTCGTTCACGATTCTTTTGATGTGCCATGATTCACTGTCTCGCTGCAGCGGAAGCTCGGCTCCCCGTCAACGTCCAGTGAGTGCGCCACTCAGCACTGTCCACTGGGAGTAAGCTGAATCGTGTGCCGTGAGCTCGCCGTTCCTCTGAATCGATTCACTCGGACACTTGAATGAATCTATACACTGCTTCGAATCATGCATTCAGTAGCCAACACTAATACAGTCCACAACAGAGCTCCTCCATCTCATTCTAGGCCGTCCCCTAGGTCTCTTTCCAGTCTCTGCATCCATGAATGTTCTCTTTGGTATTCTCTCTCCTGGCATTCTCATCATGTGTCCAAACCATTTTAGCTTTGCTATATCAATCTCTTCTTGAAGTTTACACACTGTCGCGCTTTTCCTTATTTCCTCATTTCGTATTCTATCTCGTCTTGTCTTTCCCTGTATGCTCCTCAGGAACCTCATTACACCTACTTGTATCTTACTTTGGTTCCACTTAGTTAACGTCCAGGCTGCTGAAGCAGAGGTCAGTATAGGTTTATAATAGGACGAGTATAAAACCTTCTTGCACTTCATTAGCACATCTTTGTTTCATACAATGTCTCTCACACACTGGTAGAAATTTGCAGGCTGCTGTATTCTTAAATCAGTTTAAGAATTTTCGGTGTTCACCTGTATTAAATAATTCATCCCCTCTTGAAATTTGTTATTACCGTACTTGTCGGACTGAAGTGAAGCCACGCTGTAATAATACACACAAGCAAATATATCATATGTACTTATGCCGTAAGTCAGTAACAATACACAAAGTCTAAGTCTGCAAACCGTATCAAAGTCAAGACAAGGTTAGGTTAAGTTGATAACAAAATTTCCTTCCATTTCATCTGAACTGATCTTTAAAGAAGAGGTAATGTTGCTTTCTTTTTCGGAGGAGTTCTTGCAGAATTTCTTGCTTATACATACGAATTGGACGAAATAAGACTGTATTAATAAAATGCTGCGTTCATTTGATGCCAACTACATTATTAAATGCATTGTTCAAAGATGCCACAATTCTACTTACCTTGTATTACCCAAACAGATTTACAGTCCTACAGAAAAAGAAAATATGCATTACTTATTCCCGGAAATGTAACACTGGGAATTTTCACAGTACAGCAGTGGCAATACGTAAATCTTGCAAGTTATGGAAAAAAAAAAAAGACTATATAGTGTCAACGTGCATGATTAACAGGAACTGTAAGCCGTCGTATCAGCAAGTAGGGTCCCTAAACTGTATGGTTAGTGATAATGAATGGAACCCAACATTTACAAAATAACTATAAATCGCTGCCTTCAGTATTAACAGGCGAGAAAGGGTGAGGTTGTACGCTTACATGGCTGGGAATTAAATTACAGTTTTCTTGTCCTTAGTGGTACTATAATCTGTTTAAATTTCGATAAATTAAAAAAATCTTCATTGATTCTTCCCTTTCTTTTTCCCCTGTGTGGGTTTTCCCCCTTTTCTTGTCTGTGTTTTGTAAAATGGTATCAGTCAGTCACCACTGATCTATATTTAAAGCTGTTGCCAAGGTAGCAGATTCTCTATCAATTGCTTACCTAGCCTTTTCTTAAATGATTTCAAAGAATTTGGACATTTATCAAACACCTCCCTTGTAAATTATTGCAATCCCTAAATTCATCTTCCTATAAACAAATATTTGTTCTGATTTGTCCTCTTGAATTCCAAATTTATCTTCATATTGTGATCTTTTCTGTTAAGAACGCCACTCAAGCTTATTCATCTACTAATGTCATTTCACGCCATCTCTCCACTGACAGCTCGTAACATGCTGCTTAAGTACAAAGTATGTTACAAGTGTTATTTTTAATATCCACCTATTCAATACAAAGAAATCTAGTAAATTACGAATTAAATCTTATCATAAAAAGTTACAAGGGACATGTTTTTGCCCATTTAAGGGGATCATCAGCCTCAAATCAAACCTGAAAGGTGAATAATCAGGATCCTGACTGTTCTTCTTAGTCGAGCAGCTCGTTTCCTTACACCCAAGACTTCCCAGCCCGAAGGGCAACAACTTTGTAACACTCCTCTTTTGTCAGAAATCACCCAGACAAATCACACTGCTCACCTTTGGATCTTTCCCAGGTCTTGAATCGAATAATGTTTGAGAGGGTCCCATACACTGGAACCATGCTCTAATTGGGGTCTTATCAGTAACTTATGAGCCCTCTCCTGTACATCTTTACTGCAACTTCTAAATAGCTTCATAATATGAAGAGATATATAACCTTCATTTCTTCTTCTTCTTCTTCTGTGAACCTATCTTGAGATGGCTATCAACTGGACATCCTCCATGATTCTCTGTCCTGAGCATCTTGCTTCAATATTTCATAGCTTCTCCCTTTTTTTGACATTTTTTAAAATTCCAAACCTTCTTCTTCCTTTTCTTCCATCTATTTTTTCCCTCCCATCACTCTCTGTTGACAGTATTCGGGAGTTAGTAGGTTCGAACCCCACTATCGGCAGCCCTGAAGATGGTTTTCCGTGGTTTCCCATTTTCACACCAGGCAAATGCTGGGGCTGTACCTTAATTAAGGGCACGGCCGCTTCCTTCTCACTCCTAGCCCTTTCCTGTCCCATCATCGCCGTAAGACCTATCTGTGTCGGTGCAACGTAAAGCAACTAGCAAAAAAAAAAAAAAAAACCTCTCTGTTGAAGACAATTTCTATGTAGTATGTGACCCAGCCAGGATATTCTTTTCCTCCTTATCGTTTTCATCAGGTGTGTCTTCTCTTCCTGCTCTTCTTAGCACTTCATCATTTCTCACTTTATCTGTCCACTTCACTTCCTTTCTTCTCTACAGGCATATTCTAAACTTTCAAATACTTTGTTTCTTTCTTAATGCCCATGTTTCTGCTCCATATGGTACCACACTCTATTTACAACCTTGTTAATGTGATTACCCCAGTGAAGATCTTTCCTTATATTAACACGTAGATACTTCAGGTGATCCTTATGGGGTTCTATCACCCCATTAACACAGTAATTAAAAGTGAAAGGACTTTTTCTCCTGGTAAAATGTACAATCTCACTTCTCATCCCATTTACAGTACATTGCTACATTCATATCGTTGTGTGCTGTCCATCTTGCAACATTGTCAAAGGTCTTTTGTGTAGTCGCTCACAATCCTCTAACTCATTTCTACTCTGTACAGAATACCATCATCTACAAAAGGCCTTATCTGTGATTCCATTTCTTGACTCGTATTTATAAATATATTTTGTCCTGACTGACTGACTGACTGACGGATTCATCATCGCCGAGCCAAAATTACTGGACATAAAGAAATGAAATTTTGGGGATACATTCATATTATAATGTAGGTGCTCACTAAGGGAGGATTTTTGATATTCCTTCGCTAAGGGGTTAGGAGGGGGTGAATTTTTAAAGTGAGTGTATCTATATCTCGAAAACTGAACACTTTAAAGACATGAAAATTGGTATTTGCAATCTGCTTTAAAAATAAAGAAACCTGCATTTTTTTGTTTTCGGGAAATTCTGTTAAGGGGGATGGAAAAGAGGTAGAATGCCTTTTATGTGGATACTTATATCTCAAAAACTGGAGATATTACAGTCATGGAAATTGATATTTGGAATCTCCTTTAAAAATAAAGAAACATGTGTTTTTTGTTTTTGGAAAATCTACTTACGGGGTGGTGAACAAGAGTGACAAAGGAGGTGAATTCTGAAAATGAGTATATCTCGAAAACGTAACATGTTACAGACGTGAAAATTGGTATTTGGTACCTCCTGTAAAAGTAAAGGAACACACATAATTTGTTTTCTGAAAATCCACTTTAGGGGAAGTGTTAAAGGGGGTACAGTATATATATGTAACTTAACACGTTACAGACGTGAAAACTGGTATTTTTAATCTCTCTTAAAAATACAAGTAAGACGTATTAGTTTGTTTTTTGACAAAAATTCAGTTGGGTAGTGTAAAAAGGACTGAAAAAGTGGTTGAATTATTTTTATGTGGATACTTATATCTCAAAAACTGAAGATGTTGCAGACATGAAAATTGGTATTTGGAATCTCCTTTAAAAATAAAGAAACACGTAATTTTTTTGTTTTGTTTTTGGAAAATCTACTTAAGTGATGGTGGACAGGATGACAAAGGGGTTGAATTTTTTTAATGAATATATCTCAAAAACGTAACTTATCTAGAATCGCCTGTAAAAGTAAAGGAACACGCATAATTTGTTTTCTGAAAATCCACTTAAGGGGAAGTGTTGGAAGGGGTAAAATTTTAAAATGAGCATAAATACAGTATGTATGTGTGTGTATATACATATATATATCAAAACCTTAACACGTTTCGGACGTGAAAATTGGTTTTTAATCTCTTTTTAAAATGAAAGTAACAAGTATTTGTTTGTTTTCGAAAAAACACGTCATGGGGGGGGGGGGGTGTAAAAAGGACTGAAAAAGGGGTTGAATACTTTTAATGTGGTTACTTTTATCTCAAAAACTGTCCGACTCGTTGGCTGAACGGTCAGCGTACTGGCCTTCGGTTCAGAGGGTCCCGGGTTCGATTCCCGGCCGGGTCGGGGATTTTAACCTTAATTGGTTAAATCCAATGGCACGGGGGCTGGGTGTATGTGTTGTCTTCATCATCATTTCATCCTCATCACGACGCGCAGGTCACCTACGGGTGTCAATAGAAAGACCTGCACCTGGCGAGCCGAACCCGTCCTGGGATATCCCGGCACTAAAAGCCATACGACATTTCATTTTTTTTCATCTCAAAAACTGAAGATGTTACAGACATGAAAATTGGTATTTGGAATCTCCTTTAAAAATAAACACGTATTTTTTTGTTTTCGGAAAATCCACGTATTTGAGCACCTCAAATACCACCGATCTGAGCCAGGAAAGGCCAGCGCCTCAACCGTCTTAGCCACCCAGCCCGGTGATTTTTTTTTTTTTTTAAATTTCGTGCAGTTCAAATATTTCTCAACACAATAAAAAAAAAAATTCTCCCTGAAGAGGTTAATGTAATCGGCTAGCTCGTTGTTTGTAAATACATTGTGGTGCAAGTCCACAAGCGCTGTTGACGATGACACGTGATCTCATTTTAAAAGTTTGTAGCACGATTACTTTGCTGAATAGGGAAATTACATATCTTCCTCAATAGGAATAATTAATTGATATTTGCTACAATCTAGGACAATGTTTAAATGAGCCTGAACCTGAGATGGCACACATTCGTGGATTTTCAGCTAGTTCGCAGAGGAAAGAAAATTCATTTCTTGGTATTTAATGGTCTGTTATGGTCTCTTCCCTGTGTGAACTGTACATGGTTACCTTAGATTTCTTCCACCTCTTGCAGTCTACAGTAAATGAGAAGTGGAAAAAAAAAAAAATCAAAGGAAAGTTCGACTATGTGATATGTTTCGAGCTGTCAGTCGAGAGTTGTCGTGGATTGACATAAGTAAGCGAATAAGCTTGTGCGCAGCTTTTAAAATGAGGACAGATCATAAATCATAATAGGAAGAAAAGGTTGGAATAGGCACTCAAGAGGAACAATTGGACCAAATGTTCATTTATATGACGAGGGGTAAGCGATTGGAATAAATTTTGAAGGGAGATGTTCGATAAATTTTCAAGTTCTCTGAATAAAGTTGAAGAAAAAGCTAGGTAAACAATTAAGAAGGGATCTGCTACCTGGGCGACAGCCTAAATGCAGTTCATTGAAGATTGACTTATTGAAGTCACCCGTTAGGGTTAATTTTTGTCAAGATTTGTAATACTCCGAGTAGTGTTGCGCTTATTGGACTCCTGACTTAGTAGTTCTTTTGGGCGCCCTCTTTTCTTTTATGACCAAGTCAAAAGTTTGCTCCTTTCATCTTCGTTCTTCAAGTTCCTGGCTTCTCAGTTAGCTGTGATTCGTATCTTAACCGATGCTAGTTGGGACTTCAGAAGTAACATCCATGTGCTTCGGATTCCAAATGAAACTTGAGCTCTGGTGGCTATGATAAGTTCAATCACGTAAAACAGCAAGCGTGCCCTGCCACACCTCCTTATCTTATCACCTAAATTTCTATTGTTCCCACTAGAACACAGGGCACTCGAGACATGTCTCTATTGTGGTTCTCGATTTGTCAATGCTTTAACCTCTTCCCGGGTTTTCCACATTTCAGAGATTTCTCCATCCACAGTTTTTTTTCTTTCTTTCTTTCTTTCTTTCTTTCTTTCTTTCTTTCTTTCTTTCTTTCTTTCTTAGACGACTGTTGAAACTCATTGGAGCTTTCAGTCGAAAGATGTCTTCTCCACTTATCTTGTTGATTTTTTTTCAGCGTGTGACCCATCCATTTCAAGATTGTGTAACTGAGACCCAGCAGGTAGCTTTCCGAATTTCTTCATTCAGTATGATTTCTGGCCATCTGATGTTAATGGTGCGTCGTAAGGAATGAATGCTGCATGAAAGTCTGTAGTGAGCCAGTGAGCATCTGTGCGTCCTTATATTTTCAAGATCCGCTAAATACTAAAAATCCGCTAAAATTCCGCCAAGAAATCCGATCTCAAATAATGAGCAATAATAATAACTAATGATGAAAATAAATGTCTGCACTCACCTGATCTGTGAGTTTCACTGGGATTAACCCCCTGCCTGCGAGCCAGTGAGCTAAAACTTGTAGGCGTTTTAGTGCCGGGTGCAAACTAGGTGGATCCCATACCTCAAAGGCCTCACACAGAACAGGGCAGTTCATTAAACGGTCTTCCTTCATAGTATAAATATAAATGCTACTCTCTCACAGTTTCATTATCTGTCGTAATTCGTCAACTAAGAGATAAGTACCTTTTCCCCGCGCATTACAAATTTATGATAGCATGATCTCATAACATCAGATCCAAATAACATGTTTTCCTCATGTGACTGCTAGTTCCTGACAAGAAATACGGAATAGCTCGGAGACAGACTGGAGTTCAAATGGGGAAGAAACGTAAAATGACTAAAACACTAAATTCCGCTATAATAAATCTATAATTCCGCCAAAAAATCCGCTGTCCGCTAAATGATATATTTCTCCGCCGACAGTCTTCTAATTCCGCCAAATTTAGCGAAAATCCGCTAAGTTGGCAACACTGAAAAGGATCGACTCAAAACTTGTGTTAAAAACCCTTGGGGAAAATCACATGATCATAAATATGTCTCCCAATAAAGAAAACTGAAATTCATAACGATTAGTTTATTTGCATCAAGAGCTATGTATGGAATTTGGAGTCGACAAGTGTAGGATTCAGTGCATTGAAAGAGGAATGCTGACTCAGGGCCTATGAAACAAGCAGAAATGAAATAATCAATGATAAGGGTTACGTGCCAGATGCGACCGAGCGGATTAGCATCGTGCCGCATGCGACCCATCAATCACTTACAATTGATCTGCATTAAGGGCTGTCACCAAGTGGCAGATTGCTTATAACTAGCTAACTTGGTCTTTTCTAAAATAAAGGTCTAACACTGTGGTTAGCAGGTTCGAGTGCCGTTGGTCGAAAGAACAATATAATAATGTTGCTGGCTTTACGTCCCAGTAACTACTTTTATGGTTTAAGGAGACGCCGAAGTGCCGAAATTTAGTCCCGCAGGGCTTATTTTACGTGCCAGTAAATCCACCGACACAAAGCTGACGTATTTGAGCACGTTCAAATACCACCGGACCGAGCCAGGATCGAACCTGCCAAGTTGGAGTCGGAAGACTAGCATCTCAACCGTCTGAGCCACTTAGCCTGGATGAAAAAACATTCACCATCAGAATGCTGGCCGGCAGGGTAGGAAAGTTGGTGGTTGACAGTTTCTAATCACTAGATTGCATGCCAAAAGCCTCGATTCAAATCCAAACCTTTTCGCAGTGTTCAAATGGAGTGAGGGGATATGATGCTGTTGATGGTGATTCGGCCAGCGGATGGCGACGTAAAGCATTGAGCAGACCCCTTGGTATTATTCGAGAGGAGTAGGCTACGTGCCGAAACCGGGTTTCATCTCTCTACTTCATTATCCTAATCCCACATCCAGACGCGTAGGCCGCCCAAGGGCGTCAGGTAGAAAAACCTGCACCAGGCAAGCCGTACACGTCCTCGGACACTCCTGGTACTAATAGGACACGATAAGTAGGCCTAAGTCGTAAATAATTTCAGAGAATTAGGATTTTTTTTTTATTGCTAGTGGCATTACGTCGCACCGACACAGACAGGTCTTAAGGCGACGGTGGGATAGGAAAAGGCTAGGAATGGGAAGGAAGCGGCCCTGGTCTTAATTAAAGTACAGCCCCAGCATTTGCCTGGTGTGAAAATGGGAAACCACGGAAAACCATCTTCAGGGCTGCCGACAGTGGGATTCGAACCCACTATCTCCCGGATGCAAGCTCAGGGCCGCGCGCCTCTAACCACATGGCTGACTCGCCCGATGGGAAAAGACGTAAACCATCACCATGTTTCGTGTTGTAAAACGAGTTTCCCCCAGAAGTGTTATGCAAAGTAGGGGGCGGTAGCTGCTTATAGGACTTATTGAAATGGCATTGCACTTCGTTTAGCTTACCTTATCTTGGGCGATGACACAACTTATTAAATGACAATTTGCTTGTCAACGCCGGTCGCATCCGGCACGATTAAAGATTATGCGGTCGCATGCGACACGGTCGCATCTGGCACGCCACCGTGATCGAGATGAGGCCTCTTTGATAAAAAGAGCCTTTTATGTGTGTCTCAGTCAGGACTCATGACCATCTATCTATTTTGTGACGCATGACACCCACTCATAAGACATTTATGTCAAAATCTGTCTTTTGGTCTTCCTTGAAATATTCTTGTTCTTCCGCACTGAATATACAGTCGAGTTTTCTGTATCTCGAAGTAACATAAATTTCCAGGCCGTTTTTCCTAACCTCGTGCGGGTGGGGGACGCACATGTAGAATACACCCGCGGTATCCCCTGCCTGTCGTAAGAGGAGACTACAAGGGGCTCTCAACTTGAGAGTGTGGATTGGCGACCACGGAGCCCTTAGCTGTGTTTTGGCAATGCTTCCACTTATTTGTGTCAGGCTCCTCACTTTCGTCTATCCTGTCCGACCTCCCTTGATCAACTCTTGTTCCTTTCCGACGCCGACGGTATTAGAGCATTTGAGGCCTAGGGAGTCTCATTTTCACGCCCTTCGTGGCCCTTGCCTTTCATCGTCCGTTACTTCATTTTTCGAAGTGACGGATCCCTTCTTTCTTCTTACTTTTTTTCTCTCTACCCCCTGTGGGTGGGACGCAGACGAAAAATACACCCACTGTATCCCCTGCCTGTCGTGAGAGGTGACTAAAAGAGACGACCAAGTGATGATTGAATTCGAACCATGAAACTACTTTTGACTCGTGCCATCATGCGGGGAGCACCATGGGTTGCCTGTACTTGGGAGTAGTACCACTATATTAGGTACGAAACAGGTTTGTGATTAGTAGCAGCAGTGCGTTGGTTCGCCTGTCGGTTTCCAGTACCCGTGAGTCGTACCCATGTGAGCAACACCGCGGGTTTGGGCGTTGCCTGTGAGTTGTACCACTATATGAGCGACACCGAGGGTCTGCGTTGCTTGTGATTAGTACCCACTACGTGAGGAACACCACGGGAATACCGGCACCCGTGACTAGTGTACCTAGGTGAGGAACCTCATCGGTTTGCGTCGGCTATTAGTGGCGCCAATGTGTGAGAAACACCATAGGTCTGCGTTACCTGTACGACGTGCAATATTTGTCAGTAGTACCATCATGTGTGGAACACCGTGAGTCTTCGCTACTTTTGATTAGTACCCCAACATGACAAATACCATGGTTCTACTTTACTAGCGACATGCACCATTATGAAGGGCCGTTGACCTGGATTTTGGACCCCTTTAGAAAACAAGCGTCATCATCATAATCAGGATTGTACTTTAGAATGGTCCCTTGGTCAGTAACGCTGTTTCTTTCTGGTAGTTTTTGGGTAGGATCCACTGATTGTTTTGGGTTCATGTCCATCCATTCATTCTTCATGTCATCTTTTTTTTTTCTTTTGAGTCAGTGGATGATTTAAAACTTTTGTTTTGTCATTTCATTTCGTACCATCAGGGGCCGATGACGTAGGTGTTAGGCCCCTTAAAACGACAAGCATCATCATCGTTTTTCCTATTCTTCAAATGTATTTATTTCTCTATTACTCGAAATTCGGTTACACGAAATTCTCGATTTCTCGAAGCGAACATTTCCTTTCTTGAAGCAAAACGTACTCAGTAACTCGAATTTTGATCAACATTAACTGTGCAGTACGGCATTTTTAGTTTTTGAGAAAGAGTTAGCAAGTAATAAAGAAAGGGTTACAGTGATGCTGGGAGCTAATATGACGGGAACCGAAAAACTAAAACTTCTAATGATCGGAAAATCGGCGAAGCCTCGCTGTTTCTCCGGTGTGAATTAATTAGTGGTCACGTACGAAAGCAACCCCCGAAATCGCGGACGACAAGCTCCATTTACGAATCTCGGCTGCCTGGTATTGACGAGAAGTTTCAGCGTGAAGGGAGGAAAGGTTAACAATAACAAACAAAAGAGACTAACGGATTTTTTTTTTCATAGGTGTTAATGGAGGTATGTTTCTTGTTTCACTGCTGTATTGTGTCTTCTAAAAAGTTACTATAATAAGGGTTATAATTAAAGTCATGCCGTAAAATAGACTTCCTTTGTATATTTTTAAATACTGTTGAAAACAATGTATTCGGTATAAGCGCGTAGATACATATGATTCAGTTATACATGCTCAAAAACGATAAAAGTAAAGTAAACTCGTGTCCTCATCCTGAGGTGGTGCAGCTCTTTTTAGGCACACCCCCATTGGAGGTGAGCTGCACGTTCCATTTCAACCACATACCAGCCCTCCTGCCATTCTTAAATTTCTGGCAGTACCGGGAATCGAACCCGGGCCCCCGAGGACGGAAGCTAATAACACTCACCGTTACGCTACGGAGGCGGACCTCAAAAACGATATTCTCTCTATATATAGAAATTTCGATAATTCGAAAAAAAATAGCTCCCGAGGTGATTCGAGATAAATCTAGGTTCCACTGTACGATCGAATGTTAGGCTATTACGAAGCTGTAACATCCAAGACTGAAATTTAACCTACATTTTGTTCTTATTCACTCAGAACGGCAAGTAATTTTGATAAGATTTGGATATTAAACATCCAATGCAGAGGAAACGAAATTTGCTCTTGAGGTGTGAATGAATAACTTTTATGTGTGCGACTACAAATGCTGTCCTGTAGGGTTTACTGTATAATGTATTCAGCTGATGTCTTGCTAATACAGAATTTATCTTTGACCACAAAGTCAATGAAATTGAAGGTTAAGTTAGTCTGTTATCTAAAACCTGGCATGGTCGGATTTCAGTTTCTCCATTTCTGCTACTAGCGCTGTTACTAGAGCTCATTATCCACAAGGGATTTTAAATTACAAAACATTCGCGAAAATAAACTCCTTAGTTATATACACATTACCGGCTATATATGGAGATTACCTGTCATCTCCACCATGACATTTCTACAAATTTGTAAAATTGTAGTGAAAAAGAAAATCCACAGCCTGTTTTCCAGTCATTTGATCGGGTCAGGAATGTAATGAATGAAGCCCCCTTCTAGCGGCGAGGATGGGAACTGTGCCGGCTGCCGAAGCCTGTCGCATTCCTCTGGGGCAATGATTAATGGATGATTAGTGAAATGATATTGGAGAGTGTTGCTGGAATGAAAGAGGGCAGGGAAAACCGGAGTACCCGAAGGAAAACCTGTCCCGCCTCCGCTTTGTCCTGCACAAATCTCATGGAATAACCGGGATTTGAACCACGGAACCCAGCGGTGAGAGGGCGGCGCGCTGCTGAGCCACGGAAGCTCCTAAAATTGTAGTACAAATCTGCAAAATTGTTATGAGAGTTTTGTAAAATTTTATGAAACACAGAATTGTCAAAATGTAAACATGTCTGACAGTTTTCTGTTACCTGTAAAATTGTAACTTTTATGAAATAGGGCTCAGGTAGTAAACTGTTTGTAGGAGGGTGGATGATGTGGGGCTTAGAAGCCCGTAATACAGTTCATACCGGGCGAGTTGGCCGTGCGGTTAGTGGCGCGCGGCTGTGAGCTTGCATCCGGGAGATAGCGGGTTCGAATCCCGCTGTCGGCGGCCCTGAAGATGGTTTTCCGTGCTTTCCCATTTTTACACCAGAATATGCTGGACGCCTACGGGAGTCAAATCAAAAGACCTGCACCTGGCGAGCCGAACATGTCCTCGGACACTCCCGGCACTAAAAGCTATACGCCATTTCATTTTTTGTCGCCATAGGACCTGTCTGTGTCCGTGCGACGTAAAACGAATAGTAAAAAAATTAAAAAATGAATATTTGGAATTCAAGAAGAAAAATTGGGGCAAGTATTCGTTTATAAGAAGGGTAATTAGAGATTGGAATCATTTATCAAGGGAGATGTTTGATAAATTTCCAAATTCTTCGAAATTTATGTTAAAGAAAACTAGGTAAACAGGTGACAGGGAATCTGCCACCCGGGCGACTGCCCTAAATGCAGATCAGTACTGATTGGTTAGTTGGTGGTATCTCCATTTTTCAAATATGGCTGCATATGCTTTTGAAAACAAATATTAGGTTCCTGTTAGGAATTCAGAATAAATTGGATGACCACAGACTGTCTGACAGCTTTCTGTTACCCGTAAAATTGTAACTTTTATAAATAGGGCTCAGCTAGTAAACTGTTTGTAGGAGGGTGGATGAGAATCAAGTACTTGAAAAATGCTGCTATAGGAATTGACAGTTACGGTATGCGCGCTCCGTAGATCTAGAAAAGGAATCTGAGTACCGAGAGAAAAGACTTTTTTTTTTTTTTTTTCGTCGCACAGACACGGAAAGGTCTTATGGCGACGATGGCCATAATTAAGATACAGCCCCTGGTGTAAAAGTGAGAAACCACGCGGAAAAATGGACATCTCCAGGGCTGCTTTCAGTAGGGTTCAAACCCACTATCTCTGGAATGCGTTAGCCGTTCTGGGAAATTATGGGTCGGTTATTACAGGCAATCACAGGCATTTCTGTAGACAATAAGCGATAATGAGAATTGGTGGTAGAATGAATTCTTGGTTAAAAGTAGTTAATAGGTGTTGGACAAGGCGTAATGTTTCATCTTTGTTGTTCGTAGTATACGTGGATTCTTTATTGAAAGGTATGAAATGTAAGGGATGGACTCGGTTGATGGGAAGGTAGTGAGCAGGTCAGCCTATGCCGGCTATCAGTCTTCTTGGAGCCTGAAGTGAAGTACAACGAGTATGATTTTGTAGATCATTTCTAAGTGATCTGATGTTGGGAAGAAACGTAGGAGGATTCAGTGTCGGGGTAGCAAAAAAGTGGAACAGGTGAATCATTTCAAGCAGGCCCCTAGTTCGAATGTGCATTTTCTCAGGATGTTAGTATAGTACAGTAATTGAAATTGAATCATGGAGTTGCAAATCTAGTGCAGTGTGGTCATCTTCGGTACATTTCCCCCTGTGATTAGGGGCGATACAATACGTCCACAGTATCCCCTGCCTGTCGCAAAAGTTGACTAAGAGCGGCCCCATGGGCTCTTAATTGGGAGCTTGGGCTGGCGACCACAGGACCTTTAGCTGAGTCCTGGGATTGCTGCCACTTAACCCGTTTCAGGCTCCTCACTTTCATTTATCCTATCCGATCTCCTTTGGTCAAGGCTTGTTTTTTTTATGTGTGTCGCCGACAGTATTACGTATGGAGGCCTGGGGAGTATTTCAATGTCATGCCCTTCGTAGCCTTTGTGTGTCTTTGGCCGATACCTTCATTTTTCGAAGTGTCGTAACCCTTCCATTTTTGCCACTGATTAGTAGAGCCCGGACTTTATAAAAAATGCAGATGCAGATGCATATTTTGAACGTTAATGCATATTTTTAACGTTAGTGCATATACAGACATATTTTTCTCTTATGCGTGATCGGTTATCTAAGATTTCTGAACGAAATAAAACATTTAATGAGCTTTGTATATTGAACATCACTTGGCAACATGAGAAGACTTCCCTGATCAAGGATAGTGCTTTCAGTGTCGCAGTACAAGTAGGTAGATGGATAATGACGTTTTCCACAACAGCAATTTCCTTCTTTCTGACGTTCATTTTTCCTTCTCCTTACAGCAGCCTCGCATGGTTTGCTTAAACAAGTGCGTTCATCTGTTAACTTGCTGTTCGTCTATTGCAGTGTTTTACCAGATTAAACTGTAAAAATGCCTAAAGTCTTTTCCAGAAGAATGTACTGAGCAGTCAGTGCCGGTGTAAAAGTATTGCCCATTTACGTCCGTCGACGTAGAATTATCATTTTCAGCGTATAAAATGAATTCTGTCCGACTCCTGAAAACATCGAAACAGACTGTTGAAACCTACAGCCATGCATCATTTTGCAAGAAATTAAACTTGTTGTTTTTTTTTTTTTTTAATTTAACTCTGAGTAAAAATGAAATAATGAGTTTGGTAATTGTATTCTGTTTTATTTTTAGTGCATATATTCGTGCATCTTTTCAACATTTTTAGTGCATATGAATCCGGGCCCTACTGATTAGTATTAAAATAGGATGGTTGTCCCCTACTGATTAGTATTAAAATAGGATGGTTGTCCAGATGTACTTCCTCTTAAAACAATAATCGCCACCACCACTGGACGAAATTACCTTTACATCGACCTGTTCGGAGATGCTTTGGAAAATAAGTTATTGTAAGCTTAGGTGGAAGTTTCTTCAACCTGGATATCTGGAAAGAATAGACCTTTGACTGCGTACGAGTTATAAACACATGCTCAAACAAGAATGATGTCAAATTTCTTTACGGTGTGTGTTGGCGTCGCGTCGTTTTCCTGATAAAACTTGACGTCCTTGATTTATTACCCTGCGAACTGCCGGCACTTGTAGATAATTAATTAAAACATAGCAAGGTCGTTCTGTCTGATAACGATAACTCTTTAGCTTTGCTTGTCTCAATCTTGTTTGTAGAACTAGGCTTTCGACGAAAGAGAAATGGCCGTAATATTCGTAGCAGCCACTAGTTACAAAATATGACGGCGTTGAGTTGATTCTCTGGAGCTTGTGTTATACGGCGACAAGCATTAGAATCTTACTGTTTCTGAGCGAAGAGAAGGATTCCGACTGGTGTATTCGAGCTCCACGTGGAGACTTGAAGATGTCTGCGAATTATTATTATTATTTGTCCTCAGATTTTTCTGAGGATTTTTCTTTCTTGTTTTTCGATCATATTTATTCGAGATTTGCTACCAATTATAATAGTTTCAGATGCATAAAGTACTTCTGTTTTAACTGCTGTTTTATAATCTCCTAATTTTGCAGTTTTTGATACGGTATAGATATAGGTTTAAATATAACATTTAATGTAGTAATTGGGAAAATAGTTGTAAAAAGAATAATTTAATGTATGGATCAGGATCAAATACAGTCGAAGCCGTTTATTGTAACATCGCTTTTAACGACGTATTTGATTTAACTGCGAAAACGAGAGGTCCCATCTAAATCCTGTATCATCTTCTTCTCCTTCTTCTGTGTGCCCTGGCCAGTCTCCCGGACATTGGCAATCAATGTGGAGAGTGCTTTTCTGCCTTCAGCGACATGGTACAGTTCTTCATTGCTTTTTATGCCTGTCTAGGCACGCTGTTCTCCTCCTGCCTTTCAAAATTAGATGTAAAACTGCGTATTTTTCACCACGCAAAACATGCCCTAGGTATGCAATTGATGGTGATTAACAGTTCTTTTTTTGCAGTTTGCTCTCTGTAATACTTGTTCATTGGTGGTATGGTCAAACCACGAGACTCTTAAGCATTCTTCTATGACGCCAAAATTCTAAGGGTTCCAGCCTTTTTGATAGTGGCCTCTTTTAATGTCCAAGCTTCAACCCCAAATATAACATTTCATCATACGCTACCAAAATTTTAAATTTAATGCATTATCACAACAACAATGTCTTGATCTTAAATTTTCGGCTCTTAATTTCTAGGTCTGGGTTCAAATGATCCTTATTCAACAACCAGGATATTTAAATGTATTTACTTGTTGAAATTATTGGTCTTGAAGTTTCAGAGTAGTAACATTATTTCTTCCTCTGCTAACAACGATTAGTTTTCTTAAATGTTGATGTTTAGATCCATCTCTTCTCCAACTATATTGATACTTAGTATGACATCGCCTTTAACGACATGCCGTATGAAACGGCGTATTTTTTAATCACATTTTCGGGAAATGTATAGACAATAACGTCCAACGTTGATTTTGTTTCGAGTTTGGAGATTGCTGACAACAACAATAATAACAATGTAAAACTTATTTTAAAACTCTTTTCTTCAATGGATTATTGTAGATTTCATATCAGTCTGTTGTTGTTTGAGTCATCAGTCCATAGACTGGTTTGATGCAGTTCTCCATGCTACCCTATCCTGTGCTAACCTTTTCATTTCTACGTAACTATTGCATCCTACATCTGTTCTAATCTGCTTGCCATATGCATGCCTTGGTCTACCTCTACCGTTCTTACCGCCTACACTTCCTTCAAAAACCAACTGAACAAGTCCTGAGTGTCTTAAGATGTGTCCTATCACTCTCTCTCTTCTCGTCAAATTTAGCCAAATCGATCTCCTCTCACCAATTCGATTCAGTATCTCTTCATTCGTGATTCGATCTATCCATCTCACCTTCAGCATTCTACTGTAACACCACATTTCAAAAGCTTCTATTCTCTTTCTCTCTGAGCTAGTTATCGTACTGTTTCACTTCCATACAATGCCACGCTCCACACGAAAGTCTTCAAAAACATTTACTAATTCCTATATCAGTGTTTGAAGTGAGCAAATTTCTTTTCTTAAGAAAGCTCTTCCTTGCTTGTGCTAGTCTGCATTTTATGTCCTCCTTACTTCTGCCATTCTTAGTTATTTTACTACCCAAGTAACAATATTCATGTACTTCCTTGAAGACTTCATTTCCTAATCTAATATTTCCTGCATCACCTGCCTTCTTTCGACTGCACTCCATTACTTTTGTTTTGGACTTATTTATTTTTATCTTGTACTCCTTACCCAAGACTTCATCCATACCATTCAGCAACTTCTCGACATCTTCTGCAGTCTCAGATAAAATAACAATATCAACGGCAAATCTCAAGGTTTTGATTTCCTCTCCTTGGACTGTGATTCCCTTTCCAAATTCCTCTTTGATTTCCTTTACTGTCTGTTCTATGTAAACATTGAAAAGGAGGGGGGACAAACTGCAGCCTTGCCCCACTCCTTTCTGGATTGCTGCTTCTTTTTCAAAGCCCTCGATTCTTATCACTGCAGACTGATTTTTATACAGATTTATACAGATTCGTTCTCGGTATCTGATCCCAATCATCTTCAGAATCTTAAATAGCTTGGTCCAATCATCATTATCGAATGCCTTTTCTAGATCTACGAATGCCATGCACGTGTGCTTGTCCTTCTTGATTCGATCCTCTAAGATCAGACGTAAAGTCAGGATTGCTTCGCGTGTTCCTACATTTCTTATGAAGCCAAATTGATCTTCTCCCAACTCAGCTTCAACTTGTTTTTCCATTCTTCTGTAAATAATACGTGTTAAAATCTTGCAGGCATGGTGCGGTAGTTTTCACACCTGTCAGCACCGGCTTTCTTGGGAATAAGTATAACAACATTGCCGAAAATCGGATGGGACTTCTTCTGTCTCAAACGTCTTACACACTAAATGGAATAACCTTGCCATGCTGGTTTCTCCTAAGGCAGTCAGTAATTCAGAGGGAGTGTCATCAATTCCAGGTGCCTTGTTCCTATTTAGGTCACTAATAGCTCTGTCAAACTCTGACCTCCAAATCGGGTCTCCCATTTCATCAGCATCAACAGCCTCTTCATGTTCCAGAATCAAATTATTTACAACTTTACCTTGATACAACTGCTGGATATGCTCCTGCCATCTTTCTGCTTTGTCTTCTTTCCCTAGAAGTGGCTTTCCATCTGAATATTCATACACTTAGATTTCCTTTCTCCAAACGTTTCCTTGATTTTCCTGTATGCAGCATCTACCTTTCCCAGGACCATACAGCCTTCGACACCCTTGCACTTCTCACTCAGCCATTCTTCCTTAGCTACCTTGCACTTTCTATCCACTTGATTCTTTAATCGCCTGTATTCTTTTCTGCCCTCTTCATTTCTAGCATTCTTGTATTTTCGTCGTTTATCAATCAGGTCTAGTATCTTCTGAGTTATCCACTGATTCTTAGTTGATCTTTTCTTTCTTCCTAACATTTCTTCAGCAGCCCTACTGACTTCATTTTTCATGACTATCCACTCTTCCTGTATTGTGTTTTCTTCAGCCTTTTCATTTAGCCCTTGTGCAACATTTTTTGCTTGAAACAATCCCTCACACTCTTTTCTTTCAACTTGTCTAGATCCCATCTTTTTGGATTCTTTCCTTTCTTCAATTTCTTCAACTTCAGATGGCATTTCATGACCAACAAGTTGAGGTCAGAGTCCACGTCTGCTCCTGGGAAAGTTTTGCAATCCAATACCTGGTTTCTGAATCTCTGCCTAATCATAATGAAGTCTATTTGATACCTTCCAGTGTCTCCAGGTCTCGTCCACGTATGCAGCCGTCGTTTGTGGTGTTGGAACAAAGTATTGGTAAGGACTAAATTATGATCAGTGCAGAATTCAACCAGCCGACTTCCTCTTTCGTTCCTTTGTTCCAATCCAAATTCTCCTACTGTATTACCTTCTCTTCCTTGGCCTACCACTGCATTCCAGTCTCCCATCACAATTAGATTCTCGTCACCTTTTACATATTGTATTAAATCTTCTATCTCTTCATATATTCTTTCGATTTCCTCATCATCCGCTGAGCTAGTAGGCATATAGACCTGCGCTATTGTGGTGGGCTTTGGTTTGGTGTCTATCTTGACGACAATAATTCTTTCACTATGCTGGTCGTAGTAGCTTACCCGCTGCCCTATTTTCGTATTCATTATTAAACCAACTCCTGCATTTCCCCTGTTTGATTTTGTGTTGATAATTCGGTAGTCGCCTGACCAAAAATCCTGTTCTTCCTGCCAACGTACTTCACTTATACCAACTACATCTAACTTTAGTCTATCCATCTCCTTTTTCAGATTCTCTGACCTACCACAACGATTCAAACTTCTAACATTCCACGCTGCAACTCGCAGAATGTCAGTATCCATCTTCCTGATGATCGCCCCCTCTCGTGTAGTCCCCACCCGGAGATCCGAATGGGGGACTAGTTTACCTCCGGAATATTTTACCCTTGAGGAAGCCATCATCTGTACATCATTCATGCAGAGAGAGCTGCATGTCCTCGAGAGTTAGTTACGGCTGTAGTTTCCCGTTGCTTTCAGCCGTGTAGCAGTATCAACACAGCTAAGCCATCAGTCTATCACATAAATTATCAAAGCAAGCATCGTTGTGAAGATGACGCAAAAGAGAGGGGAGGGAGGTGAGTGTTTAATATCGAAGAAAAGTCGCAAATGGTAGGGCGATTACGAAATGGGGAAACAAATGTCAGCATCGCCAAAGAATTGAATGCATCACACTGAAAGATTTCTACATTTTGGAAGGGCAGAGAGAACCTCTCATTTATTACCCAACACCGTCAGTGTACACTGTTGCTACTTCTTTCCTCCCTTATTTTATATTTTGCCGACATATTATTGCTGTAAGTACTGTGTAATACAATATGCCTTTCAATTAAGTTTCTTGAAGTGTTAACCTTATTCTGTTAATTAATCATGTAAACGTGCAGCCTAAAACTTACAGCTGTATACCCCTGTGGGGGGGGGGGCCCAGACGAAGAATACACCCACGACATCCCCTGCCTGTTGTAAGAGGCGACTAAAAGGAGCGACTAAGAGATGATGGATTTGAAACCATGAGATTACTTGTGATTTGTACCATTACATGAGGAACGCCATTGGTGGACGTTACCTGCCATTAGTACCACCGCGTAAGGAACACCATGGGTCTGTGAATAGTATCATTCGGGGAGGAGCACCATGGATTTACATTACCTATGATTAGTACCTATATATGAGGGACACCATGGGTCTAAGTTACCTATGATTAGCACCAGTATGTGAGGGGCACCATGGGTCTACGTTACCAATAATTAGTAGTACTAGTATATGAGGATCACCATGGGCCTACGTTACCAATAATTAGTCCCAGTGCATGAGGAACACCATGGGTCTACATTACCTATGATTAATACCTATGAGGAACACCATGGGTCTAGGTTACATACGATTAGTACCAGTATATGAGGAACACCATGGGTCTACGTTATATACGATTAGTACCAGTATATGAGGAACCCCATGAGTTTACGGTATCTATTATTAATACCAGTATATGAGGAACACCATGGGTCTACGTTACCAGTAATTTGTACTAGTATATGAGGAAGACTATGGGCCTACGTTACCTATGATTAGTACCAGTATATGAGGAACGCCATGGGTCTACGTTGCCTATGATTAGGGCCAGAATATGAGGAACACCATGGCTCTACGTTACCTATGATTAGTACCAGTATATGAGGAACACCATGGCTCTACGTTACCAATAATTAGTACTACTAGTATATGAGGAACACCATGGCTCTACGTTACCTATGATTAAGGAACACCATGACTCTACGTTACCTATGATTAGTACCAGTATATGAGGAACGCCATGGCTCTACATTACCTATGATTAATACCTATGAGGAACACCATGGGTCTAGGTTACATACGATTAGTACCAGTATATGAGGAACACCATGGGTCTACGTTATATACGATTAGTACCAGTATATGAGGAACACCATGAGTTTACGTTATCTATTATTAATACCAGTATATGAGGAACACCATGGGTCTACGTTACCAGTAATTTGTACTAGTATATGAGGAAGACTATGGGCCTACGTTACCTATGATTAGTACCAGTATATGAGGAACGCCATGGGCCTACGTTGCCTATGATTAGGGCCAGAATATGAGGAACACCATGGCTCTACGTTACCTATGATTAGTACCAGTATATGAGGAACACCATGGCTCTACGTTACCAATAATTAGTACTACTAGTATATGAGGAACGCCATGGCTCTACGTTACCAATAATTAGTACTACTAGTATATGAGGAACACCATGGCTCTACGTTGCCTATGATTAGGGCCAGAATATGAGGAACACCATGGCTCTACGTTACCTATGATTAGTACCAGTATATGAGGAACGCCATGGGTCTACGTTACATATGATTAGTACCAGTATATGAGGAACGCCATGGGTCTACGTTACCTATGATTAGTACCAGTATATGAGGAACGCCATGACTCTACGTTACCTATGATTAGTACCAGTATATGAGGAACACCATGGCTCTACGTTACCTATGATTAGTACCAGTATATGAGGAACGCCATGGGTCTACGTTACCTATGATTAGTACCAGTATATGAGGAACACCATGGCTCTACGTTACCTATGATTAGTACCAGTATATGAGGAACACCATGGCTCTACGTTACCTATGATTAGGGCCAGAATATGAGGAACACCATGGCTCTACGTTACCAATAATTAGTACTACTAGTATATGAGGAACACCATGGGCCTACGTTACCAATAATTAGTACTACTAGTATATTAGGAACACCATGGGCCTACGTTACCTATGATTAGTACCAGTATATGAGGAACACCATGGCTCTACGTTACCTATGATTAAGGAACACCATGACTCTACGTTACCTATGATTAGTACCAGTATATGAGGAACGCCATGGGTCTACGTTACCTATGATTAGTACCAGTATATGAGGAACACCATGGCTCTACGTTACTTATGATTAGTACCAGTATATGAGGAACACCATGGCTCTACGTTACCTATGATTAGGGCCAGAATATGAGGAACACCATGGCTCTACGTTACCTATGATTAGTACCAGTATATGAGGAACACCATGGGCCTACGTTACCAATAATTAGTACTACTAGTATATGAGGAACACCATGGGCCTACGTTACCAATAATTAGTCCCAGTGCATGAGGAACACCATGGGTCTACGTTACCAGTAATTTGTACTAGTATATGAGAAAGACCATGGGCCTACTACCTATGATTAGTACCAGTACATGAAGAACACCATGGCTCTACGTTACCTATGATTAGTACCAGTATATGAGGAACACCATGGCTCTACGTTACCTATGATTAGGGCCAGAATATGAGGAACACCATGGCTCTACGTTACCTATGATTAGTACCAGTATATGAGGAACACCATGGCTCTACGTTACCAATAATTAGTACTACTAGTATATGAGGAACACCATGGGCCTACGTTACCAATAATTAGTACTACTAGTATATTAGGAACACCATGGGCCTACGTTACCTATGATTAGTACCAGTATATGAGGAACACCATGGCTCTACGTTACCTATGATTAAGGAACACCATGACTCTACGTTACCTATGATTAGTACCAGTATATGAGGAACGCCATGGGTCTACGTTACCTATGATTAGTACCAGTATATGAGGAACACCATGGCTCTACGTTACCTATGATTAGTACCAGTATATGAGGAACACCATGGCTCTACGTTACCTATGATTAGGGCCAGAATATGAGGAACACCATGGCTCTACGTTACCTATGATTAGTACCAGTATATGAGGAACACCATGGGCCTACGTTACCAATAATTAGTACTACTAGTATATGAGGAACACCATGGGCCTACGTTACCAATAATTAGTCCCAGTGCATGAGGAACACCATGGGTCTACGTTACCAGTAATTTGTACTAGTATATGAGAAAGACCATGGGCCTACTACCTATGATTAGTACCAGTACATGAAGAACACCATGGGTGTACATTACCAATTATTGGTACCACTATGTGGGGATCACCATGGATCTGCGTCACCTGTGAGTAGTACCGTTGTGAGAGGCCGGTGACCTGGATTTTGGACGTCTTTGAACAACAAGCATCATCTCGGAAAATAAGGCATAGTGAATTGGATCCACCGATTGTTTGGGAATCATGGTTTTCATCATCATTCGTTTTAGATTCTAGACAGTGGATAAGTTTTGAAGTTTTAATTGTCGTTTCATTTCGTTGCACCTCGTACCATTAGGGGCCGATGACCTACCTGTTAGGCCCCTTTAAACAACAATCATCATCATCATTTCTTACATATATAATATTTTTAGTAACAACAAAAGAAAAATACGGTTTGGGCGACTGTCGCCTATAACGACTGTTAATTGACGGCTCCTTCGGGGTCGTCGTTAAAACCGGTTTCGGCTGTAAATTGATTGCGATAAATGAGTGCTCTCTTCCCAGTTTCAAGCGACCCGGAACTAGGGGTTGGCAGTATTCTGTTCCGTTAAAATAAAACCACGCATTTCTCGGCGCGAACCGTTCTGCTGCGAATATTCCCTTGGACACATTATTTTCTTTACTTGTGTTTTGTAACTCGCCTTAGTGGATAGTCCCGAGTCTCCTGTCCTCCACTGATAAAAATGTTACGACATCCTCGACAGGACATTGTGACCCTCACTTCGTCATTCTCTGCTCAGTTAATTTGATATCAGCCGGTTGGTTTCGTTGGGCGAGAAGCTGCATTCTTGAGGTTTCGTGTTGCAACGTAGACCAACTCTGTTCCAGTTTCCTGAGATGAAATTTCACAGAACAACGATTTGAACTTACAAAGGCATAGGAGGTGCGTCAGACCCCGGCATCCCTAAGTCCAGAATTAAACGGGTTGACTTCACACCCAACACCCCACCTATGAATAATATACTGCTGTGTTTTACGTCTACACAAGGTGTTAAAGTAAGGCGCGGACAAATTTTCAGGCCACATTCCTCACACGCCCGTTTCGAATCACCCCCTGTGGGTGCGGGACGCAGACGAAGACTACACCCACGGTATCCCCTGCCTGGCGTAAGAGGCGACTAAAAGGCTCGACCAAGTGATGATTGAATTAGAACGATGAGACTACTTGTGATTGGTACCATCGGGTGAGGAACATCGTGGGTCACCTTTACTTGCGAGTGGTACAACTATGTTAGGTACACAATAGGTTTGTAATTAGCACCAATAGTGGGCGGATCATTGTGCGTTTACAGTACCCGTGGTTAGCATCGCGATGTGCGGAACACCACGGGCTTAATACGTAGACTTTCACGACCACTAAATGACATTATGATAATTATTTGGGGATATTAGGTCGTGTAATAATAAATAAATACCAGCTGACGCGTTTCAATCCTGCGACCAGGATCGTCTTCAGAGCAACAACAAAGCAAAATGGCTACGGTCTCTCCATAGTAAACAGACTCAAGATAGAGAGACCCTGTTAGAAATATAGTTCATTCCAGGGCCTCCAGAGTCACGGAGAAAGATGTTGAGTTAACTATGGAGGGTAGCCATGATCTACTCAGTATATAGCCGTCACCTTTGTTAAAATTATTCGGGTGTTTAGCAATTTCTATCGCCTCACGAATGATTCTGGGAATAAAATGTTTCTCTTTACAAATGACAGAAGTTGCATCAAAAATTATTTGATGGTCATTATGTATGGCTGGCAAAGACGTAAGTGCCTGCGATGTTCTTTAACCCTTGTTGCTACTTTCCTACATGTTTGGCCGACATAAACCGATCCACAGGAGCAAGGAATCATATGTATTCCAGCGCAGTTTAAACCAATAGCATCTTTGACAGATCGCAAACAATTGCCTATGGTGATATTAGGCTTAAAAATGGTCTTGATATTGTGCTTTCTGAGAATATTGCCAATCCTATCAGTGACAGATTGCACGTATGGCAAGAAGGCCAGACTCAAAGGACGAGAATCACGTGGCAATCTGCCTTTTGGCTTAGGATGTAGCACTTCGTCAATCTGTTTCCCTGAATAGCCATTGCTCAGATATGTTCTGAATAGGAACTCAAGTTCACTGTTTAATTCATCCTCCTCACAAACCTCCCTTGCTCGGCTGATAAGAGTGTTAAGCATAGCACGCTTTTGGCAAGGATGATGATGATGAGGACCCATGAAGGTATCTATTAGTATGGGTAGGTTTACGGTAAACCGAATGACCTAAAGTTCCTTCTGATTTCTTAGAAACCAAAACATCCAAGAACGGCAAACATCCTCTACGTTCAGTCTCCATGGTAAATTTAATGTTTGGATGTATGCTGTTCAAGTGATTGCCTGTGATTGGTACCATTATATGAGAAACACCACTGGTCTGGACGTTGCCTGTGAATAGTATCACTATGTCCGGCTCCATGGCTAAATGGTTAGCGTGCTGGCCTTAGGTCGCAGGGGTCCCGGGTTCGTTCCCCCTGTGGGTGGGGGCGGTAGAATAACACCCACGGTATCCCCTGCCTGTCGTAAGAGGCGACTAAAAGGGGCCTCAGGGGCTCTGAACTTTGGAGCGTGGGTTGGCAACCACGGGGCCCTTAGCTGAGTCCTGGCATTGCTTCCACTTACTTGTGCCAGGCTCCTCACTTTCATCTATCCTATTCGACCTCCCTTGGTCAACTCTTGTTCTTTTCCGACCCCGACGCTATTAGGTTTGCGAGGGCTAGGGAGTCTTTCATTTTCACGCCCTTCGTGGTCCTTGTCTTTCTTTGGCCGATATCTTCATTATTCCAAGTGTCGGATCCCTTCCATTTTTTCCCCTCTGATTAGTGTTATATAGAGGATGGTTGCCTAGTTGTACTTCCTCTTAAAACAATAATCACCACCACCACCATCCCGGGTTCGATTCCCGACAGGTTCGGGAATTTTAACCATCATTGGTTAATTTTGCTGAGACGGGGCTGGGTGTATGTGTCGTCTTCATCATTTCATCCTCATCACGACGCGCGGGTTGCCTACGGGAGTCAAATCAAAAGAACTGCACCTGGCGAGCCGAACATGTCCTCGGGCACTCCCGTCACTAAAAGCCATACGCCATTTCATTTCAGTACGCACTTTGTGAGGAACACCATAGCTCTGCGTTACTTGTGATTAGTACCACTACATGAGAAATACCATTGTTCTCCTTTACCGCGAGTTGGCCGTGCGATTAGGAGCGCGCAGCTGTGAGCTCGCATCCGGGAGATAGTGGGTTCGAACCCCACTGTCGGCAGCCCTGAAAATGGTTTTCCGTGGTTTCCCATTTTCACACCAGGCAAATGCTGGGGCTGTACCTTAATTAAGGCCACGGCCGCTTCCTTCCTATTCCTTTCCTGTCCCATCGTCGCCATAAGACCTATCTGTGTCGGTGCGACGTAAAACAAATAGCAATAGCAATCTCCTTTACTAGCGATAAGTACCATTATGACGGGCCATTGATTTGGGTTTTGGGTCCCTTTAGATAACAAGCATTATCGATTCAGGATTGTGCTTTGGAAGCAGCTCCTTGGTCAGTACATACCGTTGTTTACAGATTGTTTCTGGGAAAGTGGGGAATTGTGGGTCGGATCGACACTAATTGTTTTGAAGTTCATAATGATTGTTCATGGTATTTTTGAATAATTCTAGTCAGTGGATCGATTTTGGAATTATTTTTAACTTTCAGTATTGTGAGTTGGATCGGCTGATAATTTTACATTCATATTCATTATTCTTCATCAGCAAGTTTTGCATTCTGGTCATTGTATGGATTTTGGACTTTTAAACTGTCGTTGTTTTCGTCTCATTTCGTACCATTATTGGCCGATGACCTAGATATTAGACCCCGTTAAACGGCAAGCATCATCATCATCATCATCGTTTCGAAGCGTCTGCGGGTCAACCTGACGGTGCTGATCGTCAGAAGAAGGGAACATGCGAACCCACAGTTCCGTTCTACAAGGAAGCATACAACCTAGAAAGGATCGAAGTCATACGCTTGCTAATGGGGAGTAAGGGCACGATACCTCGCACATTCATTTGAGTTCTGAAAAATCTCTGATTATTGACACTGCAATTTCTGCCTTGAAATCATTGCAACGAGACCGAAACGCTTGAACATGTGCCGGAGTTTAGCAGAAGCGCCGAAGTACTGCGTAACAATCGTCACCATCGAGTAAGGACATAAATTGCTCCAAGCCTTAGGCAGCGTGGATTGCAGGTGCACGAAGAAGTTCACTGCGACTCAACGAGAAGAGTGGACGTCATAGAAATCAGTAAGAAAGAGAATAAAGCGATGGTGTTAGGTCCTACCATTCACTTCGAAGGGACCTGCTGCAGGTTCAGAATGTAAATCTGGACAAACAATTTATACACCCTGTCTACCATATGTCAGCCACATTTAACATTCTTCGTTGCCGGGAGGTTGTCAGAGGCATCCTGTTTGAATCCAGACGTACCCTGCGGAAGAATACAGCCACTGCCCTCGAACATTTTAAAAACACTTTTTTATAACTTAGAGTCCGGCTCCATGGCTAAATGGTTAGCGTGCTGGCCTTTGGTAACAGGGGTCCTGGGTTCGATTCCCGGCAGGGTCGGGAATTTTAACCATCATTGGTTAATTTCGCTGACACGGGGGCTGGGTGTATGTCTCTTCATCATAATTTCATCTTCATCACGACGCGCAGGTCGCCTACGGGAGTCAAATCGAAAGACCTGCACCTGGCGAGCCGAACATGTCTTCGGACACTCCCGGCACGAAAAGTCATACCCCATTTTTTTTTATGACTTAGAAAAATCTTATTACAGATCGTATGAGATTCTCTGCAAATTGTGCAGTTACATTTATTATTGCTAGGGGCTTTACGTCGCACCGACACAGATAGGTCTTATGACGACGATGGGATAGGAAAGGCCTAGGAGTTAGAAGGAAGCGGCCGTGGCCTTAATTAAGGTACAGCCCCAGCATTTGCCTGGTGTGAAAATGGGAAACCACGGAAAACCATCTTCAGGGCTGCCGATAGTGGGATTCGAACCTACTATCTCCCGGATGCAAGCTCACAGCCGCGCGCCTCTACGCGCACGGCCAACTCGCCCGGTGCAGTTACATTTATACCTCAAATCGTAATCTCTGGCTAACGATAAATTTTCCAACAAAAATTAAGTATATTTCATTGTATTATTATTATTATTATTATTATTATTATTATTATTATTATTATTATTATTCGTTTCGACTCTTAGGATTTCGAGTGAATTGTTCAGCACGTCTTCAGTTCTTCCCGATGCCTCTAGATTCCTTCCTCCTATTTCTCTCTCCCTCTGTGATTTGGATCTTGGTCTTAGTATCGGTCCATTTATGACTTTCGACGATCTTTTTAGAGCAAATCTATCCTGCACACTCGTTAGTGGATATTTATCTCTTATGCCAATAGCCTTCCAGTCGAACTATTATTATATATATATATTTTCGTTTACGGCCGTTAAGAGACCACGTTAGGTAACAGTTACATGTTTCTGGAAGCCTTCTTCACACCCCAAAACTTTAGCATCCTTTCTCTGGCAGCCTGTCTTCTTTCTTCCGTCCACCCACGGTTAAGTTTTGGTTCGTCGTGGAATCCCTGGAATTTGTCGATCACTGACTTAAACTTTGTTCGGTTTGAGATGTCTTCTGAATTTTGTCCCAAATGTTTGAGATCCTTTCTCACCTCCCTGATCCATTTGTCCGACTCTTTAGGTCTGCTGTCTAGTATTGTGAAAATCTGTTCCGTTAGTTTCTTCTTCTTCTTATTATTATTATTATCATTATTATTATTATTATTATTATTATTATTATTATTATTATTATTCGTTTAGGCCTACGATGGACCACGTGGTTCTTAACTCTGGTGAGCTCTTTTCTTCCTGTTAGCCCAGTATTCCTTCATTCTAGCGCTATGGATGTCTTTTCTTTCTTGAGTCCATTTCACTCCTACTCCTGGACGCAGTGATTTAGTTGTTAGTGACTGGAGAGAGTCAGATGTCTTGACTAACTTTCTGAACTTATCTCGGTTGTAAATGTCAATGTGATCAATGTTTAGGTATTGTAGGTCGTTCCGCACTAAATTCGCCCATTTGGCATTTGTTGCTTTACCTCTAGATACAGTGTTGAAGATCCTTGAAGTGAGTCTCTGGCTGTTCATCCTGACTACGAGACCATAGAACATTAGTCTTCTCTTCCTCATAGCTGTTGTAATGCTCTCTATTTTACTGTACAGTTCCTTGTTGTACCTGATTCTGTAGCCATCTCCTTTAATGGGACCCATAATCCTTCTGAGGATTATTATTATTATTATTATTATTATTATTATTATTATTATTATTATTATTATTATTATTATATACTGTAAGTTGTGTATTCCGTTCCGGACCTTTATGGTCAACCTCACTGGAGGACGGATCACTTATTTCTAATAAATCTTACTACTACTACTACTACTACTACTTTGATGATTTTCTTTAAAATTCAGTAGACTTCTATTTATTTTTCCATTACACCATATTAGTTGGTATTAAGCATACTTCGTCTTTTAGGCTACCTCGAAATTGAGTAAGTGTTACTATGCAATAGAGGTGTCATATGTACGTGCATACGTATACGCTTTATTGTGTTCAAATTTGAATTCGATTACATGACGAGTTTTTGAGGAGCAATGCCTTAAAGTTGATGAATGGTTGAAACACGTTTAAAAAGGGACAATGTTTGCGTTCCATCCATGCAAAAACTTGCCATAAGTCTTAAATTCCAAACCTACATGACCTAATGTGAACTGAAACGAGGAAGATTGGTATTATTGGATTTTTCCGTAGGTCTATTGGTTATTTCATAAACAACCTCCAAGCTCGAGTACACAACATTTTGGTCGATAGTATCTCTAATATCACTGTGCCATAAGGAAATAAAATGTGATAACTTACAATATCCTAAGTCAACAGTGACAGTACACTGACTCTTGTTAGCCAACGACAGCTAATAAGGTATACAGTATTTAGATTTTTGTGTTCGTTGATGTTGGTTTACCAAGTGAGTGGACTAGGAGTCTGTGTTGACTGCCTCATCTATCTCTGACCGAGGGAGTAGGCGCGTGGTTTGGAGCACGTAGCTGTCAGCTTTCATTCCGGAGGTAGCGGGTTCGGCAGCCCTGAAGATGGTTTTCCTTGGCTTCTCATTTTCACACCAAGCAAATGGTAGGGCTGTACCTGAATTAAGGCCCGCTCCTGACCCGTTCCTATCGTATCGTCGCCATAAGACCCATCTGTGCCGGTTCAACGTAAAGCAAATTGTAAATTAAAAAAAATAAAAAAACATCCACACTGACATGTTACCCAAGGACAGCTAATATGCTACGCGATATTTAGATTTAGGGTTTACGTTGGTGTAGACCGCCTCAGTTACCTCTGGTGCAGAGTGCTCGTCGGTCTAACCTCGACCAGCACAGAATCTCATCCTTCACACTATGTGCAAGGTCCATGATGATGTGCGCGCTTTCACATGCAGTGTACCGTGCATGTTTCTCCCTCCAACTCGCTGCATAGGTCGCGGAGGACGCCCCCATCTCTCCGCGTTGTTCTCCGTCACCATTCTTAGTGCTCGTTCTTTAAGTAAAGCCGATCACTTGGCAGACGATATTGAAAAAGAAACCACTCTTCCCTTTGCGAAAATCAAATGATGATAAATAATGTCTCCCGGTTATGTCCATCCATCAACGGCTGCAAATTTCAGATAGCAACCAGCCATAAGACATGGCCAGCACGGTTGCTAGGTAACATAGCATCCATACCTTACATCACTGTAAGTACGGTTGCTGTGCTTACACTTCCGTCACATATTTTGTCGCATCATGTTACACAAATTTTCGGTTGACCGCCAGCCTAAGGCATATTTATGTCAAAACCTGCGATCTACACTGTGTGATCAAAATTATTCTGACACCCCTCTGTTTACATAAACTACGACCGCCGCCACTGCTATGAAAAGCAGCTGAGATGATATGTGCAGTTATGCAGAGTCGAACGTTTCCTTCAGTGCAGCTTCTCCGTCCTCGAACGCTTTTACGATCCGTGAATAATCAAAATGCGAATAAGTGTCACACGACCCTGTTCACGAAACGACGGTCCCGACTCGAAGACGCCTTGGAGAAGTTGCCAGATGGTCTCCCCCCGAGTTCCAAGTACCTGGGTATCATCCTGGATCGAAGATTGGCGTTTCGTTTCCATATAGCCCAAATTTCGGCCATAACCCATAGAAGGGTATCACAGTTATTGCCTGTCCTATATGGGGTATTGCCGCCGGTACTCACCTGAATGAGGTGCAAGTTGTCCAGGACCGGGCTCTTCGTCTTATCAAGGGGGCTGATTGGTTTACTCGTACTGCCGACATTCACGGCGAATGTCAAATTACGACCTTGAAGGAAAGACGGAGGAACATGCCTACCAAACTCTCTAGGGTATTTAAAAATACATGGCATACAGAGAAGGAAAAAGTATATAAGAACATGGGTCAAAAAATGCGCACTTCCTTGGCTTCCACGATCACCTGATCTAAACCCATTGCTGTTCTTTGTGTGGGTTTAAGCACAGTCTTTGGTGCACGTGACTGTTGCTGAGGATGAAGCAACACTTATTGTCAGGATTCTAAGGTCCTTTCAAACAGTATGTACAACAGTGGACATATTCCAGTGTGTTCGTAACTCCAAGTGATGTCGAGCATAAGCCTGTAGTATGGCAGGAGGTGGGCATTTTGAACACCTCTTGTAAGGTAATGACCGGTGTACATCAGTACATGCAAGATAGTCCACAACATTTGAGGTTCTAGCTCATGACAGAGTCTTGTATCTCGAAAAGTACGCCTTTCTGGACCCTTATTTATAGACTTTTTCCCTTCTCTTTATTTGAGGAAACCAACCCTGAAATTATATACTCTATATCATGTTACACAACGTAGACAACCCACTCATATATCAGCTAGGAAATTGAGACTCAAGGTCTGAAGTACAAGAGGCCAAAGGGAAACCTGCACTAAAAACTGCGCCTAGTGCCAGGCCAGACACTTGGCAGCCGTGACTTTACGTCTCAATTCAACCCAACATCAGTAAGCAATGCAAGTCAGGGAATAATTATTCACTAATATAGGACTCGCAAGACTGTACTGTTCGACTGGCCACATTATTCATAGCTCTGACGCTCAGTGCACAAAGCTGACGAAAGATCCGTGTGGTGGTGGTTTTCCTAGGTCATCCTCGGCCTTTCTTCCCCGCGATTTTCACGTCCAGCAGATTGGTAAGAATGATGTTATGTCGCAAGAAGTGGCCAGTGAATTTAGTTCTTCTTCTCTGTATCGTTGTCGTCAGTTCCCTCTTCCCTTGAATTTCTTGAAGAACGCGTTTGTTCTCTTTTTCAATGCATTTAATCCGTAGCATTCGTCTCCACACCCACATCTCAGACGCTTCCAGTTTTTTTTCACTCCTGATCTCTGATTGTCCCAAGATTCGCATCCGTACAGTAGCACCGTACATACAAGATACATTATACATTTCTTCCTAATTCCAAAATTATATTTGCGCTGATCAGAAGATTTCTCTTATTGCTAAACGCTTGTTTGGTAAGTGCTGTTCGCCATCCCCTTCGCCATATGAAATTTCCCCGGCCGGACAGAGGGCGTTACACTCTGGGTGGCCCGCCTCCCCATTCAGGGGAGAAATTAAAACTTGCCTTGGGTTACGTTTGATGTTGTTCACTTGCGTTTTCATAGAGAGGGTATCATTGTCCACTTCTCATCCAATGTCGCTTATGACGGACTGAGTGCCGCCACAAAGGATGTAGGATATCCAAATTCAGCTCCTTGTTTATTGTTTTTCGCTCTAAAATGAACTCTGGATGGATCATTCCCTGTTGTAAACACACTTTCAGCTTTCGATCGCGGTGAAAACAATACTTTCTATGTTGAAGAATCTCGCTTTAACCGACTATCACACATGTTTGATGGTTGCTTCACTTTGCTCTTGAAATACAAAGGTAAATAGCTGTACTGTATTCGATAGCGTGCACTGTTCGATTTCGCCACGGCGAGATCGAGTTCGGACTTCTGAATTCAGTTAATAATAATAATAATAATAATAATAATAATAATAAAATAATAATGAAAGAAGCGGACTTTGGACATCTCAGTGGTAAGTCAATCGTATGATAAGTTCGGTCATATTGACTCGACCAAAGTACGAATATTGATTACGTTCTAAATCGGATAAATACATCGTTCCCAAACCTTCAAAATAAACGGCCAATTATAGTTTTCCCCGCTTGCGACATGTTGAGTAATGAAGGTTTGTCGTGTTGTCTTCCCGTCTTCGCCGCTTGAAGCTCACGTAAGCGGCAGTCCTTACACAGGGTGGATAAAATAAAATCGGCCCGGAAAATATTTACAATAGAACTGACGCGTGACTAGCCCATCACAGAAGATGCTGGCGTCGATGCAGTACTGTACTAGATTTATCAAACTGTGAGGCACGCTTAGCAGCTCTACCTGAGGGATAGCAGCAGTAGAGTTTTCGGTGTTCTGCTGTAGTTCTTCCAGTGTGAGAATTATTGGAGTACACCTGACCATTCAATTTGCCCCGCAGGTAAAAATCACAGGGACAGAGATCAGGCGATCGAGGTGGTCAGGTGATGGCACTGCCTCTTCCGATTGTCTTCTCCTCAACGAACACCTCATGCACTCGTGACAAGGTTGTCAAGGCGGTATGTGCTTTGCTCCATCTTGTTGGAGATATCAATACAGTCATTCATCTTCTGTGAGTTGAACCACATGTGGATTAAACAGTGTCTAGTCGTACCGGTTAACATTAAAACTTTGGTGAAAGAATCGTGTTACGATGCGGCTGCCAAACATTGCGCACCAAACACCAGTCTTGAGATTATGCAACGGCATTTCGACGTACGGTCTGACGGTGATTTCTTAATGTATAATTGTGCCTGTTCTGTGAGTTCACATACTCTTGACAGGCTGTACCAGGCTTCATCTGAAGAAATGAAAAACTGAGTCAGAAACTGACTTCAGTCAGAAACCACCGGCAGAAGGTTCGTCTGGATGCTTTAAGGCATGCACAAGAGTAAATTTGTAAGGATACAGATGCAGGTCCTTTTTGATAATGTTTTGGCACGACGACGATCTTTAATCCGTATAAAACCTGGAAAGTGTAATTTGAATTCATATTAGATATTAAAATTTCCAGTTACTTTATAGGTAGTAATTTCGAATGTCGAAGACAGGCTTATGTACTAGTCCTATATGCATGGGGGCGGGGGGAGGTGTTCGGAAACAATGTGAATCAGGTATAAAAAAATTATATATGAGCGTTAGAGCTTTTGTCATACTGATAAGTAATTTCAAAAATTACGTCGATATCTCGCACTGCTGGCATTTTATCAGCTGTTGAAGTTGGTGCAAATGTAATGGACTACTATAACTTGGAGACAATTTTTTAACCTATGGGTAAGTAATGGAAATATCGAGCTCGATTATTATTATTATTATTATTATTATTATTATTATTATTATTATTATTATTATTATTATTATTATGACTTGTGAGGTGTGATTATGTTGTTTACATCTATTAGTATTGGTATTCTTATTATTACATACGTAGTTATGTACGGACTTCATTCGGTATAAATCGTAATCGTATTATTGGCGAGGTTATGTCATGAAACATCTTGATGTATAAATCCAGCGAAATGTTGTGAAACACACTGTAATAGTCCAGAACAAAGCATCTTGCCACTGGAATTGTGTAGAAAATTCATTTCATTGTAAATAGGCTATTGGAGACTCTCGAAATTACGAGAAAACATGTTGTCATATTCTATTAGAAGCCTGGTCAGGCAATGTACGTATATAAAGAGGCAGTCTTGGGAGTTGAGTTGTTTAACGAGACTTGTAGTGGAAGTCGTTAGTTAGGTATGTGAACTTTGTTGGATTGGTAGTTGGTTGACATCCAAGTGTTGCAGACTCCTTCTCCTTCTTCGTAACAGTGTTTTGTTCAAGATGGCAGTTAGTGTGTGTATGTGTGTGTGTGTGTGTGTGTATGTGTGTAAAAATCTCTAAATAAAACTGTACACAAATGATAGCAATTCGCGTGTGCGTCTTTGTAGTTACAACAAAGTTAGCCAATGAGTTCGTTTCGTGTTGCTAATCTGCGCGTGGCTTGGTCGGGCTTGTCAGCCATGTCGAGAAATGAGCATCAAACACTAACACACCGTATGGTTTCAGTCAGTGCCACCGTAACGTGCTTGCCATGGGCCGAGCCTATCAGCAGGGAGGTCCTTGTTTAAGCCCCTCCCCCGGAGAACTTCATTTCTTCTATTGACGATCTCAAGCCGGTCATAAGCCACGTGCAGATTTAGCAACACCGCCTCGCAAAGCCCATCTGAAGTCGCCCGCGAAGCGGTCTGATTGGCTAAGTTCAGTAGCTAATACATTGACAACGGCGCAAGATATATATATATATATTTTCGTATTATTTATCAGTGTGACAAACACGCCAGCGCTCATATAACCTGTTTACGTTGTTTCCGACCACCGTATATACGTCCACAATGCGGATGGGATTACATTGTCTCACATGTTATTGGGGCCTGAATTACGACGTGCTTAACCTAGGATAACGCAAAAAGACGAGACTGAATGAAATCGGTGTGTTTGAAAGTTAGTGATTTATTTATTTATTTATTTATTTATTTATTTATTTATTTATTTATTTATTTATTTATTTATTTATTTATTTATTTATTTATTTATTTATTTATTTATTTATTTATTTATTTGGGAAACCAAAACAGCGAGAAGCCGAATAACAAATTTTCGCAATGAAAAATATATTTACAATGGAGTAGCACAATGCAAACATTAAAAAATGAGTGAAAGAACAATAAGGAGAAATCATCTAATGATAAAAGTAGCGGAAGAAAAGTAAAAACTAACAAAATAACTGCAGACACACAACAATGAACAATAAAACATAGGCCTAAAGGCTAAAGAAAATAACGAAGAGAATTAATGATTGAAAGTAAAATGAGAAGAACTTAAGAGCTAGGCACAGTAAGATAAATACAGATATGACATATAAGTAACGGTATAATACAGTAAAAAATAAATATTACATTATGTGCAATAGAGAGGACAGCAATGAGAAGAAAAAAAAATAATGTGAAAGAAATGAGCTAGGTTAAGTTAAGAATCGATTAAAGGAGGCATACGAAGAAAAAACGTCAAGTTCCTGTCAGAAGATAAGAGTTAAGGAGGGTTGGAATTCGGATAAATAAAGTTCTTTGAACAAGAGAGAAGCGGTAATACGGAATATGAAGGGGTGAATTTATCCTGGTTTTGCGAGTTGGAACATGCAGGGAAAAGAAGGATGCGGGTTCAAGAGAATGAAATAAGCCGTTAATAGCGTTAGATAGGCTTCTAAGGGCCTGTACTACGACAGCCAGATAAAAGTGCAGTATAAATTTATTTGCCAGTTTGGACATTTATCTGGAAGTTCGGTTGACACCGCGTACTACGACTTTCGTTTATATGCAATCTGGGAAAATATTCTCGAGTATAGCTATGCCGAAGTTGGAGAGGCTGTTAACGCTCTTATCTGGGACTTAGCTCTCATCGGGGACGCTACCGCAAAGAATCAAGATGGCTACTCATGAAGATTAATCTACATCTGCATGATGCTGTGCGAAATTAAGTTGTTACAATGTAATTTATGTATATATTTATGAAGTATGTCATGCTTCCTGTCCAGATATCACAGAATTCTAAAAGATTTCCCAAGGTAACAAGTTGTTGCTATTGAGTATATCAGTAGTACACAAGCACCCAACCGCAAGCTTCATGGGTAGCCGTGGTCGTTTAGGCAGCAAAGTTTGATGATAGACAGTTTTTCGTGGGTTCGAGTCCCAATAGTCTAACATTTTTTACTTTGTAAATGGTAGTCGGTAGGGTACTAGAGGTGATAGTACACATTTTCTAATCATTAAAATGCGTGCCAAAAGTGTGGGTTCTATTCCAAATCTATCCGCGACGCACATATTGAGTAAAGGTATACGACGCTGTTCATGGCGATTCGTTCGTCGAATGAGGATGTTAAGGAGGTTATATTTCTTTTACTTCATAACAACTTGCTACAAAAGTATTTACGCTAAAGTGAGATAAATGCCTGCCAGTTACTATTCTCACGTTGTATTGAAAAGAAAGAAACTAACTATTTATTCAATGAGCAAACAATTTTTGAATTAATAATAAAATTAATGATCATACGCTGCATCAGTGCATTAATTACGAATATAAACTTCGCGCAACCTCGTAAATAGTACTAGACAAAAAAGATACATAACCTGAATCTTAACTTTTGCGTCCAGGTTACATTCTCAGTCTTTTTATTTTCTAAAACAGTTTCGTTATACAGTTAATTAATTTTAACATTTCTTCGTATGTGTGGATTTCAGTCCTAATTCTGTTCTTGACCTGGACTTCCACATTATAGCTTAATAAGAGTCTGATATTCGATTCTAGTAATACAATTTCAAAAGGAATAGCGCTAAACAAACGAAAACACCAGGGAACACGTATACCACCGCGCTAAATTTCACTATATTTTCAGTAACCTTATTACCAACCCAATAAAAATGTTACTACATCTTCCGCATTACAATACCGTAGTTAAAATCCGTTGGTAGTACGCAAGAAAATATTTAACTTCTAGTTTGCAAAACTGCAGCCTACGTATCTGGCTGTTTATCTGACAGTCGTAGTACAGGCCCTAAGGTCGGCTACTTTCCTGCGAGTAGATAACGAGCGAAGGTTTAACTTACCCAGTAGGCCTATCTGATTGCTACTCAAATTTTGACAATCAGATACTCTGCCTCTAACATTGGCACAGAAGAGTGACTGCTCGCGGTCAGTGTGACTCAGATTAGTGGGTGAAGAGGTAGACGAAATGGGAGACGCGAATTCAATAATCGGTAGGTTGCAAGATACATAGTAGAC
Source organism: Anabrus simplex (assembly GCF_040414725.1). Classification (NCBI taxonomy): domain Eukaryota; kingdom Metazoa; phylum Arthropoda; class Insecta; order Orthoptera; family Tettigoniidae; genus Anabrus; species Anabrus simplex. The sequence goes on along the minus strand of NC_090277.1, from coordinate 104,520,410 downwards.
TCTGAGGGCTTGGATATCGCTGATGTCAAAAAATCTATTCAACAGACCGAGAAGTGACATTGCTCGTGAGGTTCTCTTTTGTATATGGGTGACAAATAACAATTTACTGTCGAACAACATTCAAGTCATTTTGTTCGTTTAGAATTACGAACGGGTTACCGAGGAGCGAGTATTTACTAAGAATAGGGCATTTACGAAGCGTGATCGAAATAGAGGAACACTTGGTATGATTAGACTTAAGAAGCCATGTAGAGCACCATTCAGAGAGTGAGTTAAGCCCCCTCTGTAAGGAGTTTACGTCTGATAAAGAATCGATTTGTTTGAATATTTTGCAGTCATCTACAAATAGTAGAATTTCACAAGAAACAAGAGGATGTAGTAACCTAACGTTATGTAACCTCTACTGGTGAAATATTACGGCCATGGCAACAGCTTGTGACGCTGACAAGCCTCGTGGTTTTGTTTGGCAGCCGGAATTGTTAACGCGATAGTATATTCATACCATTCATTAAAGAATATACAGGATGGCCGGAAACAAAGTGAACTGGGTATATGGGCGTTAGAGAGTTGATTATACTTCATAAATTAGTTTAAAAAATAATTCGATATCTTGCGTCGTTTTTCATTTTTTTTCAGCTGCTTAAGTTAGCCAATCTGACCGCTTCGCGGGCATTTTCAAGTACAGTATTCTCCCTAGAACCTTTTTAATGGTTTTTACACGCCGCCCGGCTAACATAATCTAGACCGGGCGAGTTGGCCGTGCGCGTAGAGGCGCGCGGCTGTGAGCTTGCATCCGGGAGATAGTAGGTTCGAATCCCACTATCGGCAGCCCTGAAGATGGTTTTCCGTGGTTTCCCATTTTCACACCAGGCCACGGCCGCTTCCTTCCAACTCCTAGGCCTTTCCTATCCCATCGTCGCCATAAGACCTATCTGTGTCGGTGCGACGTAAATCCCCTAGCAAAAAAAACAAAAAAAAAACAACCATAATCTAGATATGTGCTAGAAACATAATATTAATACATATTTGAGTTATTGGGTGCTGCAAATATAAGTACTGCAGAAGTGTTTCTTTAGATGGTAAATCTTCATTATTGCCAGCATAATTGCATCAATTACACCAGAGTTTAAATATTTAGCTGGACTATTACGCAGTATCGTGCGCGAGCGGTCTGGATTGGCATGGAATCACTCGATCGGTGGTAACGGTAGCAAGCCTCGGTGTTGCGTGATTTTTCTTCTTTTTTGCTTTACGTCGCACCGACACAGATAGGACTTATGGCGACGATGGGACAGGAAAGGGCTAGAAGTGAGAAGGAAGCGACCGTTGCCTTAGTTAAGGTACACCAAGCGCGTTAGTACGACCAGTATTCGGGAGATAGTGGGTTCGAACCCCACTTTCGGCAGCCCTGAAGGTGGCTTTCCTTGGTTTCCCATTTTCGCACCAGGCAAATGCTGGGGCTGGCCTATATCTTCATTTTTGGAAGTGTGGGATCTCCTTCCATTTCTTCTCCTTGATTAAGTGTTAGGTAGAGGATGGTTGCCTAGTCGTACTTCCTCTTAAAACAAGAATCGCCACCAGTAGACGGTTACGCCTTCTCTCAGGCCAGGAGATTTCTGTGGGAGAAGGACATGTTCGGAGAAGGTGGGAGGATTAGCGGCCGTGGCCTGTGCTAAGAACTGTCCCGGCATTCGGCTTAGTGGAGAATAATGGAAAACAACGGGAAACCATTTTCGGGGACTTCCGACGGTGGTGAACAGACCCTCTCCGTCTCCCGAATACAGAGGCGTAGAGCCACGGTAGAGCCGTAGCGACCCCTACTTTGCGCGGTTAGCCGGTCGGAGTGCAGATCTGTCGGACCACTTGCGGCCCGAGTCCGCACGCACCATTCACCGACATACAAACATTAGGTGCAAACATACGGGCGGAATCATATGAAAATTGTCCAGGCCAATTGATTGTCCCATTGTGCGCGCATGAATGAACTGTCGGAAAGATGAGTGGACTACAATCGTGCACAATCATTCTCCATTAAGTTGGCTGTGTAGACGGTGGTAAATATGATGCCAGTGTGCCAGAAATTTAGTCTCGCGTGAGTTCTGTGTTGCCACTGACACGAAACTAGCGTATTAGAGCTCCTTCGAACACCAGTGGACTGAGCCGGGTTCGAACCCTGGAGTCTCAGGGCCAGAGCCATCTGAATTACTTAAATCGGTATTATTATTATTATTATTATTATTATTATTATTATTATTATTATTATTATTATTCCATTGCGTTTCGACCAGACCTCGGTGCTGTTCCTTCCTCTCTCCAGTCCACGCCTTTCCTCCTTTTTAGCTTCGGCTTTTCTTGAATACCTTCATGTGCTTGAAGGGGATCACGTTCCTGGATGCTTTAATGTGTGATCGCCATTTCTTTCAGATCTCTTTCCACTTCATTGAATCAGGTCTTCGTGGTTTTCTAGTCCTGAAAGGAGGTACCGGTACAAGATCCGGTTGGTAACTTTTCGACCTGTATGTACAGTTAGTGGTTCTGCTGTCTTCTGTATTCATTGTTGTCTTTGACCAGGCCCAATTTTTTTCTTTCTCAAAATCATTCTTACCTTGGCCTCAAATATCTCGATCAGGCCTAACTTGTTAATTGCTGGACATTCCGCTGATTTTTTGCAACTTGCTTTACGTCGCACCGACACAGATAGGCGACGATGGGATAGGAAAGGCCTAATAATGGGAAGGAATTGGTCGTGGCCTTACGGTACAGTCCCAGCATTTGTCTGGTTTGAAAATGGGAAACCACGGAAAAGCATATTCAGGGCTGCTGACAGTGAGGCTCGAACCCACTATCTCCCGGATGCAAGCACACAATTGTGCACCCCTAACCGCACGGCCAACTCTCCCGGTGTTGTTTATTATTATTATTATTACGTCAGTGCGAAGGAGTTCATCGACTGGGCTGAAAGCGCTGATACTCCTGCACCACTTGTATTATCCTGACGGAGATCATGAACTTACAATTTACTTGTAATTTTTTTATTTTTTAATAAAATTGTTTTAGTGCATTATTTATCGTAGGAGTAAATAATATAATGAAAGTAGGTCTTCCGTGTCGCTGCATCCAAATTCAAGATCGCCATGTTGACCGCCAACCTTCGCTAGAAGGCACATTAAGAAGAAGAAGAAGAAGATGGTCTAGTAAAAACATATGGAATACTGAGTAGTTTCCTCATATCCTTCACCATATAAGTAATCTATAAAAACTTTCTTTTAATGTTAAAAAACAATTCTTAGCAGGCAAAGTAGGAGTGTCCCCCATACTACAGAAAACATGAAATGAAGCAATTTGCTCAATTGTGGCGAAAATTGAATGGCTAAAGGGCCTTGGAAAGATTTCAAATTGCGAGTCTTGGATAACTCTGTCAAGCATTAAAAAAAAAACCGAGCTCGATAGCTGCAGTCGCTTACGTGCGGCCAGTATCCAGTATTCGGGAGATAATAGGTTTGAACCCCACTGTCGGCAGCCCTGAAGATGGTTTTCCGTGGTTTCCCATTTTCACACCAGGCAAATGCTGGGGCTGTACCTTAGTTAAGGCCACGGCCGCTTCCTTCCCACTCCTAGCCCTTTCCTATCCCATGGTCGCCATAAGACATATCTGTGTCGGTGCGACGTAAAGCCAATAGAAAAAAAAGCATAAAAAATCGAAAATCACTTCCGGCCTAAATGGAGTTCCGGTAAAACAGCCTAAAATCGCATGTTTCTTTACTCGTTTTCTTTTTTATTCGAGTCCTAGCCAAATTGGCTTATTTACGTAATTCTTTCTGTAATGTGTTCCTTGGTTCAATACCCTCAGGCTTTTTTTAATGTTTTTGAAAAATGTCCATACCAAACGAGTTTAAGTTAAACTCTGCATTGGCTCGCTTCATCGCTCGTAGTGGTAGAAAAAGACAAACGGTTAATCTAATCATTCGTATAACGATGATTAAGAAAAGGATTTCAATTTTAGGAATAAATAAAGGATATACTGGATTCTCATACTTCATTGTACTTGATTTACCTAAAATTCGTAGCTCATATCCCTAGGATGTTTTCAACATTGAGTTGCTTGCCCTAAGGGCTAGAAGTGTGGATTATTTTTCCATGTGTACCCAATTACCCATGGACCAAAGTGAGACCGCATGTATCATGGGGAATTTGTGAGAGGACTGTCGGTAATTTTGATTTTCAGCGTTCACCTGCCGCCAGGGGGTAAAGAATACAGGTAGCCTGCCCGCTTCACTGCTCTCTGTGGCTATCGCTTGAAGCCCACGGCCACGCCCCCCATGGTTAGCAAAACATGGCAATTCGTACGTTGTGGATATATACAAACTAAGACATTTTCTCGGGAGTAGGGAAACTTCGAATCGCTCAATTAAGTACAGTCGTTTTCAAAATAACACGGGGATTAACTGTAACAAAATTTTCTGGCAAATAGACCTATTAATGCTTTTTTATTAAGCTCTAAGGAAGCGTTTCTCATGACCCGCAGCCTTAAATATACTCTCTCGCTAGTTGACTATCGGTACTAATAAACTGAGTCCCTTGAAAACAGGGTATGAAAATCTTTACCACATATATCCTACCAACTTTGACGACAGGCAGGAGATACCGTGGGCCTTGTTCTGCCGTCTTCACCCATTAGGGGATGCATATTTTAGAGATGGCGGTAGTGATCATTGTTTAAAAAGGAAGTACAACTGGTCAACCATCCTCTATTAACACTAATCAGAAGGAAAAATGGAAGGGATCCGACACTTCGAAAAATGAAGATATCGGCCAAAGGAAGACAAGGGCCTCGAGGGACGTGAAAATGAAAATCTCCCTAGGCTTCGAGTGTTCTAATTCTGTAGGTAAGAAGGGAATGCTTCAAAAATAGTAGATACTGCATTCTTCTTCAAAACAACTTTCTTCATGGACCGATCAACCAATTCGAAGATAAACAACTAATCTAACCTAAACATTCTTACGAAAAGTGGCCGGTGCTTCTGAGACTCCGTAATACTAGCATAATAAGAATGGAGTTAATATAATATACTGTACTACATATCACAAGCCATACTTAGAATCTTACCTGTGAAATATTATTCCAGGAATATTTTTGGATTTCCGATTTGTGCCGCCGTATGCCGAACACTACATTGTAAGAGCTACATCAATTAAATATTAGTATCTCTTTTACGTTTTAGCGTGTCGTACAGTGTTCGCATCTGAAAATTCCCGCAATTACAATTTGCGTTCACCGTATTCACTTCAATGAGCTGCGATAGATTTGACTATCAAAAACAGCATGTGTTCTCGCACCCAAGGTCAGTCGAGACAGACCTTGCTCGCGCCTATTTGCGACCACGCCCCCTATGTAGACCGGGCTTCACTCTCAGAGCTCCAAAGCGTCTCCCTGTATTCTTTACTCCCTGCCTGTCGCTAGTACACCGTGAACATAATGATATAACCGTGCGGAATGCTGTAATACGACACCGTGACCAAGGAAGCTGTGCGTTCAGGAAGCGAGAGAACACCGGAGATTACAGGGCTGTTAAATCGCATGACGTAACTTATCCTTGAAGGGAGTGGAGATCGTCGACCGTCCTTTGAGGCGGGCCTTGACTAATACAATGATGCCGTGGGGCGCCGCGCTGCGCCGAGTTTCGTTACATAGCAACCATATTTATAGTACTCGGCACTAAAACGTTTTCGTTTTTTTTTTTTTTTATGATTCGTCACTGCTGCCAACTTGACCAGTTACATGCTGAAATCGTCAGACCAACCATACCTCAATGTAGGCATCAATAATGAAGGTTTCCTTACCCCCAAGTAAATGATCGATCAGAATATTCATAACTAAGTCGGTTTTCGAGCTCAATGAGAAATAAACTATATATTTCTGCGTTTATTTTGATGCACGCATTATTATAACAGTATTATCCCGGTGTTTATCTGGTGTAATAATAATAATAAATCAGCTTCCTTCTTAAAATTTGCTAGGCCGTGCTGAGTGGCTCAGTCCGGTGGTATTTGAAGGTGCTCAGATACGTCAGCCTCGTGTCGGTAGATTTACTGGCACGCGGAAGAACTCCTGCGGGACTAAATTCCGGCACCTCGGCGTCTCCGAAAACCGTAAAAGTAGTTAATGGGACGTAAAGCCAGTATCATGAAAATTTGCTAGTACTTGTTGGACTGAAGTGAAACCAGCTGTAAGAATACACGCAAGCAAATATATTACATATATTTATGCTGTAAGTCAATAAGAATATACAAAGGCTGAGTCTGCAAACCGTGCTAAAGTTAAGATAAGGCAAGGTTAGGTTAGCTTGATAACGAAATGTGCTTCCATTTCAACTGATTCTAATAATGTTCAGAAACTTATCATACAATAGAGGCCTTTTCGGAGTTCTTAGAGATTTTCTTGCTTCGTACACATCCAGATGTTTTCCGTGGTTTTACCATTTTCATACCAGGAAAATACTGGGGCTGTACCTTAATTAAAGCCACGGCTACTTCCTTCCCACTTCTAGGCCTTTCCTATCACATCGTCGTCATAAGACCTATCTGTGTCGGTGCGACGTAAAGCAAATTGTATACAAAAAACAAAACATCCTAATTGATTTCTGCACATAAGTATTGGACGAAAGAAGACAGCATTAATAAAATGCTGTGTTCGTCATTTCACACAAACTACTTTATTTAATAGTAGCTGTTACGCACGGCTGCTCGCGATGATTTAGTAAGTTGATAAAAATTATTTTTTCCTCGGTACTGCACTAAGACATTATCTGAAAATCCCTAAAGTATAAAAACTTGCCGAAAAATTGCATTTCATTTACGCCAGAACCTCTTTGTAAACGACGTTTGTGGCATTGCCTTTTGGGGCTAAGATGACCAAGCTGCTGGCAGAATTAAATCTGGAACATGCGATATGGAACTCTACATATGAGAAACAGTCCTCCTTTCAGTCGAAAAAAAAAAAAGAAAGGGTTTCTTTATTTCTAACGGAGATTCCAATTACCAATTTTAACGTCTGTAACATTTTAGTTTTTGAGATATAAGTATCCTCATAAAGAGAATTCAACCCCCATCTTCGCTTATTTTCGATCTCTAGCTTAAGTTGATATTCCGAAAACAAAAAGTACGTGTTTCTTCACTTTTAAAGGAGATTACAAATACCAATTTTCACGTCTGTAACATGTTAAGTTTATGAGATATACTGTAGATATACTCACTTAAAAACTGCACCACTCCTCGACTGAGTGGTCAGCGTTGAGGCCTTCGATTCGCAGGGTCTCGGGTTCGATTTCAATCTGAGTCGGGGAATTAAATCGCGTGTGATTTATTCTTCTCGCTCGGGGACAGGTTGTTTGTGTTTGTCCCAAACACACTCCTCTTCATATTCAATCAACACACCACTTTACCAACCACAACAGGAACAAGCAATAGTAATCACATCCCTAGACATGGGGTTGGCGCCAGGAAGGGCATCCAGCCGTAAAACAGGCTCATATCCACATTTACGACACAATTCGCACCCGCGACCCTTCGGGTGTGGGGAAAAGCTGTAGAAGAAGATAATTTTAAAAATTCACCCGCTTTATTTATGTTGTTTCACCCCTCGTAAGTGGATTTTCCAAAAAAGTGTGTTCATTTATTTTTAAAGAAGGTTCCAAGTGCCAATTTTAACGTCTGTGACATCTTCAGTTTCTGAGATATATGTATCCTCATATAAATAATTCAAATCTTTCCTCACTTCTTTTCACCCCTCCTCCCCCAATCAACCCTTAAGTGGTTTTTCTGAAAGCAAAAATGTGTGTTCTTTTATTTTTAAAGGAGATTATAGATACAGTTTTCATGTCTGTATCATGTTAGGTTTTTCTGATATATTGCAGATAATGTCGCTGGTGTAGAATCTTGGAGCTGACGTTGCCATGGTTACGGCAGTTCATTTCTTTATCCAATTCCTAGAGCAGGGGTAGTGTGATGCAAATATCTCTGTAACGGTTGGTTTTAGGGCCGTAAAATATGGTTTTCGGGTCCGTATGGCTTACCGAGTTTTGTTCTTTGCGTCAAGGGGCTTAAATGAGCTTTTCCTCGTCCTTGTACGACAAATTCGATTTCGCCTATATTGGCCTATTATTTTTGTATTTTTATATCTCCCCCCGTCGCCCTGGCCCCCTCGAAGTATTTTGAAAATAAAATACAGCCCATGTTACTCACTGGCAACGTAGCTTTCCATAGGTGAAGTAAGTTTTAAAATCGCTTTAGTAGTTTTTGAGTCTATCCGTTACAAACAAATATACTATTTTTTTTCCTCTTTATAATATTATTAGCATGACGAATATAAGACCAAGTGTGAGGACTCAGCCATTATAGTATGGTAGTTTGTGGTCCCGCCACTGCAAGCACTGCAAGCGATTATATCCAACACGTGCTCCAGTAGTCCCGGCAACCCGGGTATAGAAAAGTGCGGGAGACGTTACTGTGCGAGATATTTCAATGAATAAGTTGAAGGTTCTTTGCTTTCAGTTCCTAAACACAGTTCATTGTGTGTTGTGAACTTCAAGCATGTGGCTTGATTGATTGAATAGTTCAGCATGCCGTACAGTTTTGTGCCTGGCTCTAAGTCAGCCTATGGTAGACTAGTTGATGATATGCGATTTTTTTCACCACCGGAGGATATAAATCAATTTGAAAAATGGGCCAAAGCTATTCCACGGAATGATACTGAGTTAACGCGTAACAGCAGTATTTTTCATGTTCTTTTCTCTGATGATTTGATAGTAAAATCAGATAAATTTATAGTGAATGCTGAAAAAGTGGATATCTCTCATGTGAGATGGAATTTGCGTCCAGGTGCAGTGACTCACATTTTCCCTCATTTGGTGCTAAATCTTCACGCAAGCTTTCGAAAATTCAGTAACCGAGTAATTGAGTTCATGAGTGTTTGTTTTAATATGCTGGATGTATGATTGTTTCCATTGTACCCTGCCGTGGTATTTTAATTGTAATCTCTCATTATTTTTAAAAGACAGTGTATATACTTAACAGTTACGGAGTAATAAATTTCCTCTGGCATCATTCCTAAGACCAGCTGATCGGTACTGTGATGCTTGCCCACTCGAGCGCTGCCTGGCGGGGCGCGCTTGAACTCGAGGAGTCCTCACACTTGTTCTTATATTCGTCATGTTATTAGTATAGACATTATTTGAACATGTCACATTTCTACTTACCTGGCAATATCCAAATAGATTTACAATCCTTCCGAAAAAAAGAAAATATGCTTTACTTATTCTCGCAAATGTAACAGTAATAATTTTTTCATCACAGCAGTAGCACTATGTATAATATCGCAAGTAACGAAAAATTGACAACATAGTGCCAAATGTGAGATGAGCGGTAACTTACGTAGGGTCCCTAAACTGTATGGTCTAATTTGAGAATGTAGGAGTAGTACAAGAAGTAAATAATAGCTGGACAGAAAGACACAACTTTTTTGTTTTTGGGTGGAGTCATCCGTCGAGTATATGTTCTCAGATTTGTTCGTGCTTATTGAGAATGTAGGAGTAGTACAAGAAGTAAATAATAGCTGGACAGAAACACACAACTTTTCGTTTCTGGGTGGAGTCATCCGTCGAGTATATGTTCTCAGATTTGTTCGTGCTTAATGCAGGTATCAACCCTTTGTATTAGTCAAAAGAGGGTGCTTTCAGATGTTACTGGAGAATTACAGCTTTGTGACAATTTCATGTTCACGCTGTTACTTCACCGCAACCATTGTTACTAATTCTACTGGGCCGATGACCTTCGATGTTAGGCCCCTTAAAACAACAAGCATCATCATCAAGCACTAATTCTACTTAACACGAACCAAAAAAAAAACTAATAATCTGAAATGTCCATAATTTGGGCGAAGGAAGAGGCTGTGGCCTTAGTTAAAGTACGGACCATTTACCCGGTGTGAAAATGGGGAAACCGTAGGTTTGCCGGCAGTGGGGTTTGAATCCACTATCTCCCGAATAGAAGCTCACAGCTACGTGACCCACATCGCGTAGCTAACTCGCTCGTCGACGTATAGTAAATGTCTGCCGTTACTTGCCTTCCCCTCACTTCACCCTCTGCACCTCTAATTGAATACACTTTGCGTAATACTGAATAATTCATCAAAATGAGGACATAATTGTCCTGTCAAATTCTCAGAGTTCCGGTCCCTCAAGATATATTAGTGAGACATGGGGGGGGGGAAATCTGAACATTGTGTTCAGCCGAAATCCGGCCGTACAGCCTTGTCTCGTAGTTGAGGTGTTCCTCTCGCAGAATCCGCCCACTTCTCGATGCTGTTGCGTGTTAATTTTGCTCTCCTTTGTCCTTGGCCGGAAGTGAAGCGTCTCCTAGCAAGTGAACGACCGTCAGCAGCCTCCTGTTACCGTGTTTTATCAGCCTCGGGGCCGTCTTACAGGGAGGTATGTTATTTCTTATATTAAAACACAAAAAACAAAATGCAACTGGTCTGGTGGATTTAGGAGCGGTTCAAAATGACCATCATCAATATTAGATTTAATCGTAGGTAGTCCTAACGGAACTCAGCCATCCGGACGCTGTGGATCGATTGAAATAGAGGAAACACTGCAGGAAGGCAGACCCCAAATAAATGGGAAAATGCAAAGAGGGTGATGAGGGCGCCATCCTCACAGGCGCGCATGACAACCATGGGCGTAAACTCGAAAGACCTTCACTAGGTCTCTCCGGTGTCCATACGACATTATTATTATTATTATTATTATTATTATTATTATTATTATTATTATTATTTTTACTAGGGATCACTAGACAATTTCAATGCTTCATCCGTTGTTCCTTCTTCCTCCTCCACTACTCCTTCACTATGCCTCTTTTCCTCTCCTCAGATCATTTTGAGCCTGTTTTCTTTCCCACGCGATCTTGGAATCCTTCCATTTTTAACACTTTCTCTCTAAAAAAATCTCTATCCCTGTTGCTTCTTCTCTTATGTAGTTTCTTTCCAAATCTCTCTTGAGTTTATAAATCCAGGTTGTTGTTGCCTCCTTGATCCAAAGATATTCGAAGATCTGTTTGGTTAACCTCTTGTCATCAATTCTGTATAAGTATCCAAAAAATATCAGTGGCCTCTTCCGCATTGTATCTGTTATGTTTTCTGTGCTTCAGTATATTTGTAATTGTAATACATATCTTTATTTCCGCCAGGTAATAAAGATAACAAGCCCCCTACATCTAAATGTACAATCTATTAAATCTACTCTGTAACATCCCACACATGCGCGGATATCCAGCACCACTTTAACTACAATCTACACCAGGGCCTCTCAGAGTGCATGCACCAGTGCATTGCGCTGTGCACGGTGCAAAAGACGACTTCGCTTGGTTGACCAGAGTGCAGACCACCACTCCTCGATTTGGAGCAATAGCGCTCTCTCTCGCTCTTTCCCCACGCCTGTTTCGCTCTTTTCGCTTATCTCCCTCTTCCTCACTTGCTCCGTAGCGCTCCAAATCCGAGCCGAGCTTAGCCGAGTAGCCCAGAGACGAAGCGTTGGTTCGAGCCGAGTGGGACCGATGCACTGTGCACAGGAACTCTGCGCTTCAGTTCGCACGCGTGTAATTTTGGGCGTTTGAGAGGCCCTGATCTACACTGACATCCTAACTAGGTATTCTGCTGCTTAAAACTAAATTAAAAGAACTGGCTGGTCGTAGTATCTCCCCTGGCAAGGAAAATTGCCCGTCCAACCGTTTCGGTATATTTCATCAGGACTTCTTGATTTCCAGAGTTCTGTAGTTCTTCTTGTTTTTATTATTAAAGTTTGATCAAAACAGCTCTGTCCAGTGCGTCCATCCCTTCTACTGAACCGGTTTGCTTCAGTTTTGTACTATTCTCTTCGGAATTATCTGCCGGTGAATCGTCAGGCATTGATAGGTCACGAAGTTCAGTCAACTTTGTGCAACCCTAGAAAACAAATCAACCGGGCGAGTTGGCCGCGCTGTTAGGGGCGCGCAGCTGTGAGCTTGCGTTCCGGGAGATAGTGGGTTCGAATGCCACTGTCGGCAGCCCTGAAGATGGTTTTCTGTGGTTTCCCATTTTCACACCAGACAGACGTTGGGGCTGTACCTTAATTAAGGCCACGGCCGCTTCCTTCCAACTCCTAATCCTTTCCTATCCCATCGTCGCCATAAGACCTATCTGTGTGGCGCGACGTAAAGTTACTATCATAGGATACCACTTCAATAACAGGCGAAGGCTTACCCTAACCCGCAAACCATTCTCTACGTAGCGGGTTGCGAACAGTTAAGGGGCAAAGATAGGGGGCGAAACTAAACGATTGAATGACGGCGACTATACGCAAACCTGCAATTTTTACCAAACTTGGTACACATATGACTTAATACCATCTGCAGAGAAATACTGTGGTAATAAGACATCCCTAGCACCCTTAGCGGGGGGGGGGGGGGAGGGAGAGAAAAGGGCGGTGAAAAATGAAATTCCAAAAGACCGAGATTGTGTGTATGTTGCAGCATAGCTCTAAACCAAACTTAGTACACGTATTATTTACTATCTGGAGAAAAATACTGTGGGGGGGGGGGGGGGGGCACACCCTTTAGCACGTCATGTGACACTATGGATGCTGTTTAAGTCCAAGTTCAACCTCCATTGGCATAGGGGAGTGGGATATGTGTGAAATGGAGCGAAAAAGAAAATGTCCTAATGATCGAAATTAGTGTTGAATCTACAGTTTTCGGTTTCGTTAGGCTCATTGGCGACAGTCTCAATGGCAATTGGAATCGTGTACATGATAACTATAGAGCGAACCGTAAATACATACAATTATCACGTATTTTTATTATTTATTTACCATTTTTATTTACCTATCTACTTACCAGACTATATGTGCTGCAACAGAACCAAAGCTCCACGAAAAACACAGTAATCTAGAACTAACACTTTTAATTACATACACAACAATAACCCTTAAACTAAAAAAATATCGTAAAATATCAGAGAATGTCACAATAAAGAAATCCGCACAGGCCATGAAGCCTCCTGGAGGGGTGGAAGGTAAAGGCTTCCACTATCCGTAACCTGGACACTTGATGGGGTTGAGTGATTAGCTCTACGCCCGACCGCCTTTGCCCCCTGGAATTAACCTGGTACTCATTTGTGGTGTAAGCTGAGTGAACCTCAGGGGCCATGTGCACCTCCGGAAGTGGAAATCTCGTTTCTTAAATTTTACGACTTCCTGACGGGGATTCGAACCCACGTCCTTCCGGGCGAACCGAGCACGCCTTTACCGCCTCGACCAGGCAGACACCCCGAGGAATAAGGCGTCTCATCAATCGTGGAGGATATAGAGCTAGGGCACCCAGAAATAATCCCTAAATAAGGAAAAAGAATCAGAGATTAGAGTTCACAAAAGCTTATGTGGGAAAGGACCTCGCTTTCTGGAACAGCGTCGTTTTCTCGGACGAAAGTAAATTCAGCCAGTTCCGTAACGATGGCCGTGTTTTGGTTTGGCGAAGACCCAGTACTGCTCTTGACATACAGCATCTCAAGCTGCTGTAAAGTATGGTTGAGTTGGTGTTATAATATGGTGTTGAATTAGTTTTAATGGACAGATTTGCTTATTTACATATTCTCAAAGAAAATTTCAAGAAGAGTGTAGAGGAACTGGGTCTGGGAAATGATTACTAGATCCAGAACGACAACGATCCCAAGTACATACCAGAGACTGTCCGACTATGGGTCCTTTATAATACGTCCACACACTCAAAACCCCTGCGCAATCCCCCGACCTCTATCCTATTGAGCACCTCTGGAGGGAACTGGAAGGAAAAGAGTACGAACACACCACATCTCTAGCAAATCTCAGCTAAAAGAATTGCTTCTGAAGGAATGGCATGCTATAGCCCTTTCACACCGTGGACGCACAATTGTGCGGGTTCGTATTTTATTTATGTCTGAGCTTATTTGACGTTTTCTTGGCGCTAGACCGGACTGCAGTGCTTGTGCGGGACATGTAGCATGTACTTCAGCTGTTTTTATTTAGTACTTGACCACCAGGGGCAGGAAGAAGAGTTTAAAAATACAGTTCATTAGGAATATGGCGGGAAGCAGTAATGCCTAAAGTATTTATTTATTTATTTATTTATTTATTTATTTATTTATTTATTTATTTATTTATTTATTTATTTATTTATTTATTTATTTATTTATTTATTTATTTATTTATTTATTGCATTCATATTAATCTAGAAGCTTCACTGAATATCAGAATATAATCAATGAAGTGTGTAGATTGTGTAGCAAACGTAAATTCTGAACTTACAACATCGTACGTAATACTATGAGGTTTTGAATGTTGATACGCAAAAATGTGCGGGCTAGGTTTCCTTACAGCCAATGCATGCAGGAGTGCTGGGTGCTGTCACAAAGAGGACTGTGAAAGAAAAACTCGTACTCTACATGAGAAATGTAATGTATAAGATTTTAATTGTTTAAAATCGTTCCACACTGTAAAATAGAACATTTGAGCATGTACATATGTATATTCACATGCATTGAGGTAATTTTTCTTTTTGTAAGTAGTGAAGTAAGTCCTGACACGCACAATTGTGCGGGTGCTTTTTTTTTCAGATGTTAATTTTTATTTTGTAGAATAAACTAAAAATATATGTATTTAAGAGCATTTTAGTCAGTTTTTGACATACAAACAAAAATTCACACCGCCAGTTTTCTTTCAGGTCTGAAAGGGATAGGAGCAGAGACAAGCGGAAATTTGGTGCACAGTGTGAACAAGAAACTGAGGGAAGCGATTCATAGACGTTGTAGACACACGAAGTACTGAGGGACAGAATAAAATATTTTTTGTTTGAAGAACGTTGAAATTGTATCATTACTGTGTCCATACTTTCAGATGATACGTTATCTTCATATATATAAGAAAGATGTATATTTGTGTAAGCTGAGAATTCCACAAATAAAAACTTTGGTTGCTTCTTAGTAACCTTATGAATACTTAAAGTCCATGTCTGTATATTGCTTCGTAACCATTGCTTCACAGCCATAGTTTAGTTCAACGTCTGTGGTGTTGGTTCAATGTGTTCGCTTTAAATTAGCGTAGTTTCTGTAGGAATATTAATCGTATGTTTAACGAGTGATGTATACAGTAGAACAGCGTGTGTTCATTGTGCTGTGCTATGTGAAGCATTCTTCTTATACAGAATCCCGCTTTCGAGTCATTCGCAAATTTCCTGGCATCCTCCCTCCCCGTAGGAGTGAATGAAAATTTCCAGTCATGATCGGGTCAGGAATGGAATGAATGAATGAAGCCCCCATCTAGCGGCGAGGATAGGAAATGTGCCGAAGCCTGTCGCACTCCTCTCCCCACAGGAGTACGGTACGTAAATTAGATAAGAAGTTCCGCACCATCGGGTCCATTCTTAACAAGAAATCACTCAGGAGACGGACGATTTTAACAGAGGAAAAGCTTGACGAAATATGAGCTCTCTTGGAAAGAACTCGAACAAAACTGTTAAAAGTAAAACCGAACAAACCCACCCCTTCCCATTATTTAAGAGGACCTCACAGTTTCACTAGGGTTCGGTATTGTAACGGGTTGCTTCAGTCAGTTCGCGATGGCTATGTTGACCCAGAACTTTTATAGTTATGAAGCTACACTTAAGTGGCTATGCAAATAGTCGGAACAATAGCTACTGGTGTGCAGAAAATCCCCACCAGCTGCATATCAGTCCACTTCATGATGTAAAGATAGGAGTTTGGTGCGCAATAAATGCTCGCAGAATTATAGGGCCTATATTTTTCCGTGAAACAAATTCTGATCGATATATAGACCTCATTCTCAGACCATTCTTTCAAGAGCTGACGGAAGAAGAAAGGAGTAATGGTTACTTTATGCAAGATAATGCGACGGCGCACGCTGCTAATCGGTCTGTAGAGGTAATAAGGGAAGTTTTCGAAGATCGTTTGGTTAATTATCCCCCTAGATCTGCTGATTTAAATCCCTGTGAGGGATGCTGAAAGGAAAAGTGTTCGTGAACAACCCTCACACAAAAGAACTACAAGAGAACATTACACAAGTTATTTGGAACATCACACGGGCTGATATTCGCCGAGTGTCTGCAAACCTATTTAACGAGATGTCAGACGTGTTTGACAGCTGAAGGACAACATTTTGAACATCAAATGTAATGTCATGAAGGTTTTAGACTAATAGTTTCACTAGAAATGGATTTCTGTAAGTGTGAGTTATCGTGAGTAGTGGGGAGGAAAAGCGCGCATTATGCCGGCTAGCGACGGAGTGTCATTGCGCCGGCCGTGCCGTGCTCGGAGTAGTGTTGCGGAGCGAGCCAAAAACCATTAAACAATATCTCTGAAAATAGTATTATTATATTAGTTTGCGGTCATTTGAGACCACGTTAAGCAACCCCTGATTACTTGTTGAAAAAGTAAGTTGTAATTGAGTAAAATATTTCTCATGTAACTGTAACTCAGCCAAATTTACTTTTTTCTTATTATCTTCCTATCACTGCTTAGCACTTTGTAATCCTTTTAGTTTATTGTATTACGCACTGTGTTATTTCTGGCAACGGCCTTAGTAACACGGCTAGTTCTAGACACAAAGCGCTCCTTATCTCAAACAAATATAACCTGCGTCTTTTTTTTAATATTTGTTAATAACGACGACTAGTATTGTGGAGCTATTGATGCTATCTCTTAATTCCCGGGAAGGTTAAATGCCGAGCTGCTACAACAAACAAACACGTTGTATTTACCAGATCGATTGGGACTTGTCTGCTGCTGGACAAACAGAATGCTTGCTCAAGGCGAAGTCTCTTTATACCACTAGCACTGTTCTTACGTAACAGCAGCTTGCGAACTGCCTACAAAAATTCCAGATGTAATAATGCGAACTCTGCCTCTTTCGTCAGCTACCATCCAGACGGAACATTCGACGGAAATAAAAGCAAGCACACTCCCGTCCATCTTCTTTAGAAAGGGTAACTACGGTGTTGTCTTTCTGATCCTTCTGTAGGCGATTAAAAGGGAAATAAAACTTCCAGTGGCTGTGATCTTGGGAGAGTGGTATTGTTTTACCGTATGTACAGGCGTCTCCTTTATCTTGACTGTTCGCAAGAACTCTGTAACAGAGTTTCAAATGAACAAGTGTTCTATAACTGGAAGGGAGAAATAATATTCCAGGGGACTCAAACTTATACCAGTCTTTATTAGGCCTAAAGGTAATAAGAAAAGTATTCGGACGCTTTCTACTTTGATTTGTTTGATTTGTTTAATAAACTCAAATATTCACAATGCTAACAACAAAACCAACAACAATAATAATTAAGCAGTATACAATATATACATATTTACAAACAAAACACATACGAAAGAAGGGAACATGAAAACACAAATGTGTTTATACATTTGAAATGACCTATAGGTAAAAGGAGGAAATATAAACTTTTTCCAAATAGGCAGAACAGGATACAAGGAACTCTGTCCTATGAGGTGTCCATAAGAATGTACGAATTTCACTAGCTGACGATTGGAATGCATCCACCATCCCACTAATTTCATTCAGGATCTTACAGTCTGCATAAAACAAGATTTCCTTTGTTCCTGTGTGAATGCTGTCATTGTCACATATCCATACAAATTTTGTAGACAAAATTAATATTTGTGCTTCTGTGGACTAACAGTTGTGATAAAAAAGAAATGACTTAATATTTCCTATAATAATCGAAATCTGTACCAGCTCACCCACACCCGAAGCTGACATACAGTCCCATATCATCACATATCCACCGCCATGTTTCATAGTCCCGATCAAATTGTTAGTTGCTAGTTCTTGGTTAGGTTTTCTCTAGACGATGCACGCTGAATTTGCTTCCATCTGCAAACAGAATCTTTTCCCACCAAAGATCTTGTTTATTTTCGTGCTCCTTTGCGAACATCAACCGTTCACGTCTGTTTCTCTCGCACGAATTCTCTTACCACTGGCTGACTGAACTCTGATTGCCAATTTAGGAGCACTTATCGTAGGAATCATTTTTATTTGTCTCACAGTCATGGATTTTTCCCTGTCTGCGAGGACTTTGGGACGGCCTGTGTGTTGTTTCAGCTCTATCCTGTCCTCATTCTTTTATCTATGAAGGATATCGACCTCTGTACTCCTCTTCATTTGCAGCATTTCAGCGATGTTTATAATGCTTTTACCTTTCTCGTGATGTAATGTCGTCTCCTTTACCTTCTGCTCCACACGGCTGCTTAAATGAGAATACAGTCAATGCTCTAAGCTCACTGACATGTTACTGGAACTCTTTAACTTCAAGGACACTACCCTCCAGGGTTGAATGAAGCAGGGTGAGAAATAGGGTCCGAATACTTCTTTTGCATTAAGAAACTGTAATGTATTATAATTTGATGTTTATTTCAAACTATATTTAAAATAAGTAGTAGTTTTATGTATAATTTAGATTCCTTCAATAGTAATGTGTTCTAGCGCATAATTTCTCATTCCTCCAGATATTAGTTTTGTAATATTGACTAAAATTTATAACAATTATGTGTCAGAATAATTTTGTTATTACATGTATATTACACTATCACATTTCTAGGTCACAGAATATGATACAATATTCGATGAAAGGTATGATTTTGAGTATATTACACTATGTCAAAGCTTTCATCATATATTATTTTACAGTTCTAAAAGGATATCACGACAGGTTTGTGCATGCGCTGCAACTATAAGTTATTGCATTAATGCTAACGTAGAAGTCTAACAGAAAATAAACTTACTTGGGTTAGAGATTGGATTGGGAGAAAAGATACCAAGGGAATCCATCAAACTCCATTTAGAGAACTTAAATGTGAAGATGTGAATTCTTATACTGGATAATAAATTATTTTAGTTTGTTGTTTTAAAAGCACTACCTTACACTGTAAAACAAAGTACTCACTTGATGAACCCACTAAGTGTTGATCTTGTTAACCATGAGAGTTTTGGCATGCATACATACATCATTATAGACCGTTATGCCTTTCAGCGTCCAGCCTGCAAGCTTCTGTGAATTTGCTAAACGCCGCCACAATTCTTTATTTGTGTCTAGTTCTGTGGTCTCGTTTAGTTCTTCAAATCGTTAGAAACCGAGTCCAACCATCGTCGTCTTGGTCTCCCTCTACTTCTCTTAACCTTCACAAGAGAGTCCGTTATTCTCCTACGTAACCTATCCTCCTCCATTCGCCTCACATGACCCCACCACCAAAGCCGATTTATTCGTACAGCTTCATCCATCGAGTTCATTCCTAACTTAGCCTTTATCTCCTCATTTCGAGTACCCTCCTGTCATTGTTCCTACCTGTTCGTACCAGCAATCATTCTCTCTACTTTCATGTCTGTTGCTTCTAGCTTATGAATAAGATATCCTGAGTTAACCCAGCTTTCACTCCGTAAAGCAAAGTTGGTCTGAAAACAGACCGATATAAAGATAGTTTCGTCCGGGACCGGACCTCCTCCTTACAGAATACTGTTGATCGCAACTGCGAGCTCAGTACATTAGCTTTACTGCACCTTGATTCAATCTCATTTACTATGTTACCATCCTGAGAGAACACACATCCTAAATACTCGAAAATGATCTACATGTTCCAGCTTTGTATCACCAATCACCATTCAATTCTCTTGAATTTCTTACCTACTGACATTAATTTAGTCGTGGAAAGGCTAATTTTCATACCATACTCATTGCACCTATTTTCAAGTTCCGAGATATTAGGCTGCAGGCTTTTGGCACAATCTACTGTTTAGACCAAATCGTCGCATAGGCGAGAGTGCTTACTACATTTCCGCCTTCCTGAATCCCTCCTTACCAATTTAGACCTTTCAACAGACGATCCATGTAATCTACGAACAACAAAGGTGAAATATTACAGCCTTGTCTGAATCGTGTAAGTACCCTGAACCAAGAACTCATTCTACAATCACCCGCTGTGGGCGGGGGACGCAGACGAAGAATTCACCCACGGTATCCCCTGCCTGTCGTAAGAAGCGACTAAAAGGGGTGATCAAGGGATGATCAAATCAGAACCGTGGAACTACTTGTGATTAGTACCACCACGCGGGGAACACCATGGGTCGTTTTTACTTGCGCGTAGTACCACTATGTTAGATTTAAAAAAGGTTTGTGATTAGTAGCAACAGAGTGCGTTGCCGGCTTTTACAATATCTGCGATTAGTAGCACTATATGAGCGACACTATGGGATGAGGGAACCCATGGTGTTGGTTTGCCTGTGGTTAGTACCCACTATATGAGAAACACCACGGGACAGTACGAGTCCCTGTGGTTAGTACCCGTATGTAATGAACACCATAGGTTTGCGTTGCCTGTAAATGGCGCCTCAATGTTCGAAACAGCGTAGGTCTGTAATACATGTGCGAATTTTATTACGTGTGACTAGTACCATAATGTGTGGAATACCGCGAGTCTGCGTTACTCTTCATTAGTACCGCAACATGACATATACCATGGTTCTACTTTTCTAGCGATAAGTACCATTGTGAGGGGCCGCTGATTTAGATTTTGGACCCCTTTCGACTTACAAGTATCATCGATTCATTATTATGCTATAGAAGCAGTCCTTTGGTCAGTAAATACTATTGTTCTACGCCAGTTTCTGTGCATGTGATGCACTGTGGGTCGGTTCCACTGATCGTTTTAAATTCATATCCATCCATCCGTCCGTCCGTCCATCCATCCATCCATCCATTCTTCATCCTCACGTTTTGAATTGTGGTCAGTGGATATATTATGGGTTTTAATTTGTCATTTCATTTCATCTCATTTCGTACCATTAGGGGCCGATGACCTAGATGTTAGGCCCCTTTAAACAACAAGCATCATCATCATCTACCATCAATTCCCACTGCATCCCAATTGTCAACATAAATGCCTTTCATTGATTTTAATAATCTACCCTTGATTCTATAGTCCCCCCAGTATGGAGGGTTTTGACTACTGAAGGGATTTTGCAAGTTTGCAGTTTAGTGCTTGAATACCACAATGTACTGACAATTTCAAAAATAGTTCCTGAAATCTGTGATGTTATTTATAAATCAACGAAAGATTACGTGAAGGTAATTTGGGCATGTTTATATTATAATTATTGTCGTACAATTTAAAACACAAAGAAGCATGGTTATTTTATTTTCTTGTATCACATTTTTGGCTTCAGCAGTGTATTTGCATATTTCCAGTCTTTTCTTCCTTCCCCACCCCCCT
Source organism: Anabrus simplex (assembly GCF_040414725.1). Lineage (NCBI taxonomy): Eukaryota > Metazoa > Arthropoda > Insecta > Orthoptera > Tettigoniidae > Anabrus > Anabrus simplex. The sequence goes on along the minus strand of NC_090277.1, from coordinate 104,499,061 downwards.
TTTAATCTTTGTGCTTTGATTTGTACAACATTTCACGTGACTCATGTCAAATCATGACCATGTATACTTTTTCCCCGCCATTTTCTTTCTTGTGACAGATTTGATCAAAGTTCTGATGATGACCATAACGTTTATCGCAGAAATATGCCACAGCTAGATGTGCTCAAAGATGTTACATTACACTGTAATGTACAGCACTTTTTGAAACTTCCGTGACACAGAAATGTGACTGAGATAGGAGTTCTAATATCAGTTTTTTAAATGGTACTGTGTATTTATTGGTCAAAAGTTCATTGCCCCTTGTCAAAGATTATTAAAACAACAGTGTGTACATTTTAGAACATGAACATTTAATCCCTACTGCTCGAATGTGACCGTTGGTTGAATTAAATTCACCATGATAACTTGATTCGAAAACTGGAAAAGATCCAAAGATGGTTGCCCCTCGAAAAACAGTCTACTCTTACTTGTGCCAGGCTTCTCGTAACACGACAGCGGAAAGGACTTATTCTGTAATTTCTGTTTTTCGTTTGTGTTTGTTAGCGTTTTTAACACTACTTGGAAAAACAATAAGAGATAAATTAAGGATGGTTGGAATATGAAGCTCACACAGTAACCATACAACAACAGTATCTGAAATTTGAAAAACAACAAAACACATACGAACTCTCAGATTATTATTTTTTGTTCGTTTTGGCCTACTAGGGTCCACGGGGCTCGCCTTAACTCTTAGCTATGGCCTTCTGCTTCTTCTTGGCCCAGTACGCTCTCCTTTTCTGGCTGTGTGCCTGTTTTCTTCCATCCGTCCCACTTAGGTCTAGTGGTCCCTGTACTCTTTTTGCTTATGACTTATGAGGGACAGTGTGAAGACGCCCTGTAGCATGGCATGTCGGTACTGAGATCGGTTCTCTGTGGTCTCTAATGGGATCTATAGTTGCTATAAGTCTGATTTTATTGAAGTGATCCACTTGGTCTTGGAAGCCTTTCCCCTACTTGTCACTGTGAGGATTCTGTTTGTGAGCCTGCAGGATTTCAGGCGGGTCATGTGCCCGTGAACGTCAGTCGCCTTTTCCTCATACATGTTACTTTCTTCCTGATGTTCATAGAGCTCGTTGTTATGCCTGATCCTGTAGGTGCCATCCTCCTCTCTTATGGGCCCTAGTTTCCTCCTCAAGATCTTCCTTTCTTTAAGTTCTAGTTTCCTGAGTGGGCCCTTTCATATGTCCTGAAAAAGCGGGATTGTCCTCAATTTTAAAAATTGGAGCAAATTATTTAAAATTTTGCTCAAAAGTTTTTGAAAAGTATGGAACTTTTTTTGTTGGTCATCCTGAAGCAGAGTCCGTCGTCATTACCGGACATTGTCATGGTAACAGGCTTGACCTACGCTAACGCTATCTACTTCCAGCCGGGAGCAGCGTGTGTCCGCTTTGTGTCTTTTGGTAATCGATGGGATAGTTCACATGGAATTACCCAAATACACTCGTTGGAACCATAGGCGCCAAATTTTGGTCTTGAGCACGGGGGCAAGAATGAACATAATATGTTATATAATATATTATCAAATATTTTTACGGGAGGAACAGCACAATTGGGGCAAGTGCTCCCATGGAGTCGTGTGCCTATGGTTGGAACTTGTCGATTTTGGTATCTTGAATTTCATCCTGATCCCTACGGCAACCCTAATCAAGAGGCACTCAGAGGCGTAGAGTACAGAGGGTCTGACTGCTGAGTTGTAATGCTTCAGCTTTAGGTTCTTGTAGAGGTACTTGGAGGTGTAGATGCTTTTGCAGGAATTATAGGCCCTCTCTACCTTGGTGTATCCGGTGTCTATGTCCAAAGTTTCGCTCTCGTTTGCTGATACCCATTCCCCTAAGTAGATGCTTTTGCAGGAATTATAGGCCCTCTCTAGCTTGGTGCATCCGATGTCTATGTCCAAAGTTTCGCTCTCGTTTGCTGATACCCATTCCCCTAAGTAGATGCTTTTGCAGGAATTATAGGCCCTCTCTAGCTTGGTGCATCCGGTGTCTATGTCCAAAGTTTCGCTCTCGTTTGCTGATACCCATTCCCCTAAGTAGATGCTTTTGCAGGAATTATAGGCCCTCTCTACCTTGGTGCATCCGGTGTCTATGTCCAAAGTTTCGCTCTCGTTTGCTGATACCCATTCCCCTAAGTATTTGAGTGCAGGAATATTACTTATGATTTACAGGATCATGACACAACATGAATTGTGCGCAAGTGATTTTAACCAGAAGCTGATGAAGAGAATGCTCCTACTGTATATTCTGTATATTCTGGAAACATGTACTGTACTTGTATATCAATATGTGATGGACAATAAACTAGGTATTGTATTGACACGGCGGATCCTTAATATACAACATTATGGTCAAAATTATACATCATAATGATTATGTGACAACTTAGTAGACATATTAAGTGGCAACTACTTAAAATATTGTTTCCAGGTTACAAATGCGCATTTTACACCTAAAATGTAACAATTTTGCCCCCGCCACCATTGGTAATGTGCCAGTCACCAAGCCATAAAATCTCTGAACCAAGGACTTCAATATTGTACATTTGGCCAAACTGTATTTATATCCAAAATTAAAAAAAAAACATTTTTTTTAACAAACCAGGATGGGTAATTCCACCCGTTCTATATAAAACGCTATGGGGTTCTAGGCTACGAGTTCTTCCTCGAACGCGCTGTAGTTGCTAATCTTATCTCGTGCGACTTCTTGTATCTGCATGTCTCCCTTCCTTCTCCAACTCGCTGCTCTCTGTTCGGGTCCAAGGCTGCTGCGCTCGTCTTCTCCTCTTATTCAACACTTTCGTCGTAACAAAAAGAAACACAAGCCTTTCTTTATCTTTGCTTTTATGATGACAACCAGTATTTGATGTGTGAGGCTTCTTGTCACTCGGCACGAAGCAGGCGTTGATTCCATGGTATCCAAGGACCCTCGTCGTTTTTAAAATACCGTGTGTATCAGAATCCAATACTCAAATTTCTAGGGATGATAGAAGAGAGAAAAACAGATACTTTTTAATTAAATTACTAGCTAAAAGTATCCCTTCTTCGTATGGGTGAAAGTAGTTAATAACGCAAAATGAAATGTGAATTACGGAGTGTGCAGACCTCTCTTCTTCCCACTTCTAGATAAAAGATAGAAATAAAAGAAAACATGTGTAGGATGATTAAAAGGAACTGTAGTTCAGTGATCAATATGTCTGATAACACTCAGAAGCACGTCCGATGTTATTTCTTTGTATGAGTCAACTGACGGTGAGCACCGTAAACTTCTTTCACACAATATCATAAATAATCTTTCTTCATGTCTTACGCAATCTGCCCAAGCGGAAGTTGTAATTCTCGCCTCGCTTGTGAGTTTGTCAACATGTGCTCTCCAACTTACAGACTTGGCGTGCCAGATGCGACCGTGCCGCATGCGACCGCATAATCTGTAACCGTGCCGGATGCGACCGGCGTTGACAAGCAATTGTCATTTGATAAATTTTGTCATCACCCAAGATAAGGTAAACTAAACGAAGTTCAATGCCATTTCGATAAGTCCTGCTTCTACTTTACATAACACTTGGGGAAACTCGTTTTACAACACGAAATATGGTGATGCGTTTACGTCTTTTCCCACCGGGCGAGTTGGCCATGCGGTTAGAGGCGCGGCTCTGAGCTTGTATCCGGGAGATAGTGGGTTCGAATCCTTGAAGATGGTTTTCCGTGGTTTCCCATTTTCACACCAGGGCTGTACTTTAATTAAGGCCAGGGCCGCTTCTTTCCCATTCCTAGCCCTTTCCTATCCCATCGTCGCCTTAAGACCTGTCTGTGTCGGTGCGACGTAATGCCACTAGCAAAAAAAAAAAGGATCCTAATTCTCTGAAATTATTTACGACTTAAGCCTACTTACTTATCGTGTCTCATTAGTACCAGGAGTGTCCGAGGACGTGTTCGGCTTACCTGGTGCGTCTGGATGTGGGATTATGATAATGAAGTAGGGAGAGATGAAACCCGGTGTCGGCACGTAGCCTACTCCTCTCGAATAATACCAAGGGGTCTGCTCAGTGCTTTACGTCACCATCCGAGGGGCGAATCACCATCAACAGCATCATATCCCCTCACTCCATTTGAACACTGCGAAGAGGTTTGAATTTGAATCCAGGCTTTTGGCATGCAATCTAGTGATTAGAAATTGTATACCACCAACTCTCCTACCCTGCCGGCCAGCATTCTGATGGTGATTTTTTTTTCATCCAGGCAAGTGGCTCAGACGGTTGAGATGCTGGTCTTCCGACTCCAACTTGGCAGTTTCGATCCTGGCTCAGTCCGGTGGTATTTGAACGTGCTCAAATACGTCAGCTTTGTGTCGGTGGATTTACTGGCACCTAAAATAAGTCCTGCAGGACTAAATTTCGGCACCTCGGCGTCTCCTTAAACCATAAAAGTAGTTACTCGGACGTGAAGCCAGCGACATTATTATTATATTTAAATGTAACAAAGGCTTTTCAGTCTGTCAGACACACAGCAAATACAATGTAAATTATAACACTATAAACATACCTGTAAAAACCACAGTCCTGAAATAGTATTTGGTGACAACGGACTTAACATCGGCAGTCTAGATAAGTACGTAAATTTTCATTATATTAATACTTGTATATATTTTTATTTTTGTCAATACTGTTTCATGTTATCACTAAACTCTCTATCATTGACAAGCTTACGCTACGTAAACAATACTGTACATATATAAGATTGTTTTTAAAGTGATTTGATAGAATCTGAGGATGTTCTTGTAGAACGAAACATGTCATTCTTTGTATGTTAGTGTGGTTTTTACAGGTATGCTTATAGTGTTATAATTTACATTGTATTTGCTGTGTGTTTGACAGACTGAAAAGCCTTTGTTACATTTAACTAAGTCAACACTGAAAAACATGGCTTCATTCTTAACAAATTATTATATTTTTCTTCCGACCAACGGCATTCGAACCTGCTAACCACGGTGTCATACCTTTATTTTAGAAAAGACCAAGTTAGCTACTTATAAGCAGTCTGCCACTTGGCGACAGCCCTTAATGCAGATCAATTGTAAGTGATTGATGGGTCGCATCCGGCACGTAACCGCAGTATGGTGCCAATATCTCGAAAACGGTTGGTTTTATTATTCTTTCTTCAAAGGGTTCTAGGACATTTCGTACCACTTGACCGGCTGATTACCTAAGTAGTGTCAGCTAATGACTAAAACATTTAGGAAAGGACATTCCGTACCACTGGAAAGAGTGAGAAGTATTGCGAAGTAAAAACCATATCCTGGCGAATGCATTAATTCGTTCATCCATTGTCCACTACTGGAGCAGAAGCCTCCACAAGGTGTGTTAACCTTCCGTCTGGGGGGGGGGGGGGCAACTGATCTGATGGGCACACGTGTTCATTCTTATCTCGTATTCGTCATTTGTGGGGACCTAGCTACTTCCACCTTTCAGTAGTTTCTTTTTCCACGTGACCTTCAAGCCCATATCGGGCAGTTCATCAGAATCTTTTTATTTTACTTACTTGATAATGAAATAATGCAGTAGTTTATAAATATTCACAATAATAGTAATATTATCCAGCCGTATGGAACACGATGTATATTTCTATTGTATTGTTTTGTTTCAGGATTACACTTCAAAAAATCGACTTTCTTCTGATAATACGTAGGTCTATTTTTTTTTTCTCGCGAACAGGAGACAACACGGAACGTCGAAGATATGCATTTGGAAACGTACAGTATGTACTTGCGTATGATGCCACTAGATGGTGTATGTAAACAACAGTGTGGGTCTAAGCATGCCTGCAAGTTCAGTGTGTGAGTGAGAGCGTCACAAAATGGAAGTCAACAAGCAGGAGCAACGATCGTATATTAAAACAGCAGTTCTCCGCGGCAGAAATGCACGCCAATGCCATGCAGAGCTGCGGGAAGCATTAGGTGTGCATGCTATGCCCTATAGAACAGTGGCGAGGTGGGTGGAGACGTTCAAATGGGGTAGACTATCAGCTGCCGATTTGCCTCGCCCAGCGTCGCTTACATCGGTGGGGACGGGAGGTTCTTCCACACCTGCCTTCTTCGCCTAATCTGAGCCCATGTGACTATGACCTAATCACCAAAATCAAGAAGCCTTTACGTGGACAACGGTTTGCTAACAAAGAGGACATCGTAACAGCATTTCGGAGAGAGGTGTCACACGTTAGCGATACTCACGCAGCGAATGGTTTTCAGCGCCTGTCCCACTGCTGGCAACGCACAGTGGAAACCTTGGGTGATTATTTCGAACGTCTGTAACCAGTGGAGACCTGTCCTTTGTACGTAGTTTTGTGTATTTGCTGTCTAAACCATAATAAAACAATGTTTACCAATGGCATGTGTTGTGTCACTTTCCTGTGAGAATCTCCTGAAGTCAGAATTTGTCTTCAGGCCCTATATTTCCAAATGCATATCTTAGATTTTCCGTGTTTCCTCCTGTTCGCGAGAGAAAAAAATAGTTGCCATGACTTATGACACGACCCTCGTATTTAGGGAAACATAAGTGATAAGCAGTGGTTTTCTCACTAAATCAAGGTTTTCTTACTCTTTGTCTGTGTATACATTTTAACTCACGGTGGGCTGTGGGAAATCTGGTCTTTTCCATGCTTACGTCAGTGGATATTTCGGTGTTTTTAAAGTTTAATGTAATATAATACTGTAATGTAATAGTTCAAATATAAGTTCTTGACATTTACAGTCGTAATGCCGGGGAAGACCTGAACTGTAGGCGGAGCTTAGGTGCGGGGCATTCCATTAAAAGTAAGGAAGCAAGGGAAAGTGTGAGTGTTCAAGAGCGATAAATCGTGACTTTTACCCTTTACTGCATTAATTATTTTTCATCAATTTGGTGACGAAAATTTCAAGCTCTGTGTTTCAAATTGCGTTCAGTGCCTTAGACTTAGCGATAAATCGTGCCATTAAGATTTTTAGTAAGCGGAGCGAGTTACGAAGATTTGCTGTTTTTTTTTTTTTTTTTGCTATTTGCTTTACGTCGTACCGACACAGTTAGGTTTTATGACGACGATGGGACAGGAAAGGCCTAGGAGTGGGAACGAAGTGGCCGTGGCCTTAATTAAGGTACAGCTCCAGCATTTGCCTCGTGTGAAAATGGGAAACCACGGAAAACCATCTTCAGGGCTGCCGACAGTGGGATTCGAACCCACTATCTCCTGGATGCAAGCTCACAGCTGCGCGACCCCAACCGCACGGTCAACTCGCCCGGTGATGTGCAATTTAATGTAGCTGTGACACCATATATATATATTCCATTTTTCCTTTTTAAAATAGAGGTGGTCGCGTCCTCATCGACCCGTTTGTATTTATGTAGTAAAATTTCTAACGGTTGATTGCGCATCTCTCTATTGATGTAATTGGAACTTGAAATATCCCATAGACAGGGCGTATATTTACATAGTTCTAAAATCTCCTTCCAAACCTCTTTCTCGTTTTCCGACATCATCAATTGTAATAATCTACTAATATAATTAAACTAATCTACTCACTGCACTCAATTAGTACGTAATACGTGCTAGGCGGCCGTGAGCCTGCTTATGACAAATCGGCGCCCGAGTTGTACAACCGCCCTTCATACAACCCAACTTGCAGAGCGTCGCGATTATGAGTTGGGAGATTGTGTGGTTGCCTCGACCAACCATCCGATATGAGTTATGTCGGCCAGTCCGGTCCCAACAATTCTCCACACCACCCAGTCTGCAGGGGCCTACCAGTTTGGGTCATGGATTTAGAAGCTTTTATGCCAATTCAAAGAGTGCTTTTGAACTTGTTCGTTGACCTGATGGTCTTCGCCTTCTTATCCTGCCAAAATCTCTTCACGAATGCACTGTATTGCATCTTGCGTTCGTGGACCATTTCCTACAAGTTTCCTTTTAGGTTTCTCCACGAATTTGTGCTTAGCTACTATTGTACTAAAGGCTCCCCCAGTTTCCTATGTTGTCCTCCGTGATATTAATTTCATGGAGGTTCGCGTTAGTTTCTTCTAGCCAGTTTATTTTGACCTTCTTTGAGTCGATTACTTTCAACAATTTTTTGGTGAGTCTGTCGCTGTCCATTCTATAGATATCGCCATAGAATTTCAGGCGTCTCTTGCGTATGTCATCAGTGAACCTGTCAGTTAATGTATAGAGGTCCACTGTTCTCTTAATCCACATTCCATTTTCTCTTTGGACCATATATTTTCTGGAGAATTTTCCACTCTTCCTTTTTAGTTTCTATAATTTTAGAGTGGCCTCCAAAGGATATGATTTCTGCGGCGTATAAAGCTTCTGGTAAAACAATGTCTTGTAGTGTCGTAATTTTGTATTACGCGATATGACTCTTTTGTTGTGGTAACATGAAGAGGCTGTTGATGCTGATGAAAAGGGAGACCCAATTTTGAGGTCAGAGTTTGACAGAGCTGTGAGTGACCTCAATAGGAACAAGGCACCTGGAATTGATGACATTCCCTCTGAATTACTGACTGCCTTAGGAGAAACCAGCATGGCAAGGTTATTTCATTTAGTCTGCAAGATGTATGAGACAGGAGAAGTCCCATCCGATTTTCAGCAGAATGTTGTTATACCTATTCCCAAGAAAGCCGGTGCTGACAGGTGTGAAAACTACCGCACCATTAGTTTAGTATCTCATGCCTGCAAAATTTTAACACGTATTATTTACAGAAGAATGGAAAAACAAGTTGAAGCTGAGTTGGGAGAAGATCAATTTGGCTTCAGAACAAATGTAGGAACACGTGAAGCAATCCTGACTTCACGTCTGATCTTAGAGGATCGAATCAAGAAGGACAAGCCCACGTACATGGCATTCGTAGATCTAGAAAAGGCATTCGATAATGTTGATTGGACCAAGCTATTTATGATTCTGAAGATGATAGGGATCAGATACCGAGAACGAAGAATTATCTACAATCTGTATAAAAATCAGTCTGCAGTGATAAGAATCGAGGGCTTTGAAAAAGAAGCAGCAATCCAGAAAGGAGTGAGGCAAGGCTGCAGTTTGTCCCCTTTCCTTTTCAATGTTTACATAGAACAGGCAGTAAAGGAAATCAAAGAGAAATTTGGAAAGGGAATCACAGTCCAAGGAGAGGAAATCAAAACCTTGAGATTTGCCGATGATATTGTTATTTTATCTGAGACTGCAGAAGATCTCGAGAAGTTGCTGAATGGTATGGATGAAGTCTTGGGTAAGGAGTACAAGATGAAAATAAATAAGTCCAAAACAAAAGTAATGGAGTGCAGTCGAACGAAGGCAGGTGATGCAGGAAATATTAGATTAGGAAATGAAGTCTTAAAGGAAGTAGATGAATATTGTTACTTGGGTAGTAAAATAACTAACGATGGCAGAAGTAAGGAGGACATAAAATGCAGACTAGCACAAGCAAGGAAGAGCTTTCTTAAGAAAAGAAATTTGCTCACTTCAAACATTGATATCGGAATTAGAAAGATGTTTTTGAAGACTTTCGTGTGGAGCGTGGCATTGTATGGAAGTGAAACATGGACGATAACTGGCTCAGAAAGAAAGAGAATAGAAGCTTTTGAAATGTGGTGTTACAGAAGAATGCTGAAGGTGAGATGGATAGATCGAATCACGAATGAAGAGATACTGAATCGAATTGGTGAGAGGAGATCGATTTGGCTAAATTTGACGAGAAGAAGAGATAGAATGATAGGACACATCTTAAGACACCCAGGACTTGTTCAGTTGGTTTTTGAAGGAAGTGTAGGGGGTAAGAACGGTAGGGGTAGACCAAGATATGAATATGACAAGCAGATTAGAGCAGATGTAGGATGCAATAGTTACGTAGAAATGAAAAGGTTAGCACAGGATAGGGTGGCATGGAGAGCTGCATCGAACCAGTCTATGGACTGATGACTCAAACAACAACAATTCCACGTTAGTCTGTACGCCTTATCGGGTTTGGTGGCTCTTTCTACGTTGGCCCCACTGTAGAGTCCCGATGGTAGTATGAATTTTCGAGGGTATTTGTAAGCGGGCACCTGTGAAATTGTGCAGTTTTTCATGTTTAGCGGAGTTTTTTTGTGTGTGTGTGTGTGTGTGTGTGTGTGTGTGTGTGTGTGTGTGTGTGTGTGTGTGTGTGTGTGTGTGTGTGTGTGTGTGTGTGTGTGTGTGTGTGTGTGTGTGTGTGTGTGTGTGTGTGTGTGTGTGTGTGTGTGTGTGTTGGGTTTCCTTGTACAATATCTGGAGGCCTACCTTTGATGCTACTGTATATTGTGTAATCTCCGTATGGCATATCTGGTTTCATCTCTGGTCTCAGGAATGATTGCTAGATCATCAGCAAAGGCTAAGCATTTCACCTTGATTTTGCTTCCCAAATTTCGGATGCTCACACCTTTGATGTCCCTTTCCCATTCTCTAATAACTTTGTCTACAACTAAGTGAAACAGAATAATGGAGATAACGTCACCTTGAGGAACGCCCGTACATATTCGAGAAGGCTCAGACATTTCCCTAAGAAAGTTTACTTTAGAAGTCGTATTTGTAAAAAGTTTGTCGGATTAGTTCTCTGGTCTTCCTGTCCACTCTGATTTCTTTTACAGTGGAAAATTCTAAATTCCCATGGAGGGAATTAGATATTTTTCACCAATAGAGCATGTCAAAAACATATCAGATGTAAGGCTTTTCAGGCGTTTGCTCTATTAACCAGCGTTTCGTCTTAGGTCTGACACTAGACTCGTCAGAGTGGGATGTGTCAGACCCTACCCACTGACGCTGGGTGTATGCAGGTGAGCTTATCAGAAGCCTTATATGAGGCACAGTCTGACGAGTCTAGTGTCAGACCTAAGACGAAACGCTGGTTAATAGAGCAAACGCCTGAAAAGCCTTACATCTGATATGTTTCTTTTACAGTATCAAAAACGGCCTGTCTGTGCACAGAATCATACGCCTTCTTACAGTGCTGGTACCTCGGCTAATCCTTAATATCGTCTTCAAATTCCATATTTGTTCAGCACATGATCGACCTTTCCTGAAACCCGCTTGGTACTCGCCGATCAGGTGATCTGCCTGTTTTTCTAAACTGTTTAAGAGGGCTTTAGAAATAATTTTGCATGCGATCGGTAGTAGGGATATGCCTCTGTAGTTGTTTTGATCCGCCTTGTCGCCTTTTTTGTGCAATGGGTGTATAATGTGCACTTCCAATCCTGCGGGGTCGTTTGTTTCCCAGATTTCTAATAAGATTGCATGAATTCTGCGTACGAGGTCATCTAGTTTCCACATCTCCGCAGTGATGCCATCCTTTCCAGGGGCTTCATTATTTTTAAGCGATCGGATGATATCTGCTGTTTTCTGTATTGTCGGGAGTTGTGAATCAGGGAACGACATGGGCTTGTCGAAGTTCAGTCTTTCTTTTGGAGTATCACAGTTGAGGAGGTGTAGGAGGAAGTAGTCAGCAAGAATTGTGCAGTTCTCTTTGGTGTTCGTTCCATTTGCTCACTGGAAATATGAACATGGTGGTTGATAAATGGATACATTCTTACGGAAGTTATTGTAGAAATTCCTAATGTTGTTTTGATAGGAATTCTTGCTCGATTTCTATGGGTTTGCTTTTGTCATACGCTCGTCTCTCCCGGCGGATTATTTTTGAGAAAATTTTCTGCGCCTTTAATAAGGCCTCCCATTTTTCACTTGTTTGATGTCCTTTCCGCTGATTCCACCACGCTTTCACCAAGTCACCAATGGCTTTATCACAGATCGTTTTCCACCATCTATGTTTTCGTTTCCCGGGAGGCTGTCCTAACTTCAGGGCTGATGTTTGAAGTGTTTTACGTATGTCTGGCCAGGGGGATCCTGCTCTCGTATGGCTTGTGAGACTGTGCTGATGTTCTTTTTAAGGCATTCTGGGTCAGCGCTTAGTAGTATGTTGTGTTTAGGTCTGGTTCGGTTGGGTTGGAATCTCACTTTGATTTGTGGTATATACCTTCCCATTCCTAGCCCTTTCCTGTCACATCGTCGCCGTAAGACCTGTGTCAGTGCGACATAAAGCAGTTTGTAAACAAAATAATAATTTGTGATATATAGTGGTCCGAGTCGACGAATCTCTTCCGTACTCTGACATTTTGGATCTCGCACATATTCTTTCCGGAGATTGCAGCAGTGTGATCAATCTGGAATTGCCCTAATAACGGGTTCAGCGATTTCCAAGTTTTATTTTTGTGTGTAGGCCTCACAAAGTACGTAGACACGTGTTTCAAAGCGAAAGTTTTACAAGGTCGGTAAGGCGTTCTCCGTTCGTATTCGTCCTCCGATATGCCGGGTGATGGCTTACAATCCATTTGTGTTTCCTCTCTCTGCCAACCTGTGCGTTAAAATCACCTACTAAAACTTTCACGTGGTGTTTCAGAATCTTGCTAGTGGTTTCTTCTCAGAGTTCCCAGAAGGCTTCGACTTTGTATGGCTTTTTCTTGCTGTCACTCTGTGTGGGAGCGTGGCCGTTGACCAAGGAGTAAGCTTTGTCGCTCGATTTCGCAATAAGTACTGCATTATTTCAGATGAGGATGTAAAGTCAAGTACTGAATTGATGATTGTTTTTCGTACGGCATAGGCTGTCCCTAGTTGTTGTAGGTTCGCGTGGATTCTTATGGCAGGTTTACCTTTAAATATCCTGTACTCTTCAGAGTCAAAATGATTCTCATATCGGAAGCAATTTTCCTGCAGTGCGTGAGTTGTTGCCTGTTTTCAGCAGGGTATTGACATCATTAATTGGACCTAAGAAGGTCCTTTTCTTGGGACGAAGAGATTTTGAGGAGCTCCTACTTTTCCCTGCATGATGCTCCTGATCCCCTAGAATCCGATGATCAGGAGAAACCGGACTAGGTGTGTCCGGAGGCTGGGGTAGTTGGTGTGATAATGTGGCAATGTTGTAAGTTGAAGATACGTGCAGGGTTGATCGTAATGGTATGATCGCAAGATTACAACTCGATTGTTGAGATCGAGAGGTGCTTCCTGGTGTCTTCCGGCTAAATTCTCTTTTACGGTTGACCAAGTATGGTTGGTATTATTTATTTATTTAATTTTCCGTAAATTGTACATGTACAGTCTAGGGGTGGTAGATGTAGAAAAGGCAAGCTCCACATACACAGAAGTGCCTCCATTCCCACATATATGTTTACGTAAACTCTACTGAATATTTACATATGTAGAGGCGCTTTTACATTTACATATTTATACTCCATACACTGTACTCTTAGAATTATTATTATTATTATTATTATTATTATTATCTTGATTTATGCTATACATATTAAGAGTAAGAAGACTCAGTCATTCATACCCTTGCATACACACTCTTCGGGCTCATACCCGTTCACAACCACACCCGCACGCTTACGCATTCGCCCACATTTAAATGTACTTGTACAGATCATTCTTGACATTCAAATTTATACTAGTTATATACATGGGTTACTATTTGCATATACATTTTCTTAACTGCATGGAAGGAAGTGAGGAAGGGGATGCAGTTTTACTTCAGATGGTAAAAGGTTCCAGAGACGGGCAGACCTTACGTAAAATTCATTTAACTTTGAGGTGGTTCTTGCGGTGGTTGGGGTGGTGGGGAAACAGTAACTCCTTGGCCTCTCCTAACAGAGCGGTAATTAAGCTGCAGGCGGTGGAAAGCATTTATCAATTAGAAAACATGTTTACTTAGATCGTTTTACGTCGCACCGACACAGATAAGTCTTATGGCGACGATGGGATATGAAAGGCCTAGGAAGTGGAAGGAAGCGACCGTGGCCTTAATTAAGGAAAACCATCTTCAGGGCTGCCGACAGTGCGGCTCGAACCCACTATCTTCCGATTACTGTATACTGGCCGCAATTAAGCGACTGCAGCTATCGAGCTCGGTACAGAAAACATGTTTATTTTGCTAAATTTATAATATGTATAATAACAGATTAGGGGGAAATATAAAACAAATATCACTCACCTCTTTGCTACAATATAATTTTACCATCCGATGTAAAATGGTGTAACTCCTGTAATCTTTTAGTTACAGACGCCTTGGAAGCTGACAGTTTTTTCATTCGTGACACAGACTATGGAGGGGGAGGGGGTACTGTGGGGTGTTCTTATGGAAAGAGTGTAGTTTACGCATCACCGATTTTAAGATTTTGTTTGAAAAAGTACAGGGGATTTCTTTTTTTATCTATTCAGGGAATTGCCGTTCGCCCGGACGCCTGCGCTGCGAGCCTTTCTCTCGCCAAGCACTTTGCCGTGATGCGCTTGTCGACTCCACTCCTTTGCAGTCTGCTGAGACCTTTATCAGCGTAAGGTTCAGTTTAGTCAAGTGTTCACGTGTTTAGTGCTCCGTGTGTTGTTCCAGTGCCATTTTCATTACGTTAGCTTGTGTATATACATATTACCTTCACGAAGTACAGGAAATCTTACGCGAACACACGCTAAGACGACTCGGTGCTGGGCGAGCGCTGCACGCATGGCGGGAGACAGGCTCGCAGCGACATTCCCCTAAATCGGAGGTGCTCAGCTGGGCGCCCGTTGAGGCTTGCCCAGTGCGGCCGGGCTGGCGTGACGTGGAGCATTGAGGTTCGATTGTGATTACGAATCTCTCCTCCACTACTCACCGAAGTGCTGATTGGGATACATAATCTAAAATAAAACTCTATAATCGCAACGAAAAACTGATGTTTTCAAGATATTCCGGTTTGATTTATACTGCGCAAGATATAAACATTCAGTTTTATTTTCTTATATTTATTCATTCAGAGAAAACTGACACGTTATAATGTTTGTGTCACAATCTACAAAGGTACAGGGTTTAAGCGTACAAGCTTCGATTTACAATTCCTTGCATGGGAATGACAGTATTTTCATTTAAAAAAGTAAAATTCCCTTTATTCATTAAGCAAAAGTTAATATAATTAAATAATGCAACAATTATTTTGCACAGTATTGTAGTGCAGTTTTGACACAGGCCACACTCGAATCCATCTTCCATTTGAAACCACTAGCTGTTGCCCCCTTATGTGAGTTATCAGCACCTGGTGTCTGGCCCTCCCTAGATGCCTCATCAAAATTTTCAGATTACCGGGCGAGTTCGCCGTGCGGTTAAGAGCGCGCGGCTGTGAGCTTGCATCCGGGAGATAGTGGGTTCGAATCCCACGGTCGGCAACCCTGAAGATGGTTTACCGTGGTTTCCCATTTTCACACCAGGCAAATGCTGGGGCTGGACCTTAATTAAGGTCACAGCCGCTTCCTTCCCAATCCTAGGCCTTTGCTTTCGTTGCCACAAAACTTTTCATTGTCGGTGCGACGTAAAGCCGATTGCAAAAAAAAAATAATAATAATCAAATTCTCATTTCCTTCTCTACCCATATCTCACCTTATCCAAATGTTGTGACCTTTTAAATTGCTAGCGTTCCTTAACACTATTTCTGCCATTAAGGAAGACAGTAGGTTCACTCTGATTGGTCTACGACCTTTCGCTTTACCCACTCTTTCTACATCATCTATGTCCACTTCACTAAAATTTATTTTCATCTTGTTCTGTATGACCTCAACCATTTTGCATAATATGCCCGCTTTGTTTTCTTTCGTATCTTCGTGAACACCGTACAAAAATATGCATTTCTTCATCCCCTCCTGCTTGCTAACTTCCGCTTCTTTCTTCAACTTTAGCACCTGCTCTTCTAGATTTTTTACTTTCCCTCTTAGCTGCCCTAATTCTTTCTCGTTGCTACACGTTTTGGTCATAGTTTCATCAGTCTTTTCTTGAAGCCATTGCCTCATATTCCCAATCTCCTTCGATTGTTCTCTCATCATTTCCTTGATCTGGTCCCATGGGCAGGTTTCTTTCATCACCTCTTTAACAATCTTCAGTTTTATCCCCCCCCCCTCCCCCAATGACCAGAAGCACAGCTAACACCGCCGCCACCAAAACCACCTCTCTCAACTTTCCCAGATCTTCCTTCTTCTCTAAACAGTTCTTTGCATTCTTCCCCAGTCTTCACTGCCACCTCCCAGTCGCGGCCCGATACTGCTCGACTCCCACCATACTTCACGGCAAGCACTACGGACGTCCTCGCTCGCTCAAGCTATACTGAGCAGTATCGTAGTGTTGTGTGACTTTCCCTGTTCACTGAATTTCTGAAAATAGTACTTAAAATTTAACAGGCGTCCGGTGATAATTGCTGGCTGTGTCGTAGCCGCAACGTACTATGGTTGAATAGCATACGCTGCGTTCATCGCCTCCCAGTCCGCCCACTTACAGTGTTGGGCGCCCGCGGGACGGAATGCCCAGCGTGAGCACCTCTGCCCTAAATAAATAAAAAGAGGAAAATGTCGCTGTATTTCATGATACTTGGAAAGTAGTCGGTAAATATTTTATAGTTTCTAAGAATAAATCAAAAGCCTTTTTAGTCCATTTAGGGATAAAAATAGGAATTATAGGGATATAGGTGCTCGCGTAAATTTAGGCATTTTAAGCGCCACAGGGCCACTGTTTCTAACATTATAAATACGTGAAACGTGTATGTTAAACTTCTTAATGACATAGGTATTTAAAAATTATATTATAGGCGCCTTCCCCTGAACTACCATTTCAACCAGCGTGATAAAATTTATTTATAGCAGTGCTTTATTCTCTGATTTTACATACCAATTTTCATTAAATTCTGTTCACCTATTTTCTCCGTGGCTCCGCATTGATTTGGACTTTACCTACAACAGTCAAAATTTCATATTTGTTATTATAGCCGGTACGTAAAAACATGTAAGACATAAATGATCGGAAATTTTTAATTCTACACTAATTAATAATATAGATAATAACATAGATTTTTGAGAATTGAATTTTAGGCCTTCCCCTAAACTACCATTTCACTCAGCGTTAATAAAAGTATGTATAGCCTAGATTGCAGCGCCTTATTCCCCGACTTTACGTGCCGATTTTCATTAAATTCTCTTCCGCTATTTTTTCGTGATGCGCGTACATACATAGATGACGGAAAATTTAAAAGTGCATTTCCTTGTTGGTGTGGACACGACCGATACATCAATACCATTCTTTTTTTCCGAGCAATGTACATACATAACTCTTATTTTATATATGCTGTATTTACGCGAATAATCCCCGCCCCCTAACTTTAGGAAGGCTGATTTTTAAAAAATGCCAACGTTGACTCAAATAAAACCCGCACCCTAATTTCGTGCCTCATTTTTTAAAAAATATGTGTTTATTATTCGCGTAGATACGGTATATAGATAATATCTTAAGATAGGTCTCTTAGGGGCCGATGACCTTAGATGTTAGGCCCCTTTAAGCAACAAGCATCATCATTATTAGCTTAAGATAGGTCTAGGGAACATTTTAATAATGTACGTGGAGGCTGACCCTTTTTCTCTAGACCATCTATATTTCTGAACAGTATTGTGGTATATAAATAATACTAATACTAAGTTATCTCTTCAGGAACAAAATAGGTTTCTTTTGTGTGTGTCTAAAATCCGAGGTCTGTTCGTAAAAGCAGACGATCCCGCACGAGCTCCTTAGACACTTGCCCTTTCTCTTCGCCACTGCTCGAGCTAACACGGTTTTGATTGCGCATCGCGCCTGTATTCGTGTATTGGGAGAGGTCCCTGTTCCCCTCCTCCCACACCGACTGCCGGCCTTCACGTTACGTTCCGTTACGTTCCGTGTGCTGCATACAGCTCGCTCCAAACAGATGTCCCGCGCGGTGCGGGAGATTTTCCGACTGTTTCTCGGAAACAGATGAGTACGAGGGCATAGTTTTCGTCCTGAGACTCTCATTTACTTAACCACAACAACAACAACAACAACAAATGAGAGGGGAAGTGTACACTTCGTTCTATTGGAAATTCCTACCGCCTCGCTCGGAATATTATACATCTCAAACGAACGGCTTTGGCGTCGATGTTCGAAATTTAGGACGGGCCAGAAAGCGGGAACGTGCTAGAGAAATGCTTGCCGCATCTTTCAGTCTACCCCTGTGGGTGAGGGCTATAGAATTAACACCCACAGTATCCCCTGCCTGTCGCAAGAGGCGACGAAAAGAGGCCCCAGGTGCTCTGAACTTTAGAGCGTGGTAGGGCGACCACATGGCTCTTAGCTGAGTCCTGGCATTGCTTCCACTTTATTGTGCTAGGCTCCTCATTTTCATCTATCCTATCCGACCTCACTTGGTCAACTCTTGTTCTTTCCCGACCCCGACCGTATTAGGTTTGCAAAGCCTAGGGAATCTTTCATTTTCACGCCCTTCGTGGCCCTTGTCTATCATTGCCCGATACCTTCATGTTTCGAAGTGCCGGATCCCTTCCATTTTCGCCCTCTGAGTAGTGTTATTAGAGGATGGTTGCCTAGTTGTACTTCCTCTTAAAACCGTCTTTCAGTCTACTGCAAACTACCTCTGTGGATCAGTGGTAGAATGTCGGCCTCCGGATCCCGAGATAGCGGGTTCAAACCTTGCAGAGTTAGTCGGATATTTGAAGGGCGGAAAAAAGTCCATTCGACATTCCATGTCGTACGATGTCGGCATGTAAAAGATCTTTGGTGACGCATTTGATGTTACACCCGACAAAACTAATTAAATCTCAGTCATAGACGCCCAAGAGAGTTTCGGTTTACTCTGTCTGCCATCTAGTTGGCCTAGAGTAAAACGGAACGTCGAAATTGACGAGCAGACAGCCAGATGGCGTCAGATTTAAATGTCTGCTCACGGTAGGTCAGACCATGCGATTATTATTATTATTATTATTATTATTATTATTATTATTATTATTATTATTATTATTATTATTATTATTATTATTATTATTATTATTATTATTATTATTATAGTCTATTGCAGACCTTATCAGCGCTAAAATAATTTACGGGTTCCGGTAGTGTGTTACCTGGTATGATGGGTAGCAGAGAAATGGCAACGGTGCATCCACGCTGCTGCAATATCGTTTGTTGCTTGTTCCTTCCCTGTAAGTCCGCCTGGTGGCCTAAATCCTTAAGGCGTCAAGTCTCTATGGTCTGACGCCGTGATTATTCGGATCGGTTCGAATCCCGTCGGTCGAAAAGTTTCTCCATCAGAATGTTGGCCGGCAGGGTAGGAGAGGTGATGGTATATAATTTCTAATCACTAGATTGTGTGTCAAAAGCCTGGATTCATTTCGAAACCTCTCCTCATGTGGAGTGAAAGCCTATGGCGCTGTTGATGGATTTGTTCGTCGGACGGAGGCGTTAAGCTGCGAGCAGACTTCTTATTGCTATTCGACCGGCCGAGTTGGCCTTGCGGTTAGGGGCGCGCAGGTGTGAGCTGTGAGCCCCACTATCGGCAGCCCTGAAGATGGTTTTTCGTGATTTCCCATTTTCACACCAGGCAAATGTCGGGGCTGTACCTTAAGGCCAGGGCCGCTTCCTTCCCACTCCTAGGCCATTCCTATCCCATCTGTGTCGGTGCGACTTAAAGCAACATGTAATATACATCACGGTAATAAGTGTGGCTATTTCTAGCGGAGTGCAGCCCTTGTAAAGCAGACCCTCCGACGAGGGTGGGCGGCATCTGCCATGTGTAGGTAACTGCGTGTTATTGTGGTGGAGGATAGTGTTATGTGTGGTGTGTGAGTTGCAGGAATGTAGGGGACAGCACAAACATCCAGCCCCCGAGCCATTGGAATTAACCAATGAAGGTTAAAATCGCCGACCCGGTCGGGAATCGAACCTGGGACCCTCTGAACCGAAGGCCAGTACGCTGACCATTCAGCCAACATCATTTACTCGTCTGATGAGGTTGACGTCAGAAAGGGCGTCCGGTCTTAAAAACTCGCTACGAAGATTCATACATACCCCATAGAGAAACAGAACACACACACGTATGTTGAAAGTGTACCCGACAGCATCAGAATGAAATATTGCAACTAATATTTTTTTACCTGGGGGGAGGGGGTACGATATTTTATTTCTGCTCGCGGTGCAGTATTTTGTATCAATGTCTACTGTGTTGTTTCTGACAATTTAAAATTGCCAAAAAATTGGTTACCTTATATTATTACTAATATTATTCATGTAAAGGAAATTAATATTTTTTTTTCTCTTTTTTTTTTCAGGTGAGTACCACTGATCCTGACCGTCCGGTGTTTGTAGAACCTGCGTGTGGTCTGTGTAAGTAACGTAGAATATTATGTCGAATGCGTTCAACCCTTGTCCCGTTTCTCTACGGGTGCGGGCATGAATCGAGATGAATCTTCGTAGCGAGTTTTTACAAACGGATGCCCTTCCTGAGGCCAACCTTATGAAAGGAGCTAATGAGATGAAATGAATAACGAGATACCTAAGATCAGGGCCTCTCAGACGCACAAAATCGCAAGCGCGCAAACAGCGGTGGAGAGTTCCTGTGCACGGTGCATCGGTCCCGCTTGGCTCGGCTCGGACCAACGCTTCGTCTCTGGCTACTCGGCTCTACTCAGCTCGGATTTGGAGCGCTACGGAGCAAGCGAGGAAGAGGGAGACAGGGGGAGCGAGCGAGACAGGCGTGGGGAAAGAGAGAGACAGCGCTATTGCTCCAAATCGAAGAGTGGGGGTCTGTACTCTGGTCAACCAAGCGAAGTCGTCTTTTGCACCGTGCACAGTGCATCCACCCTGAGAGGCCCGCCCCGACACGTATCCTGCTTCTGTCGAATAGCACCAAGGGGTCTGCTCAAGGCTTAACGTCAATATTCGACAGACGAATCACCATCAACAGCATCACATGTCCTCACTCCATATGAACATTACGGAGAGGTTTCGAATTGAATCCAGGCTTTTGAGGCGCAATCTAGTGATTAGAAATTGTAGGCCTATACCATCACCTCTCCTACCCTGCCGGCCAACATTCTGACGGTGAAGTGTTTTCGACCATCGGAACTCGAAGTGTCAAACCATATAGACTAGACGCCTTTAACGATCATTTCCACCAGGCGGGCTTGTGAGTTATGTACAATAATATGTCTTCTTGAAAATGTTCATCGCGGCATTATTGTTGATCGATCGCTAAATGACAGAAATATCCACCCCTAAAATTGAATAAAATGCAGGGTGGGCAAAGTAAAACTGGCCTGGAAAATATTTATAAGATTGACGCAGAATTGACCTCTTGTAAACGAACAAGAGAACTGATTATCACAGGAAATGCTGGATACCCTGATTTCGATGCACCGATCTGTTCCTGTGACATGTCTGCGCGCGTGTGCATCTTCCGAGTACGTCGCTGGGTGAATGGGTGGGTGAATGATAGGAGCATCGTTATCGTCACCTACTAAAGGCAATACCTTGTCTTCTGCTAGCCTCTTCATGTTGCTGTAGGAACCACATGCCAGTTCACCGCCGGAAGTTCCTGATGTATGACACCCTTGGTCGTCTCCTGGGTCTCTTTCCCAGTACCGGTACTTTATCTTCAGTGATCATTTGAAGAAGAGAGTCATGTCTCAGTACGTGTCCAAGGGATTGTGTTTTCCTCTTAGTAAACATAGGTCCTCTTTGACATTGTTTAAAACAAGGTCATTCGTCTTTTTATCCATCCAACTTCTTTTTGTAATTCTTCTCCAAAACTACATTTCTGCAGCCTCAAGTTTTGTTTCTTCCTGTTTCCCTACTGTCCAGGTTTCACATCCTTACAGTAGAACACTCCAAATATTTCCCGGTCTCCAAACTGAGATGGTTTTTTTTAACAATAAGTTTTTCTTGTTTTGGAAGGCTTTACTTGATTTCTGAAAGGGATCTCTTATCAGAGGTAATTACACTACCCAAATAGGAGAATTCTGTGACTTGTTCTATCGGAGTGTTATTTAATTTTCAGTGTTTTCTACCTGTAGGCTTTTTTTTACTATCATGTTTTTATTTTAGTTTAACTTTTCTAAGGATTTCTTGAATGTGCCTACCATCGTACTCATATCCTTGTCAGAATTAGCTAAGGTATCATCTGCAACGTTGGCCTCTCACCGCTGGATACCGTGGTTCAAATCCCTGTCATCTTTCATTCCAGCAACGCTCTCCATTATCATTTCATAGCATCTATCAGTCATTAATAAATCACTTTGGGAGTGGAGAGCCCATTATACTAATAGCCTATATATGGTTCATTCATTTCATTCCTGACCCGGTCAATGACTGGATGACAGGTTGTAGGGTTTCATCATCTGCAAAGCTGATATTGTGCACCTGAATACCATTAAAATTCATCCTTTTAGTATGCTCTTTCATTTTTCTAACGGCATTTTCTATGGACAGGTTTAAAGAGATCTGGTGATAATGGACAGCCTTGTCGTACTCTTCTAACTTTTGCTTCTCTTGTATTATCATTCATATTAACTTATATGGTTTGAGCTTTTTATAGATTCAGTATAAGGCGTTTGTCTTTCCAGTCAAGTCCCATGTTCCTCATTACTTGAAAAAAAAACAGTTAGAGGAGCAGACCTTGTATTTAACTGGTGCCTGTGATATGAATAAAGGAAGAAAGAAAGATGGATAGAAAGAAAGAAAAAAGGAAAGTGCGACGTTAAATCACTAGAAAAAAAAAGAGCCCTCGTTGATGTTAAAAGGTCATCAGCCTTTGCTATCGTACAACAAATCGTTTTCTAGATATGAACCTACAACCTGCCCCCCCCTCCAAACCCAATGGCACTACATCCCTTGAAGGGCCTTGCCTTACCAAGCGACCGCTGCTCGGCCCGAATGCCTGCAGATTACGAGGTGTCGTGTGGTCAGCACGACGAATCCTTTCGGCCGTTAATTCTTAGCTTTTGAGACCGGGGCCGCTATCTCACCGTCAGATAGCTCCTCAATTCTAATCACGTAGGCTGAGTGGACCTCGAACCAGCCCTCAGGTCCAGGTTAAAATCCCTGACCTGGCCGGAAATCGAACCCGGGGCCTCCGGGTAAGACGCAGGCACGCTACCCCTACACCACGGGGCCGGCATGATCCTACAATATTTTTGCTAGTGGCTTTACGTCGCACCGACACAGATAGGTCTTATGGCGACGTAAAACATTTTAGGTGCCCTGAAAACGGCAGTCACTACCATCAGATTCAGTATCATCTTCGTTCTCCTGTGTTTCAACGGAATCCCAGCAAATGCGCCCTTCCGGTTTGTTTACTTATAGCCGAGCCGGTCAACTGCCTTTTATTATGGATGCCAATTCGTTTCATTATGTGTAAGTGAACAATGCAATGATGTTCACTGCTTGCACGGCCTCCTCCCGAGATAAACAACATTCCATCCTGCCCCCCTCCTCGTCTCGGCCCCCTCCAGCATGCCTATCAAGAGGCACCAGAGCCAGCCAGCTACTGACAGCAGATCGCAATACGTCCTTTCTTACACCACACATCCTAATCTCTCTCTATCTAGCATTGTAGACGAGTGCCATACAGTCTTATTCTTTTTTTAATTTAAATTCTTTGCAGATCTTGTGTCGTGCGTGATGTGCGCGTTGACGAAGATTCCTTTTGACGTCACATACTGATAGTAATAATCACTTGAACTTCGTTGAATTGGCGTATGAGGAATGTGGGTCATCTAGAACATCTTTGTGGATTGAAGTGAAAACTTGTATGATCTGAACGTTGTTAGAGTATTGTCACCAAGTCGGGCAGGAATTTAATCATATTTAATTGTCTGGCATGCTCATGCTTAATTAAGTTGCAAATTCACATTGCATGGTGGGAATTCTCGCTCCAGATATTTACCGACATTTCAGCCTTTTGGTTGGTGATCCGCATTTGAAAATTGCACGAGTTCTTCACCGATTTGCGCTGTGTACATTCGTATGCTGTTGAAAGGGATGGCATCTATTGTATTCTTTCTGTGTGCGGTTCTGTTTTGTGTTTCCTCGCATACTAGCTTTCACATTTCTCGTGATATCTTCAGCTAATAATTATGTCGAAAACTGTAAGTGGGGAAAAGTGAAACTCAAGAAATAAAATGTAAATTTTCTTTAAAATTGTGGTAACATTATCCGTGTTTTTTTTAAGTTGGATGAAATGAAAGCGAGATAAAATGCAACGTACAATGTTATTATTTAGTTGTTGGATAGAGAAAGGTGCTGGTGATCTTGTAAGGCTTATTCAACAGCAAAATAATAAGAAAGCAGTTACGTCCGATGTTGTATTACACTACATTGATTCTGGTTTTGTTTTCTCCATATATATACCGTCAGCAACACATCCAATATTTGCATTTCATAGTGTGCCATTCTGAATCCAACAGTTCTATTGATTGCTCATCTAAATTCAAGTTTTAATAGATGCAGTGTGAGTGGTATGAAAATTAGCCTTTCCAAGACGAAATTGATATCAGTCGGTAAGAAATCCAAGAGAATTGAATACAATAAGGGCGCACAAAGCTGGAACAGGTAGATAATTTCAAGTATTTAGGATGTGTATTCCGTTGCAAACAACAGTATTCTGTAAGAAGGAAGTCAGCTCCCGGACGAAACTATCTTTATATCGGTCTCTTCTCAGACCATCTTTGCTTTACGGGAGTGAAAGCTGGGTAGACTCAAGATATCTTATTCATAAGTTAGAAGTAACAGACATGACATTAGCGAGAATGATTGCTGGAACAAACGGGTTGAAACAGTGGCAGGAGGGTACTTGGAATAACGAGATGAAGGCTAAGTTAGGATTGAACCCGATGGATGAAGCTGTACGCACAAACCGGCTTCGGTGGTGGGGTCATGTGAGTCGAATGGAGGAGGATAGGTTACCCAGGATAGTGGACTCTGTCATGGAGGGTAAGAGAAGTAGAGGGAGACCAAGATGTTTAGACTCAGTTTCTAACGATTTAAAAATAAGAGGTATAGAACTAAACGAAGCCACAGAACTAGTTAAAATAGAGGATTGTGGCGGCATTGAATAAATTCACAGAGGCTCGCAGACTGAACGCTGAAAGGCATAAGCCTATAATGAGGATGTATTTATCATTATTATTTTATTATTACCGTATTATTATTTTTATTAAGAAAGGATGCTAAATAAACTGCATTGTCATAAAAAAAAAAAGAAATGGCGTATGGCTTTTAGTGCCGGGAGTGTCCGAGGACGTGTTCTGCTCGCCAGATGCAGGTCTGTTGATTTGACTCCCGTAGGCGACCTGCGCGTCGTGATCAGGATGAAATGATGATGAAGACGACACATACACCCGGCCCCCGTGTCAGCGAAATTAACCAATTATGGTTAAAATTCCCGACCCCGCCGGGAATCGAACCCGAAACTCCTGTGACCAAAGGCCAGCACGCTAACCACTTAGGCATGGAGTCGAACTCCATAAAGCAGTAGGAATAGATGAAATTAAACCTGAAATGGTGGAAGTATAGTGGGAAGGCAGAGATTAAATGGCTTCATAGAGTAGTAAGATTCGCATGGAGTGTTGGTAAGGTACCTTCAGGTTGGACAAAAGCAGCAATTACACCTATCTATAAGCAAGGGAGCAGGAAGGATTGCAACAACTATCGAGATATCTTTTTGATTAGTAAACCAGGGTGCGATCAGTGGTTGAGAGGAAGTTGGATGAAAACCGGTGTGGCTTCAGACCACAGAGGGGTTGTAAGGATGATTTTCAGTATGGGCCAGGTAACTGAAAAATGCTACGAGAGGAATAGGCAGTTGTGTTTGTTTCGTAGATCTAGAGAAAGCATATGACAGGGTACCGAGGGAAAATATGTTCATACTGGGGGACTATGGGATTAAGGGTAGATTATTAAAATCAATCAAAGACATTTATGTTGACAATTGGGCTTTAATGAGAATTGATGGTAGAATGAGTTCTTGGTTCAGGGTACTTACAGGGATTAGACAAGGCTGTAATCTTTCACCTCTGCTGTTCGTAGTTTACATGGATCATCTGCTGAAAGGTATAAAATGGCAGGGAGGGATTCAGTTAGGTGGAAATGTAGTAAGCAGTCTGACCTATGCTGACGACTCGGTCTTAACGGCAGATTGTGCCGAAAGCCTGCAGTCTAATATCTTGGAACTTGAAAAAAGGTGCAGAGAGTATGGTATGAAAATTAGCCTTTCCAAAACCAAATTGATATATGTAGGTAAGAAATTCAACAGAATTGAATGTCTGATTGGTGATACAAAGCTAGAACAGGTAGATAATTTCAACTAATTAGGTTGTGTGTTCTCCCAGTATGGTTATATAGTGAGATTGGATCGAGGTGCAGGAAAGCTAATGCAGTGAGCTCGCAGTTGCGATCAACAGTATTCTGTAAGGAGGAAGTCTCCAGACGAAACTATCTTTACATAGGTCTGTTTTCAGACCAACTTGGTTTTTATGGGAGCGAAAGCTGGGTGGACTCAGTATATCTTATAAGTTAGAAGTAACAGGCATGAAAGTAGCGAGAATGATTGCTGGTGCAAACAGGTGGGAACAATGATAGGAGAGTACTCGGAATGCGGAGATACAGGCTTAGTTAGGAATGAACTCTATGGATGAAGCTGTAGGCATAAACCGGCTTCGGTGGTGGGCTCGTGTGAGACGAATGGAGGGAGATATGTTACCTAGGAGAATAATGGACTCTGTTATGGAGGGTAAGAGAAGTAGAGGGAGACAAGACGACGATGGTTAGTCTCAGTTTCTAAAGATTTAAAAAGAGTTACAGAACTAAATGAGGCCACAGCACTAGTTTGCAAAATAGAGGATTAGGCGACGTTTAGTAAATTCACAGAGGCTTGCAGACTGAACGCTGAAAGGCGTAACGGTCTATAATGATAAATGTTCTTGTTTTCGAATATTATTATTATTATTATTGTTATTATTATTATTATTATTATTATTATTATTATTATTATTATTATTATTATTATTATTATTATTATTATTATTATCGGGTTCATATACTCAGGAGTTGCTAACAGTAGAAACCTTGCCCGTACTTGGAATGAGCCTTTGGACATCGCGTTGATCAGAGTGATTTACTTATATGTATATTTATGTTACTGTTCTTCAGAACAGATCGTGTGGATGGGGGTGGTAGAATAATATCCACGGTTTCCCCTCCATGTCGTAAGAGGCGACTGAAAGGGGCCCCAGTGGCTTTTAACTTGGGAGCGTGGGTTGGTAACTTCGGGGCCCTTACCTTTCTTTGTCCGATATCTACCTTCATTTTTCGAAGTGTCCGAACCCTACCGATTTTTCGCTCATTATTATTATTATTATTATTATTATTATTATTATTATTATTATTATATAGAGTACTGTTGTCCAGTTGTACTTCTTGTCAAGACAGTAATCACCACCACCAGTTGTAGGTAGTGTACGTGGGTCGCGGCATGAAACACATTAGAAACATTGTGTGTGTCGTTTTGATTGTTTTCTTAATTCTGATGAATAAAGGAAAGCGAATTCTGGAAAAGAAAATAGCTCTTAATTTCTGTATAGCGGGCCCCCGGATGCCGTGTGTATGTTCGTCACTAGTTGAAAGAAAGATGCGGACAGATTTTCTCAGACGAATCTCTATCTTTTCTGGTTATTTCCAAAGAGAAAAGAAGTTTGACGCGCAAAGACGGAAAAGTTTTTGCCTGCATGCTTGGCGCCTGTCATCCAACAGGGTGGAGAGGTCAGAATGGTTAATGGGTGCACCAACAGCGCGCAGCGTAACGAATAGAAGTGAAATCACTGGCGTAGTACGTCTGGTCCGCCGCAGCGCAGCGCTGGCTCCGACTTTGGCTTCAAGTTAGCACCATTGCTTACGAGGCTTTTTAACCCTTGCGACCTGTTTTACTTGTTAAAACACCGTAAGAGATCCTCTTAGGCGCTAATAAGTTCGGCATCTCCACTTACTTTATTGTGCCCAATTATAATTTAATTCGTCTCCGGTAATAGTCCAGTATCGACAATGGTATCTTTGTCAGACACACATGGCAACATACATTTAAAACTAAATGTCATCTAAAAGTAGGCCTGAACACAATGGAACCGGTAAGCAAATATTACCAACCTGAAATATAATTATTACATCGTATCAACACACATATACACATAAGCAGTTACATATATTAATTATTCTAAGTTAGCGTCACGAAAATATTGCAAAGTTCGGGCTGGGAGGACTTGAAAACTAGGTGGTATGTTCCGAGCTGTCGGTGGGGTGATGGCGTGGAATGACATTAGTAGACGAATAAGTTTGAGTGGTGTCTGTAAAAGTAGGAAAGATCACAGTATTAAGATAAAGTTGGAATTCAAGAAGACAAATCTGAAATATTCCTTTATAGGAAAAGGAGTTAGATTAGAATAATTTACCAAGGAAGATCTTCAATAAATTTCCAAATTATTTGCAATTATTTAAGAAAAGACTACGTAAGCAACAGATAGGGAATCTGCCACCTGGGCGACTGCCTTAAGTGCAGATCAGTGATTGATGAATAAATAACTTGCGTTTCATCTTCCCTGGTATCGTCTTCTTCAGAAAACATGTTGACGCTTAAACTCAAACCACCGTTCAGTACAGCTTAAGCAAAGTCATAGATAAGCTCAGCTTATCACTTTTAACTGCCCATTATAGAACCAGTCTATAGCTTAAGGAACCTCGTGAGACTAAGAGAGGAGTTGTCTGATGTGAGAGCCAAGTGTAATGAACTAGTATAACAATTCTCTACCGAGCTCGATAGCTGCAGTCGCTTAAGTGCGGCCGGTATCCAGTATTCGGGAGATAGTGGGTTCGAACCCCACTGTCGGCAGCCCTGAAAATGGTTTTCCGTGGTTTCCCATTTTCACACCAGGCAAATGCTGGGGCTGTACCTTAATTAAGGCCACGGCCGCTTCCTTCCCAGTCCTAGCTCTTTCCTGTCCCATCGTCGCCATAAGACCTATCTGTGTCGGTGCGACGTAAAGCCAATAGCAAAAATAAAAAAATAAAAAAAATTCTCTAACCCATTGGTACATAATGGAAATATAGAGCCTATCGCTGTGATGAAGATGACTTCCTGCTGTTAACTCCAGATGCTGCACGCTGGATTGAAAAATTAGATATTCAGTTGTGAAGCACAAATTACCGTACCTTGTTTCTCACCTGTAAATGTGTATATAGGCCTATATAACTGATATTATCTGTATAAGCCATACGCTAAATAATACACCCGGGTTTGTGGTATGTAGAGGACGGGGCGGGGGCAGGTGTATACACTTGCTACAAAAAGTATTGGCACACCCCATGTTTTTGTACTATTGAGAGCAATGAACGACAATGTAACACGCAAGATACACACGTAGACAGAGATGTGGTATATACACAACATTACGTACGATATTTTGCAGGGACACGAGGAACGAACGATTCGGAAAGGAAAACACAGTATTAGAACAGCCAAATAATTATTGGCACAGTGGAGCCCTCGTACGCCTCTTTGGTGTAAACAGCATAGAACACAAGGACATGTGTCTCTATCGTCACTAAGGCTTGTTAACCAGTCAGTCTGACGGTAGATGTTGTAGTACTCAGTTCTGTCAACATGGGACCAAAGAAAGGAGAACATTCATCCGCCGTTCGAGAATTTCGACAGAGAGGTAAAGATTGACAGTTTTTTTTTTTTTTGCTAGGGGCTTTACGTCGCACCGACACAGATAGGTCTTATGGCGACGATGGGATAGGAAAGGCCTAGGAGTTGGAAGGAAGCGGCCGTGGCCTTAATTAAGGTACAGCCCCAGCATTTGCCTGGTGTGAAAATGGGAAACCACGGAAAACCATCTTCAGGGCTGCCGATAGTGGGATTCGAACCTACTATCTCCCGGATGCAAGCTCACAGCCGCGCGCCTCTACGCGCACGGCCAACTCGCCCGGTGATTGACAGTTTACCAACTAAAGTGCGGTAATAATATATTTTTTAAGACTTTGATTCAGTACTACACAATGAAACTTTCACCAAAGGAACATTGCTAAGCATTTATTACAATTAAATAGAAGTCCTTATGCAGCCAGTCCCTGTTATGAATGGTGTGGAAATATCGCTCATAGGGCCGGTTGGTGCATGCATTTCAGTGGGCTTTGCAGACTGATATGTTATAGCAACTGCTGGCTGGGTGAGGAAAGCAACAGGAAACTTACCTCACTCCTCATTTCCTTAGCACGCCTCTATTTATGACAGCTGTTGGCGGAGCTGCAGAGGATCAAACCAGCCTTCGGGCTGAATACCCAACATACAACACACAAATAGAAGTACAGCGTGATTATACAATTAAAATCATTTAGTATTTGACTACACACTAAAGAGACTGAGACACTAAAGAGAATGCCAGACTGACGAATGCGCGCGGGAAGCGGATGAACCATACCTCATTGTCCCATGACCTTGGTATAAAGAAATGTATATATATATATACACTACTACCTTTCCTCACAGCACGCGCGCGAAGTCTCCACTATTTGCTGTGGCGCTATACAAATCGCTTAGCCGGGACGAAGGACATTTTATGCGTATTTCCGCTATTACTCTTGTTAATAAAGAAAATAAGGGAAAGAATTAGCGGATAAGACAACAGGGCTTTTAAAAATGGCTGTTTTTTAATAATTCCCAGTTTCACCTCCCCCTCGCCCACCATAATCCACGCTACTGCTCTGGGACCTGGGAAAATTTTCATTCCCCGAAGGGGAGGGGCGGGCCACCCAGAAGGTAACGCCTTCTCAACGGCGGTGCTATCAGATTGGCGGAGAAAAATGTTATTTTCGACAAAAAGAGGTTAATTTGTTACTTCCGAGCGCGCGAACAAATTTACGAACTCGCCGTATTTGCTATTGCCAGAGCACAAGCCAGTGTCGTGCTTCAGGAGAGGGAGAGGAAGTGGGGTGTATGATGGAGACAGAGATAATGCCCCGCGCGTATGCACAAGTTTCCTCATTCGGCTCGCACAGTGTTGTTCTTGTCTCTTACAGGCAATTATCCGCAGTTCGTTTATTAAACAGCCGTAACTGCACACACAGTACGAGAACGCACTGTAATTAAGGCACACTTGTCAGTCAACGAATTCACCAGATCGTTTACCTCTCGTCTGTTGGTCGCAGTAACGTTCTTTATTATTTAACACGGGCGAAGGTACAACGCTGCCGCCCCACGATTATGTGTGTTCCTTCACTCACAACGTTGTAAATGGAACGAAGTACTGAACGGGGGAAACAATACGTCCAGTGATTTGATTAGAGTAGATGTTGAATATGCCTCCTTCCTCCTACGTCGATGCACAGTTCACGACGGTGGGAGGTGTGGTGTGTCGCGGACGACCTGGAGAGCTTCCTGTATTCTTGGTACAAGTTCATCTCTCTTTCTACGGGGTTCGCATAGTAGTCAGTTCCCAGTCTAATTCAAACCAGCAACGGAAGTGGATGTGCTGAGTGAAGTGTGGGGAGTAATGGTTGGTGTGGAACAATACCGAGCTATAGGGAGGTGGCAATGGCGTATGAAGGTGAAAACAACTGAGAAAAGGGAGTACAAGAGTGGTTTATGGAAGATAGGAGAGATGGTGCTGGTGGCTGTGGTGGTTACGACGCTGTTAGTTATTGCGGGCGTGCAACTTAACCCCGGCCCGAATGCTAGCGGTAATATGAGCTGGGACGATATGGAGGCTATTAAAGGAATAATGAGCGAGGTGGTGAAGGATTTTTGTACTACAGACCAACTAAAGGAGATGTTCCAGATCCAGTCAAAGAAATTTCAAGAGATGGAGAGATGGATAAAGGAGAAAACAGAAGAGGTAACAGCGAAGACGGGAAGTAATGAAGCAGAAATCGCGAAAATGAAAGAGAAAGTCAAACACCTGAAAGATGAGGTGACGAAATTGAAGAAAATAGAGACGAACTGTTGCCAGGAAAGGATGAAGAAGAGCATATTCATATATGTAGTGAAGGAAGACGTAAAAGAAGCTAAAGTCGATCTCATATATAAGGTGGTCGAAGTAATAGAATAAGATGATCAACTTTAGCGAAGTGGATATTGACGATGTTGAAAGGTTTGGAAAAGCAAGAGGGATTAGGTCAATAAGAGAGAAGTTGCTATCAACTTCGATGGCGGAAATCATAGTGAGAAATGACGATTTGCAAGACGAAAAATTATGGGTGAGAAGAGATAATCGGGAGTGAAGGCAGGAGTGCATGAAAACTTTAAGGAATCATGTATGGAGGGCAAGACACCAAGGTCTTAGAGCACATATCAAGGGCCAACACTTGATGGTATCCAACGGTAAGTGGTTGACACGTTGGCCGGTGGAGAAGTTGCAGATGATAAATGACAACTAAAGCGAGAAGAAATCGTGGAATCAAGTCAAGACGACAGACACCGGGCGACTTGGCCGTGCGCGTAGAGGCGCGCGGCTGTGAGCTTGCATCCGGGAGATAGTAGGTTCGAATTCCACTATCGGCAGCACTGAAAATGGTTTTCCGTGGTTTCCCATTTTCACACCAGGCAAATGCTGGGGCTGTACCTTAATTAAGGCCACGGCCGCTTCCTTCCAACTCCTAGGCCTTTCCTATCCCATCGTCGCCATAAGACCTATCTGTGTCGGTGCGACGTAAAGCCCCTAACAAAAAAAAAAAAAGACGACAGACAGGCGACAGAGGAAGCAGCGCGGATCAACGAAGTAAGCAAGAAACGCACGCCAGGGGTCGGGGTAGCGAGTAGTCCAATGAGCAGTGCAGGAGCAGAAGTGGGCAGTCAGCAAGTGCTGATAGAAGATGGCTCACAAGAACCGGAGAGCTCAGACGTAAGTAGGCATAGTAATCAATTTGTGCAGAATAAACTGTACACCGGGAAGCGACTATGCGAAACGAGCGAGAAACTTGTGCAGTCGCAACGAGCATTACCTCTGTCTCCTACTTCCCCTCTCTTTCCTTCCCTTCCCTCCTATGACGAACAGCACATACGGCAAGTTCGTCAATTTGAATCGCGCGTCCCGAAGTAACAAAGTAACCCCATTTTCTCGAAAAGAAGAATTTTCTCCCTCAATCCGATTGCATCATCGTTTCTAACATAACGCGAAGAACATCTCTGATTTTTTTGTCGTTATAGTTCTGATACACCCTGTATATAGTAAATACAGTGGTCTGTCAAATTATTGTACTCAGTGGTAGGTACTGCATTTTTAGAGACGTCTGTATGTTCAACGAACAATGGAGAAAGATCATCACGAGATAGTTTTGAGTAATTAACTTTTACCTAAAGGATCACACAGGCGTAATTGATGCTGCACCGTGACATAAGGAAAAATTTGTTCCAGCTCTCTCATAGAATAGCCAACAAGTTCTCTTGAACTGAACCCAATAGAAAACATTTGGATTGCGCAGAAGAAATATATTAAGGCATGAGGAGTTATTGCCGATGCTCATAGAAAGAGAAAATGAGGTTTGGAGATGCACAAGAACTGACAATATGTATCAAATGATTCTAGCTAAGCCTAGCTTCACGAAGTACTAACAATGTAATTAGTTCATTGTCAGAAAATTGGTGATTATCAAGTTATTTTTTTGTCGAGAAAATTTACTGTAAACCATATCAAATATTTATACAATAGAGCAAGTGTAATCTTTCCTCAGTCCGTATATGCTATATACAGTGGAACCTCGATATCTCGAATCATCTCGTGAGCTAAATTTTATATTTTGAGGTATCGAAATTTCAAGATATAGAGAACTCCGTTTCTGAGCATATGTACCGCATAATTGAATCATATGTATCTACGGGCTTGAACTGAATACAGTATTTTTTTGCAGTATTTAAAAATTTACTAACAAACTCGAATTTTATGGCATCGCTTCTTAAAGTAACTTTTTAGAAGATAGAGTACAGTACATACAATAGTGAAAAAAGAAACATACCTCCGTTAACACCTTTGAAAAATCATTAGTCTCTTCTGTTTTTTTTTACTGGTAAGCTTCATTCCTTCCACATACTTTTCAACAACATTTGTTACTGTGAGAAGCACTGTCTTTTATATTCGACTGACTCTGTAGGTTCGAAACCACGCAGCCAAGATTCGTAAATGGAGCTTGTCATCCACGACTGCTGAGAATTGTTATTATTATTATTATTATTTTTTGCTTCAAGGGAGGAAACTTTTGCTTTGAGGAATCGAGAAATTCGTCTAACCGAATTTCGAGTAATAAAGAAATACACTGACTGACAGAGCAAATGCAACACCAAGAATGAGTGGTTCGAAAGGGATGAAAGTTGGGGGGAAAACAGAGACGACACGGACGAATAATTGATGTTTATTTCAAACCGATATGCAGGTTACACAATGCGCACGGCATCGACTCAGTAGGATGTAGGACCACCGCGAGCGGCGATGCACGCAGAAACACGTCGAGGTACAGAGTCAATAAGAGTGCGGATGGTGTCCTGAGGGATGGTTCTCCATTCTCTGTCAACCATTTGTCACAGTTGGTCGTCCGTACGAGGCTGGGGCAGAGTTTGCAAACGGCGTCCAATGAGATCCCACACGTGTTCGATTGGTGAGAGATCCGGAGAGTACGCTGGCCACGGAAGCATCTGTACACCTCGTAGAGCCTGTTGGGAGATGCGAGCAGCGTGTGGGCGGGCATTATCCTGCTGAAACAGAGCATTGGGCAGCCCCTGAAGGTACGGGAGTGCCACCGGCCGCAGCACATGCTGCACGTAGCGGTGGGCATTTAACGTGCCTTGAATACGCTCTAGAGGTGACGTGGAATCATACGCAATAGCGCCCCAAACCATGATGCCGCGTTGTCTAGCGGTAGGGCGCTCCACAGTTACTGCCGGATTTGACCTTTCTCCACGCCGACGCCACACTCGTCTGCGGTGACTATCACTGACAGAACAGAAGCGTGACTCATCGGAGAACACGACGTTCCGCCATTCCCTCATCCAAGTCGCTCTAGCCCGGCACCATGCCAGGCGTGCACGTCTATGCTGTGGAGTCAATGGTAGTCTTCTGAGCGGACGCCGGGAGTGCAGGCCTCGTTCAACCAATCGACGGGAAATTGTTCTGGTCGATATTGGAACAGCCAGGGTGTCTTGCACATGCTGAAGAATGGCGGTTGACGTGGCGTGCGGGGCTGCCACCGCTTGGCGGCGGATGCGCCGATCCTCGCGTGCTGACGTCACTCGGGCTGCGCCTGGACCCCTCGCACGTGCCACATGTCCCTGCGCCAACCATCTTCGCCACAGGCGCTGCACCGTGGACACATCCCTATGGGTATCGGCTGCGATTTGACGAAGCGACCAACCTGCCCTTCTCAGCCCGATCACCATACCCCTCGTAAAGTCGTCTGTCTGCTGGAAATGCCTCCGTTGACGGCGGCCTGGCATTCTTAGCTATACACGTGTCCTGTGGCACACGACAACACGTTCTACAATGACTGTCGGCTGAGAAATCACGGTACGAAGTGGGCCATTCGCCAACGCCGTGTCCTATTTATCGTTCGCTACGTGCGCAGCACTGCGGCGCATTTTACATCATGAGCATACCTCAGTGACGTCAGTCTACCCTGCAATTGGCATAAAGTTCTGACCACTCCTTCTTGGTGTTGCATTTGCTCTGTCAGTCAGTGTAAATACACGTGATGAATAGGACAAACGGTCGGGAAACATAAGACAAAACAGCCCTACAGCCAAAGGTACTCCTTCCACCCCGTCAACGTCCACGCGTACCAACCACCGTTTATTTTACATGACATTACCACAGGCTTCAGGAGTACCTCTGGCTCAACGTCAAAGACATTACCGACCTATGGTCGTGCAAGTTGTACTTGCGCCTTGCAGTACGTACCTATGGCCAGTAGGCAGTAATGCTCGGTCTTTGAATGTTAAGAAGCTTGGCGTAAAATTGTGAAAAATCGTGTGTGTGTGTGTGTGTGTGTGTGTGTGTGTGTGTGTGTATATATATATATCTCCCATTATGGCAATCCACATCACACACCAGTGTTAAGCTATTAGCCCCAGTTAAGAATTGCTGGTAAATCTAAAAAACTGAACGAATACTGAGCATTAAGGCATGGAATTTTCTTCACCAAACGAAAACGAAAAATAATAAATGCAGTAGTGGGTTAAAGGCTCGTAAAGTACGTCGGGAACTGCGACCGTCATTTTCTCGGAAACGGTCGAGTGTGCACGGATATAAGGTGAAACGTGTGTTCGCTTATTTCGACCCCTCTTATAGTGAGCGAAGTTTCTTTGCGCGTTCCCCTCGTTAGTATGGATTTCGCCTGCATTATTCTTTCTCTTTAAATAATGTGTAGCAGTTTTAATAATTTCGTGTGGGTATTTCTAGCCGGGTGCAGCCCTTGTAAGGCAGACCCTTACATGGGCGGCATCTGCCATGTATAGGTAACTGCGTGTTATTGTGGTGGAGGATAGTGTTATGCATACCTGTTAACGTTCCCGATTTTCGACAGTTTTTCCCGCTTCCCGATGATTCTATTATTTCTTCCGATTTGAGCTTATTTTTTTGTGAACTTCAAACATTTATTTTCAAAGCTCGCTATTTCAGCTTTGTACGTGAGTGGACGGAAGTCCTTCGATTATTGGCCGCTTTCATGTGAAATATCGACGTTAATTAATACGAGAAATGCGCGGGAATGTGCGATGTTTATTGAAACCTGTGTATCGCGACGCGTATATTTATTGCCAATTTCTCGTTTTCGCGTGCTATGTTCGTGTTCGTTCACATACAGTCTAGTCGATTCTAGAGACTAATCGCTAGATTTGGAGTCTTCTTTTTAGTAATTGAGTGACAGAATTTCAAAGATAGCAACTTGTGACTTTAGAGACAATTCTGGCGAATTTTAATTTTTTACTTGTTAATAATAGCATTGCGCTTCGCATAATTGCGCGGGCGCATGACGCAGTATATTAATCTATGCATTTGTTACGTAATGACATCTAAGTGTTTGACTGATTGACACGTTTGGAGCATTAGTTTTCGGAAGGCTTATCAGAGACCGATCATCTAACTCACTACCTGTGAGGGAATAGAGATGTGTAATTTTTAGCCTTGTAGCCTCGTATAGCAAAGGTTCGGTTTTGAGACGGTAAGCGTTGTAATATATGTCATAGTACTCCTGTATTGCGCAAGACATGTAGAATAAGCAGTTTTGACCAATTTGATTTCTCCTGGTTTTTTCCTGATTTTCATATCAAAATCTCCTGATGTTTGGTTTTGTAAATTTGGCAGGTATGTGTTATGTGTGGCGTGTGAGTTGGAGGGATGTTTGGGGACAGCACAAACACCCAGCCCCCGAGCCATTCCAATTAACCAATGAAGGTTAAATTCCCCGACCCGGCCGGGAATCGAACCCGCGACCCTCTGAACCGAAGGCCAGTAGCTGACCATTCACCAACGAGTCGGACATCTGTAGCAGTTAACTGTCCACCCCTGGCACTTAGCTGGTGTGTGTGTTTTTTGTCCTGCCCGACCTTGGGAATTAACAGCGCCCCTGAATTATGACCCCGATGAATACGTTCAACAATATCCGCGACCGTGACTAGACAGAAGTGTGCGATACTCTTCTATTTTTTAAGTCGGTGACCTTCGTAGGAATGCATGACCCATTCATCGGCCCCGCCAGGGCGCGTAGGCAGTGCCGTTGTAGTAATAATAAAATGTACAGTGGTGCTTCAAGCCGCCCAGAACAGCTAGCAGTTGGCCGTGCGGTTTGGGTCACATAACTGCCAACTTGCATTTGGGAGATAGTGTGTTCGAACCCAACTGTCGGCAGATTTGAAGATGGTTTTCCGTGGTTTCTCATTTACACACCTCCCAATTGCTGGGGTGTGCCTTAAGGCCACGGCCGCTTCCTTCGCACTCCTAAACCTTTCATATCCCATCGTCGCCATAAGACCTATCCGTGTTGGTGCGACGTAAAGCAGATTGTTCACAATTCTGTTGAGAAATGCTCCTCAGTAAAATCAATAAAACATTTTCATTAAAATATATGCTCCTGCTAAAACTTATCTCTGCCATCCCCTGTGTCAAGCTTACAAATCTCATTGGCAATATGATTAGCAACAGAAACTTTCAGATCTTCTCGGATGATGCAGTAAACAAAACCTACGAACTGAATGATGAACTTCCACAAGGATCTGTTCTGGCACCCTTACTTTTTAACCTCTATACTGCTGACTTACCAGCAACTAAGTCCAGGAAATTTATTTACGCAGATGATATACTACTGGTTAGCCAAACACCAAGTTTTCCAGAAGGTGAACAAATTCTTACAGCAGATCTAAAAAAGCTAGACACATACTTCCAAAAGTGGTGTCTCCGTCCAAGTCTCCAAAAGACTGTTGCATCTGTGTTTCATCTCAGAAATAAATTTGCCAACTACAAGCCTACAATAACATTCAGAAATCAATCCTTACAACACTGTCCCTTCCCAAAATATTTAGGTGTCACATTAGACAGATCCCTAACATATAAGCATCATATTAACAACACAGCCGCCAAGATTAAAAGTCGGAATAATATTCTTCAAAAGTTAGCCGGCACATCCTGGGGCGCAAACAACCAAGTGTTGAGATCTAGTGCTTTAGCTCTTTGCTATTCAGTTGCCGAATACTGCGCTTCAACTTGGCTGAACAGTGCTCATACTGCGAAGATTGATGCTCAACTAAATCAAGCAATGCGCATTATAACTGGTTGTATTCGCTCTACAAATGTGGCCTGGCTGCCTACACTCAGTAATATTCCACCGCCTTGCTTAAGAAGGTCTGAAGCTCTTCTAAAACTGTGGAAGAAGACCAGCCAGGACTCCAACCTCCCTGTTCACCAGGATATTACTCAACCTGCCCCTCCACGACTTAAGTCTAGATCTCCATCCTGGCGCACTGCACTTACACTGGAAGAATCTGGGTTCTCCATCACGAACGCCTGGTTACACCAATGGCAGCAGTCTTCTGTTCCCAATCAACATCTTGTGACTCTACCTCATGTTCAACCTCCCGGATTCCATCTACCCAGACGTCAGTGGAGGACTCTAAACAGGATAAGAGTCAATCAAGGAAGATGCGGCTATACTCTTTATAAATGGGGCTGGCAGAAGTCTTCTTGGCGTGATTGTGGAGCTACCTCACAGACCATCCACCACGTAATTGCTGAGTGTCCACAGAGAGCATTTCAAGGTCCTTTGGAGAACATTCATAACGCAACTGAGGAGGCCTTAAAATGGATCAATGGACTTGATTTGGAACTATAGGCTTCTGCTTGTATATATTGTGTATATATTGTATACTTATTTATATAACCTATCTGTGCACATCATACGATAAATAAATAAATAAATAAATAAATAAATAAATAAATAAATAAATAAATAAATAAATAAATAAATAAATAAATAAATAAATAAATAAATAAAATATATGTTTTTTACTTACCTTTGACACACAACAAGTCTTTCCTGAAAGGATATAGTGTCCCTCATTTGAATGTTACATTTTCTGTATTTGGCTTCACCATGTTCAAAACCGTAGACAATTCTCCTGCCAATGTTCTTGTGTACATTTTTTTATACAAGTTGTTTTACGTCTCACCGACACAGATAGGTCTTATAGCGACGATGGGATAGGAAAGGCCTAGGAGTAGGAAGAAAGTTCGCTGGCCTTAAGGTACACAGCAATGGTGTGGACATGGGGAAACCCATCTTCAGGACTGCCGACAGTAGGGTTCGAACCCACAATCTCCCGGATGCAAGCTCACAGCTGCGCGCCCGTAACCGCACGGCCAACTCGACCGGTTGTGTGTATATTTTGAAATGCTCTTCATCTTTAATGCGTTCCGGTCATAATGTACTAAATTCGCCATGTCCATTCCTGTCATTCATTCATTCATTCATTCATTCATTCATTCATTCATTCATTCATTATTTACCATAAACCTTTGCAGTATCTATGGAAGGCCAGGGGAAAGGGACAGGTCACCTAAACGAGGTGCCCCAACCTCATTTCAGCATTTATAAGATGTATCCACTCCCTTATACAGTATTTTCGAATACCAATGCTATACCAGTAGCTGCTATAGTTTCCTCTTCTTCGTTAAGTGCTGCTAAAATTTCTTCATTCATTTAGTACTATTGCCTGAAACTTAAATTCAGTAATTATTGTATTGTCAAGAACGGCAATTACTGAACTCCCTGCCCCGGCTAAGAAAATCCATTTCATAATCGAACACATCAGAGCAGTGCGATCACATTAGGCTCATAATGTTGTGATGACACGTCAAAACACGTGTTAACATAAAACATCAGTATAGTCCGTAGTTGTGTTTATATACCGGTGTCGCGCCACATGCGACCGGTGTCGGTAGGTATGTATGTTGGGTATTCAGCCCGAAGGCTGGTTTGATCCTCTTCAGCTCTGCCAACAGCTGTCATAAATAGCCTAGGCGTTACTGAAGAGGCGTACTAGGGAAATGAGGAGTGAGGTAGTTTCCCGTTGCTTTCCTCACTGAGCCAGCCGTTGCTATTACATATCAGTCTGCCAAGCCCACTGAAATGCATGCACCAACCGACGCTATGAGCGATATTTTCACACCATTCATAGCAGGGACTGGCTGCATAAGGAATGGTATTACTAGCATCACTCATACCTCAGTCACTTTCATATTGTCAAAGCCAAGGATGAGACTGAGACAGATCAATGAAAGTAACAAATTTGATATAGCCCATACCAGAAGACATAGTGCACTGTAAACACTACATCTCGCCAGCAAAGGCATCTCATCACATATATAGTATAACAGTGCCGGTTGCGACCAGCAGTCCGCTTTCACAGCTTTGGGGGAACGCCATGCAAATAGGCTAGCAATTGAAAATCTTCGTTGACAAAGCAGTTTTGTTGAAAAATCAAACAAAAAGTGGCTGGGTGGTGTACATCTTTATTAACAAAGCAGTTTTGCTGACAATTTTTCAAAACAGAACTCAAAAAGCGAGGAAAACTAGTGGCTATTAAAAGCCCATCCTCAAAACTCCTCGTGGCAGGAGCTGCAAATTTATCTTTAGGCGGATATGGTGGTCTGACAGATCATATCTAAATATTGCTTCAGAATGTAATTTCCCTACATACACTGACTGGCAAAATTAATGGATCACTTGAATTTTCAAAGGAAAAAGGTTAAATTTTGGTTATTTTTTCATGAAGATAATCAATGTAAATATTAAAACAAATGTTTCACAATTTAACATGCTTTTTCGTTTTAAAGTTTAAGTGGTCTATTAATTTTGCCGGTCAGTGTATTTCTTGCAATTTCCTCGTTAACGACCGGCACTCTTTTGAAGCCTAGCTGGCCGTCTGTGTTTACATTCCTTGTCCGGGGAGTGACAGGATTTTCCCCAACTCGAGAGACAGCGTTGTCAACTCGCCCTTTTAACTATACAGGGTGTATCAGAACTGTACCGACAAAAAATCAGGGATGGCTCTTCCTGTTATGTTTAAGAACGATGATGCAGTCGGACTGGCCGAGAAAAATGTTCTTTTCGGCAAAATGAAGTTACTTTGCTACTTCCGGACGCACGGTTCAAAAATTGACAAACTCGCCGTATTTGCAGTGCCAGAGCACAAGCCGCTGCCGTGCTTCAGGGAAGGGAGGGGAAGTGGGGTGTATGATGGGGACAGAGATAATGCTCCACGCGTATGCACAAGTTTGCTCGTTCGACTGGCACAGGATAGTCCGTGTTTCTTACAGGCAATATCCACAGTTCGTTTATTAAACAGCCATAACTGCACACACAGTACAAGAACACACTGTAATTAAGATACACTTGTCATTCAAGGAATGCACCAGATCGTTTCTCCCTCTCGTCTGTTGGTCGCAGTAATGTTCTTTATTACAGTCGAACCTCGATATCTCGAGCCTCCATTACTCGAATTTTCAATAGTTCGAAGCAACTTACTGTAAATTTCCAGGCCGTTTTTCCTATTCTTCACATGTATTTATTTCCGTATTACTCGAAATTCGGTTACACGAAATTCTCGCTTTCTCGAAGCAAACGTTTCCTCCCTTGAAGCAAAACATACTCTGTAACTCGAATTTTATGCAACATTAACTGGCTGAGGCGGTAAAGGCGTGCTCGGTTCGCCCGGATGGATGTGGGTTCGAATCCCCGTCAGGAAGTCGTAAAATTTAAGAAACGAGATTTCCACTTCCGGAGGTGCATATGGCCCTGAGATTCACTCAGCCTACACCAAAAATGAGTATCAGGTTAATTCCTGGGGGCAAAGCCGGCCGGGCGTAGAGCTAACCACTCTACCCCATCACGTTCCGAGGTTAACAACGGTGGAAGCCTTTACCTTCTACTCCTCCAAGGGCCTTCATAGCCTGTACGGAGGGGACTTTGCTTTGCTTAACTGTGCAGTATAGCATTTTTGGTTTGTGAGGAAGAGTTAACAAGTAAAGTAAGGGTTACGGTGATGATGAGAGCTAATATGACGGGAACCGAAAAAATAAAACTTCCTAGTGATCGGAAATTCGAGTGTGAATTAATTAGTGGTCACGTACGAAAGCAACCCTCGAAGTCGCGGATGACAAGTTCCATTTACGAATTTCGGTGGCGTGGTATTGGCGAGAAGTTTCAACGTGAAGGGAGGAAAGGTAAATAGTAATAAACAGAATTTTTTCGAGAGGTGTTAACGGAGGTTTGTTTCACTACTGTGTTATTTTAATAAGGGTTATAATTAAAGTCATGTTGTAAAATAGAGTTTATATATTTTTAAATACGGTTTAGAAAC
The DNA here is from genome assembly GCF_040414725.1 of Anabrus simplex. NCBI lineage: Eukaryota > Metazoa > Arthropoda > Insecta > Orthoptera > Tettigoniidae > Anabrus > Anabrus simplex. Next base: position 104,456,262 of record NC_090277.1, on the reverse strand, counting down.
AATGTATTCAGTATAAGCTCGTAGGTACATACTATTCAATTATGTGCTATACGTGCTCAAAAACGGTGTTCTCTATATCTCGAAATTTCGATAAGTCGAAATAAAATTTAGCTCCCGAGGTGATTCGAGATATCGAGGTTCGACTATATTTAACAGGCTCAAAGATACAACGCTGTCGCCCCACGATTGTGTATTCCTTCACTCACAACATTGTAAATGGAATGAAATACTGAACGAAGGAAACAGTACACCCAATGATCTGATTACAGTAGGTGTTCAGTATTCCCCCTCCCCCTCCTACTTCGCTGCACAGTTCACAACGGTGTGGTAGTGTACTTTGGACTCTGTTCAGGATTTGTGGTGTGTCGCGAACGACCTGGAAAGCTGCGTGTATTTTTGGTACAAGTTCACCTTCTCTTTCTACGGGGTTCACATAGTAGTCAATTTGTGCAGAATAAACTGATTACTGGAGTTGGGAAGAGAATATGCCAGGGCCTCTCAGGATGCATGCACCGGTGCATTGCGCGGCGGGATATGAAAAAGACGACTTCGGTTGGTTGACCAGAGTGCAGACCACCACTCCTCGATTTGGAGCATTAGCGCTCGCTGTCTCTATCTTTCCCTACGTCTGTCTCGCTTGCTCCGTCTGTCTCCCCCCTTCCTCACTTGCTCAGCAGCGCTCTTCATCCGAGCAGAGTGAGAGCCGAGTTGCCCCGAGACAAAACGCTTGTCCGAACCGAGCCGAGTTGGACCGATGCACGGTGTATGGTAGTGGCGGTGATGGAGCGGTGCGGAGCGGCGCAGTTGTTGGAACGTCATCACCCGGTTGTACTGAGTGAATGTATTGTAGCGGCACGTTTAAACACGTTATTGGTGTGACAATGTAAAGGTATTTCACCCATCTAACATTGAATAGATGGGTGATAATGATTATTATTACCCATCTATTCAATGCCCTGTTCTCACAACATAACTGCTTTGTCGTTTTCTGCTGGAGAAGCCGACATGCTCATTTTATCCTTGTGATGCCTTTTGATATGATCCCACAAATTTGCGCCCGCCAAAATTTTTATCATTAGTAATTTCAAAGAACTGCCATGCACTCGACTGTTTTCGTGGCATTTCTGGTACAAATTTATGTAATTTCCTTTAAATTTTCTTAAAACACGAATACTATCTAAAAACGGGATTAAATATCAAACTAATACCACAATTATTATTTAAATACTTTGCATTAGATACAAAACATTACAAGCGGAGGAAATTTAGACGCAAATTTGATAAGCACAGATTGAATACTGGTAGAGTACTCTTACAAAGGGAGGCCACGACTTTGTATACTTTTAGTATACAACATAATGTGCAAGTAGTAAGGCGTACTACTTAGGCGTTCTCGATAAAATCGCAAGACAAGTTTTTGCGTCGAATATGTACCGTGCGTTGCGACTTGAGCACGAGATGGCTGCTGTCGAGTGGTTAGCGTTCAATTTCCGTAATCGCTGGATCGAGTCCCGCACTGGTCATATTCTCTCAAGTCCGGAGATTTCACTAAGCTTTCCTGGCATTGGTTCACAAGCCATATTTGTATCTGAAGTTCACAAACAATGAATGCAAATATAACAAATATATATATTCTGACTGTTTTTTCAAGGTCTGCAAATATACTACAATAGGCCACCTGTATTTTCTTCCCAATAGTTAGTAAAAGCATTGTTCATAACCGTCATCTTACAAGAAAGCAATTAAGAAGGCGTTATTGCTTTTTACCTTTCTGAAAGAAGGATATGTACATAAGCTTATTTCATTGACCATTCAGTCCTACAATAGCTGAGGCTAGCTCACCAAATGGCGAATGACAATACAATACACAGGTTTTATGCCACGAAAAAAGATTACTTTTCCTTTACCACACTATAATTTTAATCGGTCGATTAATCGGCTAAAGTACATTGATCGGTTAATCGGATATTTAGATTAATCGGTTTGATTAATCGATTAAGTCGACTGCTCTACGAATAAGTGTGAGTAGTGTTTTTAAAAATAGGGAAGATCACAATATGAAGATAAAGTTGGAATTCAAGAGGACAGATTGGGGCAAATATTCGTTTACTGGAAGAGGAGTTTGAGATTGGAAAAAATTACCTATGAAGATGTTCATTAAAATTCCAAATTCTTTGCAATTATTTAAGAAAAGACTAAGTAAACAACAGATAGGGAATGTGCCACCTGAGCGACTACTCTAAATGCAGATTAGTGGTTACTGATTGATAAGCTACGGTAATGCAGTGGCAAAGCGTGCTAGTATACACTGTTACCACTGGTAACAGTTTGAAAATATAAAAATCCAGTATTCTTTCACATTAATATTTAATATATTTGTTTCTTCGCCGGGACGTATCGCGAGAACTCTATTGCAGTAGATAGCCACCGTCAAAGCTGAGAGAGAGACTGTTACCAACTCTAGGCAGTGGATACGCGTTGAATCTCTTCCAAACAACAGCTGTTATAGGCGAGTATCACTGCGCCTACGCCAAGCAAAGCCCTTCTCCCCCCGACACTGAGATGTTCCCTCGTACGTTCTCTCGTCGTGTTACCGCAATGCCAAGTGGTAACGGATACTTAGAACGTTGGTGCCGAGCAGTTCTGTCCGCCAAGCTCAAAAGAGCACTGTTATAATTCGTGTTAATTATTGTTTTCAATATAATACGACGTGACTTTTCTTGTTAAAGTGTGAATTTATATTTAATTTGTCATTTTGTACTGCACAACTTATTAAACGTTAAAATGAGTACTGTAACTTCCACCTGGAAAATAAGTGTGTTGGTGGGCCTAGAATGCTCATGTATAATAGAAAGTTTAATGAACACACCCATTTCCTTAGGAAACTTTGAAGACAATGGAAAACATAATTGACAAAGTTAGACCCTCGCCTTCTCTTAAGAATTTAATCAAGGGATCGAAAAGAACAGTACGATATTTTCATGACTCGTGGTACAGTGATCTGCATTGGTTATTTGGTTATGCAAAAATGAATAAACTGTATTGTTGGCCGTGTGTTCCATTTTCCTCAGGAATGATTGCTTGGAGAGTACAGGTCACAGAGAGAAGGTGCGAGCGACAATATACTCTCAAAGAGGAGTGTGCTAACACTTTTCAAAACGCCACGGCTGTAATGAAACAAAAACGCATCGAAGGCACACTCGAAAAACCACATGGTTCTCTCACGGTTACGTCTCAAAACTCACGAATCCGGACAGCAGGTTCTTGCGATTATTGCATGAGGGGTGAGGTGCGCGGTGACTCACGCTTCCCTTCAACCCATTTTTTTTTTTGCTAGTTGCTTTACGTCGCACCGACTCAGATAGGTCTTATGGCGACGATGGGACAGGGTAGGGCTAGGAGTGGGAAGGAATCGGCTGTGGCCTTAATTAAAGTACAGCCCCAGCATTTGCCTGGTGTGAAAATGGGAAACCACGGAAAACCATTTTCAGGGCTGCCGATAGTGGGGTTCGAACCTACTATCTCCCGAATACTGGATACTGGCCGCAATTAAGCGACTGCATCAACCCATGTTTATCCACCGACTTAGGCCATTCACCCAGGTAGCAGATTGCCTATTAGTTGTTTATCAAGTATTGTAGTATTTTCTTAAACAATTTCAGGGCCCCTGGGGACCCTTTTTAGTCGCTTCTTACGACAGGCAGGGGATACTGTGAATGTTATTCTGCCACCCCATCCCACAGACGAAAATCTGTGGTTAGCGAATGAAAGAGACCGAGGTGTATTATTATCATGATTTTAAAAATACTTTTCTGTTGTCTTAAAGCTAATATAATGAATTTTTCCCCTTTCACATAAATTTATAATAGTGACGTGCAGCCTCCGGAGAGGCCTGGTGCAGGTCTTTAGAGTTGACGCCGTATAGGTAACCTGCACGTCTGTGAGGATAAGGCCGTACCTAAGGTGAAGTCTAATGCTGAAGACAGCACGAACACCCAGTCTCCGAGCCGTAGGAATTAACTAATGAAAGTTAAAATCTCCCACCCGATCGGAAACCGAACCTGGGACCCCATAGATCCGTTGGACCATTTGCTAACCGTTTATGCATTCAGCCGGACAGCATAAAATTAAAGTAGGTATATTGCCCACTGCTAATTAAAAGAAACTGTCTCTTGGTAGTACTGGGGCTTACTTCCATAACGCGGCAAGAAGGCAGTATTTACTCGAATTAGGAATGTTATTTAGAGATATTAGAGATCACTCATTTAGTTTCAACATTTGGAGATTCATTTGAAAAAAGGCGTATTTCTATTTTTCGTAAGCGTTTATCTATTCGCTTACTTCAATCGGTTATCTACCAGACACATTAAACCGAAAAACGTATTCATGACGTATCCGATTATTCTGCGCGATATAACTGAATGATATTTGAAACTCATTCGATTATTTGATTTGATTATTCATTCGATTATTTAAATAACCGTATGGAAGTTATTTGATTATTAAAAGTATTCCATTATCCCATCACTAATAGGGTGATCATTTATCCATTCAAAGAAGAACTGGCCCTGCCCGTGAGTTTCGAGATTTGCCCAGGTAGAGAAACTTGTTCTTACTTATCTTCATCCTGGAATTCGTGAGTTTTGAGACGACAAGTCTCTCACTGCCTTATTGATTCTCAGGAAAAGCTGATGGAACGCAAGAATCTTACTACCGGTATGTTTAATTGTTAACACAGTGTTAACAAGAAAACTGTATATGAAACCAGGCATTAGTCTATTTGTGATTTATTGTTTGTTAAAGTGTCTGTCAACACATGCATGATTTGATTGGGTGAGGACAAACATGTCCTGTATTGTACTTTTGAAAACTCGAGAAACTTGTATCCAAAGCCTAGTCCTCCTCTCGGTGTGTGTTATTGACGGTGTAGCGGCTCTGTCGTTTCTAGGACAAGTAAACAGCTTCATTAAAGTAGATAATGAATAGGATTAGCGCCTCATTGATGTGTTTTACTGGCCGGAAGAAGTTGCCACACCAAGCCGTTGTTGGCAACGCTTTTTCTGTTCGTGCTTTGTATTTATTACACTGGGGAACACGATTAGTCCCTTTTTGGTGTGTTCTTGGGTCGTAGATTCTGAAAATGGTATTAGATTTTGCATACCAGTTCTCCTTCTCACGTTACGGCATATTAGATTATTAAATTAAGCCTTCAACATAGATAAAGAAACGCCGGTACTTCTATGTACCGGGTGGTTCACCAGCCCCTTATTTTTTCGGATACAGCCGGGCAACCCAAATAACGCATATAACCTAAAGATCCTTAGAATTTAGTTTTATGAACAGCAAATAATTTGAAATTTCTCCTTATGATCAGTAAGGTTTTCCCCTGCCTGTGTGTCATCACTAGGGCTCGGATTCATATGCACTCAACAATATGCATGCATATATGCACTAAAATGTTGAAATTATGCACGAAAATATGCACGAAAAATAAAACAAAATACACTTACCAAACTCATTATTTAATTTTAACTCGGTGTTAAATTGATAAACATGTTTCATTCCTTGTAAAATGGTGCATGGCGGTAGGTTATTAACAGTTTTTCAATGTTTTCCGAGGTCAACGACTTTCTGTTGTCGGTCAGAATTAATTTATACACTGATACTTATCGTTCAACGTCGACGGACGTAACTGGGCAATTCTTGTACTCCAGCACTGACTGCTTAGAAGATTCTTCTGGCAAAGACTGCCTGATTCCATTTATGTAGTTGCTTATGGATTGAATGTCAGAAAGAAGGAAATAGCTGCGGTTAAAAGTATCATTCATAATAATAATAATAATAATAATAATAATAATAATAATAATAATAATCGTATGGCCTCAGCTACCGTGTGCAGACATTTGTTTGACGCCATCTGCCTGTCTGGGCCCACTAGATGGCAGACCGAGTAAACCGAAACTCTCCTGGGTGTCTGTGGCTGAGATTTAATGAATTTTGTCGGGTAAACACCAAATGTGTCGCCAGAGATCTTTTACATGGAGTGTCGAATGGACTTTTTTCCGCCCTTCAAAAATCCGACTACCTCTGCCGGGTTTGAACCCGCTATCTTGGGATCCGGAGGCCGACACTCTACCACTGATCCACAGAGGCAGCTAAAAGTGTCATCCGTCTGCGACACTGAAAGCACTTTTCTTCATCAGGGAAGGCTTCTCGTGTTGCCAAGGGATGTACAACATACATAGAGTTCATTTGATGTTTCATTTCGTTCAGAAATCATAGATAATCGACCACACACAAGAGAAAAATATGCACTAAGGGTCAAAATATGCGCTAACGTTCAAAATATGCACTTCCATATGCGCATACGCATTTTAAACAATCTGGGCCCTAATCATCACTATAAATTGTTACATTGACCTAGCAGAAGAAAAACTACCATGAACAATTTCGCGCAAAATACTAAGGAGCATTGTGCAAACACGTGATTTATTGCGCCTTGAAATAACACCGGTACCCGTAATTCGATCGAACGAATAGGTTTTGCCACGTGCTCTGTAACGTAAGGAAGTCAAATGACAACTGTATACCTTCATTGAAGACTTTGACACGTTTGTTAGCTTTCGAGGTGGAACGGTCTTATATTAGTACTAAACCTCTAGCAAGCATTATGCATGTTGACTTCGTGACTAAATCGGTTAAGGGCTGGAACAGATGATGTATGACGAGTATCGGCAGCGTAGTGGTTCGAATCCAGCCTAAGGCAACATTTTTTGAACGGTAGAGGTGCTCCATTTTAGCAGAACAGCATTTTCGAGGAAGTTGGAAAATGGCTCGACGAATGGTTTGCCACAAAAGACAAGCAGTTTTTTTCTGGCATGATATTTATAACTTACCTGAAAGATGGATGAAGTGTGTAGAAACCGTTGGCCTATATTTTGAATAAACAAAAAATGAATTTCCCTCGAAAATGACGTATTTCCTTTACCACGAAAACTTATGCATACACCTGATATGAAGGATTTTTCTTGCGACAACTACTGCTTTATGGTCTGAAATGAAAATCCACAGCCTGTTTCCATTCATTCGACCGGGTCAGAAATGGAATGAATGAAGCCCCATCTAGCGACGAGGATAGGAATTGTGCCGGCTGTCGAGGCCTGTCGCACTCCTCTGGGGCAATGATTAATGAATGGCAGATGAAATGAAATGATATTGGAGAGTGTTGCTGGAATGAAAGATAGCAGGGAAAACCAGAGTACCCGGAGAAAAACCTGTCCCGCCTCCGCTTTGTCCAGCACAAATCTCGCATGGAATGACCGGGATTTGAACCACGGAACCCAGCGGTGAGAGACCGGCTCGCTGCCGCCTGGGCCGCGGAGGCTCAAGGCTCTTTATATAGGCTATATCACCATTCTGCCGTCCGACTCGTTGGCTGAATTGTCAGCGTACTGGCCTTCGGTTCAGAGGGACCCGGGTTCGATTCCCGGCCGGGTCGGGGATTTTAACCTTCATTGGTTAATTCCAGTGGCTCGGGGGCTGGGTGTTTGTGCTGTCCCCAACATCCCTGCAACTCCCACATCACACAACACTATCCCCCACCACAACAACACACAGTTGCCTACTCATGGCAGATGTCGCCCACCCTCATCGGAGGGTATGCCTTCCAAGGGCTGCACCCGGCTAGAAATAGCCACAAGAAATTATATATACCATTCTCCCACACCACTGTCAAGGGTCACCTAACCACATGCAAAAATAAGAGTATACCTAAGTGAAAGCTTTGACCCCAACTTGGCAGCTTCGATCCTGGCTCGGGGCGGTGGTATTTGAAGGTGCTCAAATACGTCAGCCTCTTGTCGGTAGATTTACTGGCACGTGTCCTGCGGGACAAAATTCCGGCACCTCGACGTCTCCGAAAACCGCAAAAGTAGTTAGTGGGACGTATAGCAAATAACATTGTTATAGAAATAACTAAACTTGCTTGACAGCAGCCGCTCTTCTCTTGGTTTACATTATTATTATTATTATTATTATTATTATTATTATTATTATTATTATTATTATTATTATTGTTACGGGGTTACCCGTGGAGCACAGAGAGGTTAAAGAAGGTGCCGGGGTGAATGGGTCTATCTACAATATCAAAATTAATTTTAAACTTGAACTGAAGGTTATTTTTTTAGCACCTCAAACTTAACAATTTTTCATAAAATGAAACATCAGGTACAATGACAATCTTGAATCAAGTCAAGGAAAATACAAGACTAGTGAACCTTAAAGATCCTGGGCTTCAAGCCCCTCGCTTTACAACTCCTGAGTTCCCAGCTCAAATTTACAATTAAAAAATGAGAACAAATTTAGTCAAGGGCAGAAATCCCCTAATTCCAAGAGCACTTGCTTCTAAAATTACAATATCTGGCCTTCCAGAGGCACTCTTTACAATTACAAAACTTGAAAAAGAGCTAACAGGCTCTTGGTTCCTTACTGCCTACTCAAGGCAACATTAGATCAATCTCTGGTCTCTTAAACCACCATTTACAAATGGAATTTATTTTTACAGGGGCATTTAATACCCAACCTACTGGGCCTTCATTTAAAGGAACAGGTTAGATAACTGGCCCAAACCCAAGGCGAATGGAGGCACACAGCGCTCCAAGATAATGAACACTTAAAAACCTAAAGGGCTCTAGGCCGATGAAACAGGGGCTATTCCCAAACTACTGAGGTGACTCGTATAGAAATTGCTTTAACACCTTACAGAAGAAAAAGTTAAAAAACGTAGTCATCTCAAACCAAGATGAAGGGGAGCTCGAGAGGGTAATTCACTCTCTATCCCCGATTTACAGTCAGAGATTTTATGACATTTTTTCATTAGCAGGAAGACAGTAGAATTTCTAGCTGCCGACGAAAGAGGCCGCCCGCCTCCTGCTTAAGCACTCACACTCAGATAGACGACGATCAATTGGCCAAGAAACGTGAAAAGCCGCAGTTTATAAACCCTCAGGGAAGGTTTGAGATCATTCAAGACTAAACTAGCCACACCCTCTCAATTTTATTGGTTGAGTTCAAAAGTAACACTCAAAATCGAACAAGAAGCCTGTGATATGTTAAAAATTAATTACAGAAATTTGTGATTGGCTAGATTCAAAACTGGCGGAAAGAAAAAGGAAATATTGCTAACCCAAAAATAAATGAACATCAATCAGTTACAAAAACCTAGAAATGCAAAACTTCTTTAAATAATTTCTTTCACTTTGCACCAGGGTGCATGATCATAGTTTTTTGGTAGTGTCATCTGTGGAAAAATGTCCAAACTTCTTGATGAATGGCAAACAAAACAAGGAGAAATTCACCCAGTTGAGGAAACTGCACAATAACAAAATGACATAATATGTCGGTGGTGACATCATCTGATTAAAGTTCTAAGTTTCTGTTGTAGTAGTTTCCACTTTAGTTCAATAGGGGAGTTCATTTAGGCGCTAATTTTGAATGCGCGGCGTTGAGATGTACCTCCAAGTACAATTATTATTATTATTATTATTATTATTATTATTATTATTATTATTATTATTATTATTATTATTATTATTGTATGTCACCGCCAGAAACAATATACTGCATAAGCTCTGTGGTACCTCCTGGAGAGCCTTGCTGATTATCTACGCTTAACTGGCATCAGCCTTGTTTACTCGGCTGCTGAGTACTGTACTCCTGTCTGGTTGGAAAGTGTACATGTGAAGAAGGTAGACACAAAATTGAACGATATAATGCGTTGCATTACTGGTACCATCAAATCAACTCCATGTCACTGGTTACCTGTGCTGAGTCACAACCCTCCACCGCACTCAAGGCGGAAGCAAGCTCTACTGAGGGAAGCCAAGAAAATCTTTGCATCACCCTCTTTGCCGCTGCACCAAAAATTCTGCCACGCGTCATAGCATAGCAGCGACTGCAATCAAGAAGACCAGCAAGTGTCAATGCAGGGCATGTCATTGCGGATGGATTTGACCTAATTGAAAGCTGAAAGCATGAGTGGTCAACAAAAACATTGGGAACAGGTGCCCACCATCTTGATTCCACAAAGAAGCCAAACAGTTTTCACCTACCGAGGAACCTCTGGTGCCATATCAATAGGTTAAGGACTGGACATGGTTGTTGCAGTTACTTCAGGTACAAGTGGGGTTGGATCAGTTCATCAATGTGTGATTGTAACCTGGAAGAACAGACGATTGAGCACTTGGTCCAACGCTGTCCTCTTCATTCGTACCCTGGCACTCCTGATGATTTGTTTGCTCTCACACCCGGTTTATCTGAATGGCTGAGAAGGATGGACTTTAAAGTTTTATTTTGCTTTGTATATATATTGTATAAAATCACCATGCGATTAAATAACAAATTATTATTCTTGTTATTACAGACATTATCATTGCTTACCTCAAATACAGTTCATAAAATCTGGACTTTGCGAAGTCGGCTTTCCTATGAAAAAGTAGACTTTGTAAAGTTTCCGCTTGTTGAAAGCCAAAGACTCTAACCTCACCTGTGGTAGTCTACTGTACCAGGCCTACACAGTGTTCTGTACAGAAGATTAGGTCATGGGAACAAGAAGAATCCTCTTTTTTTTTCCCCTCTCTCTCTTGGAAGGAAGGAGGAAAAGGCGACCGCAGAAATCCCCTTGTGGTAGGTCGGCCTTGGTTGTTCGTCGGCCGAGGCGTCATACTTTCTCTGAAAAATAAAAACTCGGGACATTTAAGCTCCATTGAAGTGCTTGCGTGTGACAAGTGACAACTCAACTCGCAGCTGTTCCATCTACCACCCGCGTTGCCATTTGAATCTATTCATTTGAAATGAATATTAAAAAAAAAAAAAAAAAAAAATGAGTAGGCCATGTTACCAGTAGCGGCGATTGGAAATGGTAAGTGAGGGAGGGGGGGGGGGGGCAAAAATGTAGACAACAGAAAGTACACGGGATTGTGGGATATAGCGCGGGGGGGGGGTATATATCAAAACTGAAAGAAAGCTACAAAATGGTAAGCTTTTTAATGCTGAGTGAATTTCTAGAGAGAGGTAAAGGTTAACATTGTTACCAACTGAAGTGCGATAATAATAGTTTTTTTTGAGATTTTGATTCAACACTATATGTTACGGGGTTACCCGTGGAGCAGAAAGAGGTGAAAGAAGGTGCTGGATGGAATGGGGGCTAACTGCCATATCAAAAATTAATTTAAGACTTGAACATAGGTTATATTTCTTTTAGAATCACAAACTTAACAAACTTTTCACTTGGTGAAACAATAAAGTGACAGGTACAAATAGCAATCTTGAAACAATAATTGGAAAACCCAAGATTAGGGAATGTTACAGATTTGGGACTACAAGCCCTGTTTACAAATTCTGAGATACCGGATCCAATTTACAAAATTTTGCAAAGTCTCAATGTTTAGACAAGAACTGGAATATTCCAATTTAAGAGCACATTGCTTTACAGCCTTCCAGAGGCGCACCTCAATACCGCAGTTGAATTCAGGAAACACAGAAAAGAGCTATATGCTCTCCAACTTTAACAAATTTCTTACAGCCTACTCAAGGCAACATTGCGTCAAAATCTTACAATCTCTGGTCTCTCTAGGCACAATTTCCACTTTAACAAAATGTAGTACACAGGGGTATGTAGTACCCAACCTAGTGGGCCTTTGTGGAAAAAGAACAGGTTAAATTAATGGCCCGAAACACACATTGAATGGAGGCGTACACTTGCGCTCCCAGAAACTTTAATATAAAACCCTAATTGGCCTCTCGGCCCGGTGATACAGAGGCTAATCCCAAGCTACGGAGGTGACTAGAGTGAAGGTTAATTTTAACTCTTTACCAAAGGAGAAAAAGTTACAAAATCGTAGTCACCTCAAATTAAATTGAAGGGGACTTCGAGAGGGTAACGCACTCTCTATCCCCAATTTACAGTTTTAAGAATTTATGAAATTTTACATTAGCCGAAAGAAGGTTTACATTTTGGAAAACAGGAGTTTACATAATTAGAAATCTGAACCTTCCCCTCGTGTAAATCTGCGGAGGTAGCTACAGAAAAATAAGCCTAGTGGACATTACCTTGTCTGCTGGACTGCCTGGCGAAGAAAGAGGCGCCCCGCCTCCTATATTAACACACACACACACACACACTCAGAAGGACGACGATCAATGAGACAATGTAGCCAGAAAAGCCTCAGCTTATACACCCGAGGGGATTGTTCGAGAGGATTTTTGACTAGTCCGGACAGACCCTCTCAATTTTATTGGCAAATTCAAAAGTTACACCCAAAGAACCAAAAGAAGCCTGTGATAGGCTGAAAAATAATTACAGAAAATTCTTATTGGCCAGATTCAAAACTGGCGGAATGAGAAAGAAGTGTTGCAAACATAGAAATATGTAAGAAATGAAGGTTGATTTACTAGAGAAAACCCATGAACAACAAAATTATTTCAATAACAACTTCTTTTACCTTGCACCAGAGTGCATGACCACAGTTTTGATAAGTGGCATCTATGGAGAAATGTCCACACTTCTTGAAGTATACAAACACAAAGTAAATAAATTCAGTCAGTTTAGGCAACTTCACAATAACGCAATTACTCAGTACTTCAGTAGTGACATCTTCTGATTAAAGTCCCAACTTCATGTAGTAGCAGTTTCATATTGTGTTGGATAGTTTATTAAGGCGCTTCTTTTGAATGAGCGGATTTGAGGTGTACCTCCCGGTTCACCAAAGGAGCAGTTAAATAGAAGTACGGCCTGATTATATAATTAAAAACCATTCAGTATTTGACTCCACGCTAAGAAATTAAGACACTAAAGAGACTGCCAGACTGAAGAATGCGCGCGGCAAGCGGGTGAATCATACTTGAGTGTCCATGACCTTGGCAAAAAATATACCCTTGCTACCCTTCCTCACAATACATGCAAAGTGTACGGCAAAAAATATATCCCTGCTACCCTTCCTCACAGTACATGCAAAGTGTGCCGCAAAAAATATATCCCTGCTACCCTTCCTCACAGTACATGCAAAGTGTGCCGCAAAAAATATATCCCTGCTACCCTTCCTCACAGTACATGCAAAGTGTGCCGCAAAAAATATATCCCTGCTACCCTTCCTCACAGTACATGCAAAGTGTGCGGCAAAAAATATATCCCTGCTACCCTTCCTCACAGTACATGCAAAGTGTGCGGCAAAAAATATATCCCTGCTACCCTTCCTCACAGTACATGCAAAGTGTGCGGCAAAAAATATATCCCTGCTACCCTTCCTCACAGTACATGCAAAGTGTGCCGCAAAAAATATATCCCTGCTACCCTTCCTCACAGTACATGCAAAGTGTGCCGCAAAAAATATATCCCTGCTACCCTTCCTCACAGTACATGCAAAGTGTGCGGCAAAAAATATATCCCTGCTACCCTTCCTCACAGTACATGCAAAGTGTGCGGCAAAAAATATATCCCTGCTACCCTTCCTCACAGTACATGCAAAGTGTGCCGCAAAAAATATATCCCTGCTACCCTTCCTCACAGTACATGCAAAGTGTGCGGCAAAAAATATATCCCTGCTACCCTTCCTCACAGTACATGCAAAGTGTGCCGCAAAAAATATATCCCTGCTACCCTTCCTCACAGTACATGCAAAGTGTGCGGCAAAAAATATATCCCTGCTACCCTTCCTCACAGTACATGCAAAGTGTGCCGCAAAAAATATATCCCTGCTACCCTTCCTCACAGTACATGCAAAGTGTGCCGCAAAAAATATATCCCTGCTACCCTTCCTCACAGTACATGCAAAGTGTGCCGCAAAAAATATATCCCTGCTACCCTTCCTCACAGTACACGCAAAGTGTGCACTTGCTGTGGCGCTATACAAATCGGTTAGCGCTGACGAACGACATTTCGTGTGTATTTCCGCTAATAATTTTGTTAATAATTAAGGAAATAATTAGCTGATAATGCAGCAGGGATTGTACAAATTGTTTTAATCATTCCTATAATTCTTAGTTTCAGGCGGCGTCTGCCTTCCTCCCTTTGCCCCTTCCCGATCGCCTCATGCCAGTATTGCCAGGTCCTCGGAAATTTCGGAAGATATTCAGATTTTTAAAAATATTTCACAATATACGAAATTAGACGGAAATCTTATGAATTTTCCGCCCTCACTGTATAGACACAAGCAACTTGGCAGAAGTTTGTTATATGGCTGCACACCAGAACAATATTGTATATTTAACTTCCCTTCAACTGCTGTCAATTTTAAGGGATTTTTTTTTTGTGCCATACTGACACATTACATTGAAAAAGTATTATGTAACGTGCCAACGGTACGGTTCTCTCACTTACCAGGTGGGAAAAATAAAACTGGGCCGGAAAATATTTATAAGACTGACGCGGAATTGACCTTTCTTAATGAACAGGAGAACTGCTGGATTTCGATGCACCAGTCGCTTTTCTTTTATTATACTATACTAACAGTAAGCGCCAAATTTGAGGCAATTTACTTTTTTATTTTTACAATATTGGCTTTAGCTCGCACCGATACAGATAGGTCTTAACGGCGACGATGGGATAGGGATAGTTTAGGAGTGGGAAGGAAGCGGCGTGGCCTTAATTAAAATTAAATTTCGACTTTTTCCCGGGCCGCCTCTACCCCCCGCTCCCTCACCTTTTCGGATTGCGAGTTAAAGCATCCCCTCTAATTTTCAAAACCCGGTGCCCCTTGATACTAGTGGCTAAATTGGCAACCCTGGATGGTACGGATCTTTCTCTGCAAGAACAATCGAACTGCTGACTTTTATAAGCACCCGCATCGGCAAGAATCGTATCTTTTTCCATGTGAAGCGTGAGACGGCGGTGTGTGTTGTCCTAGAGGGCCATGTGAACTGCGTCAAAGAGACCAACGTTAAGAAATCCACTCTGTAGAACACTGCGCACGTGTGTAGCGCTCCAACTGTACCAGGGAACTTCCACTGCATTATCAAAGCTCGGTGAGCGCCGTTATCACTATAGCAGACTTTGCTCACTTGGATTAAAAGATCATTTAACCTAGCTATAAACAAACACCAATATGTTCTGGCAGGCCAAAATAAAACCAACCAACCAACTCTTCTTCACCAAGAACACACAAATAGCTGCTTACCAATATGAAGTGCAGCGTCAACTTTGAACAGTTTCCTATCTTACAGATTATTTCTCTGCTTGAGTTATCATCTGGAACTCTTCATACGTTACGCATATTACTTAAAACGTAAACTACGCCATACTTAACAGAGGAGTTTCTAGCTTTATCGCACAGAGGCGAGATAACGCAGACGTTGTAATTGGAGATGACGTATTTCAACACTGTGGATGGTACTATAAACTCATTTTTTAGAACGCTATGGGATAAAAGGACACACTTTCTGTAGAATCGACCGATTACGCTGACCGGTAAAAGAAGTAAAACTCATTTTTGATTTATTATGTTAAATCTTAACTTATTCCACTAAAATGTATCTGTTTTCCAATATTCATTTACATTTTACAAAATCTAGATGTTTTTTTACAATTTGCGTTACGTCACACACAGATAGGTCTTATGGCGACGATGGGGTAGGAAAGGGCTCTGAGCGGGAAGGAAACGGCCGTGGCCTTAATTATGGTACAGCCCCAGCATTTAGCTGGTGTGAAAATAGGAAACCACGGAAAACCATCTTAAGGGCTGCCGACAGTGGGGTTCGAACCCACTATCTCCCGGATACAAAATCTAGATGCTTGGCCGTAGACAAACATGTTTTACAAAGTGGTGTTTCCTGGGCCAGAAGTTCAGGCGTTGTTATAGATGAAATTGTATGTATGCATGTTTAGTCCTTAGCCCGAAGGCTGGTTGGATCCTCAACAGCTCCGCCATCAGCTGTCATAAATGGCCTAGGCATCACTGAAGAGGCGTACTAGGGAAATGAGGAGTGAGGTAGTTTCCCGTTGCTTTCCTCACCGAGCCAGAAGTTGCTATTACATATCAGTCTGCCAAGCCCACTGAAATGCATGCACCAACTGACCCTCTGAGCAACATTTTCATACCATTCATAGCAGGGACTGCCTGCATAAGGATTGGCATTACTAATATCACTCATACCTCAGTCACTTTCATCTTGTCAAAGCCAAGGATAGAGCTGAGACAGATCAATGTAAGTAACAATATTGCTCTAGCCTATACCAGAAGACATAGTGCACCGTAAACACTACGTCCTGCCAGCAAAGGCATAATAGATGAAATTAATGGATTAAAATAAGCCCGCACCCCCCCCCCCACTTCCCAGATTATTTAGACGTGACTGACAATAAAGTAACAATGTATATTGCTACGGCCGTTGGCCGTAGCCGTATTGAAACACCGGATCCCGTGAGATCGTGGTCAAGATTTGCATGGATTGCCACGCGCTGTTGGTGGGGGTAAGAGAATGGAGGAGCGGAAAGGAACTGGCCACCCTACCGTACGTAAACTCCGGCTCAGGCACACCTCTGCGGAGGTTCGGTCCTGCCTTCGGGCAGAATACACCCTTACCTTGTATTGCTAGGGTTAAAAACAACTAAAGATTAAGATTCCCGTCTTTTTCTCTTTTTTTTTTTTCCTGTTTGTGGGGATGCTGCTGGATTAGGTGCCCCTGCTAGTGGCATTTTAGCAGCTTTCCCTAAATTGGCCATTTCTAGCCATATTGGAATTTTTTATTGTGATTTTCATTGTAGGCTAATTAGAGATTGTAGAACTTAGTTCGAGCATTTTGTGAAATACAATAAGACAACTGGATAAATCAAGCAGGGTTTATAACTGCAAGGTCTTGTGCTGAACAGATACAAAATCTGAAGGCCATCCTTCAATATAGCAAGAAAAGATGCTGAGAGTGGGTATCTTTGTCGACTTTCAGAAGGCATATGACTCCGTGAATAGAATCACACTCTTCCAACACCTTAAGAGAACTGGGGCTAAATGGAAAATAATAATAATAATAATAATAATAATAATAATAATAATAATAATAATAATAATAATAGGTTGGTGCAAGCCACCCTATACAACACCACTTCCAAAGTTAAGTTTCGAGGTCAGTTATCAGAGAGCTTCACAGTCAAAACAGGGGTGAGGCAAGGAGATGGTATCTCATGCATATTATTTAACCGTGTCCTGGAAAGGATCGTAAGAGAATGGACCCGGTCATTACCTGAGAACACCGGATTAAGGATGGGTTTTTTGCTAGTTTCTTTACGTCGCACCGACGCAGATAGGTCTTATGGCGACGATGGGACAGGGAAGGGCTAGGAGTGGGAAGGAAGCGGCCGTGGCCTTAATTAAGGTACAGCCCCAGCATTTGCATGGTGTGAAGATGGGAACTACGGAAAACCATTTTCAGGGCTGCCGACAGTGGGGTTCGAACCTACTATCTCCCGTATACTGGATACTGGCCGCACTTAAGCGACTGCAGCTATCGAGCTCGGTGGGGTGGGGTTTAAAGCAGACAACTTGAGGATTCCATGCCTGGCCTTTGCTGATGACCTTTCTTTATTAGCAAACGACCTGCAAGGGGCCACTATGCAGCTTCAAACACTGCACTCTATAGCAGCAGAGGTAGTCGGATTTTTGAAGGGCGGAAGAAAGTCCATTCGACACTCCATGTCGTACGATGTCGGCATGTAAAAGATCTCTGGTGACACATTTGGTGTTTACCCGACAAAATTAATTAAATCTCAGCCATAGACACCCAAGAGAGTTTCGGTTTACTCGGTCTGCCATCTAGTGGGCCTAGAGTAAAACGGAACGTCGAAATTGACGAGCAGACAGCCAGATGGCGTCAAATTGAAATGTCTGCACACGGTAGCTGAGGCCATACGATTATTATTATTATTATTATTATTATTATTATTATTATTATTATTATTATTATTATTATTATCACCAACATCAAAGATGCCTCTGCAACAATGGGAGTCAGTGATACAGAGCATATCAAGAGAGCTAAAAAGTGCAACGACGGCTCTTGAACAAAGGAAAATCAAATTAGACAAGACCTGCCATGCCTGCAGAAAACTGTATGCCTCAGAGCATTTATCAAAGAATGTAAAACTGAGACACTATAATGCAGTAGTCAGACCATCAGTCCTCTACGCAGCAGAATGCCTATCCCTAATTAAAAAGACCCCACTGAGAGCCCTGGAAGTGCAAGAACGGAAATTCCTCAGAAGAATAATAGGGCCAAGGATCCTACCAGATGGAAGGTGACGGTACAGACCCAACAATGAGCTCGACCAGCATCAAGAAAACCTCATAGATGCCATCCGAAAAAAACGTCTGACTTCCTATGGACACCTGCAAAGAATGGATCCTAATATATTATCCCATAAGATCTTCAAGGTCGCTAACAAAGGCAAAGCTACTGGATTCCCATGGACCAAGCAAGTGGGCAAAGATCTTGCAGAGCTTATTATTAACCAAGCCGCCATAACTGACAGGAATGCACACCGTTTAATGGTCAAAGCTAAACCTTAGCCGTCACAAGACAGATGGAGAAACGTGGTTTTCTCGTGAGTGGAATTTCGAACAATTAAAAAGGAAGAGCAATGCAGCCTAAATAAGCATGTTCACGTGCCTAGTCAGTGGGAGGAACGAAGTGACACACATTTTGGAATGAATAGTGGTGGACAAAAACACTAAATCAAAACAAAATTGGTTGAAAATGAGCAAGCTTATTGAATTGCTCACTGAGAACAGAAGTTATGATAAATTTGTGTACCTTGCATCCGGGAGATAGTGGGTTCGAATCCCACTGTCGGCAGCCCTAAAGATGGCTTTCTGCGGTTTCCCATTTTCACACCAGGCAAATGCTGGGGCTTTACCTTAATTGAGGCCACGGCTGCTTCCTTCCCATTCCTAGTCCTTTCCTATCCCTTCGTCGCCATAAGAACTATCTGTGTCAGTGCGACGTAAAAGCCAATTGTAAAAAAAAGAAGAAGAAGAACGTGCGTACTCCTTTGGACGACCCCACGTACGGTTAGTGGTACGCGTACCACACTTTGTGAACCACTGTTCTACTAAACGAACTGTCTTTACAACATCAAACAATAACTGACCAACAAAGAAAACTTATTAGTATGCTTTACATCTCCAAATGCCAACTCTGTCGCGCGCACACACATAAATATTGTAATAAAGATACCGGAAACACTATGTGGTTGCGGCACAAGATAAACCTGTCGTAAAACACTTAACGTTGTTTCAATTGAAATGGTAATCAACATTCTTCCTCCATATAAAATGCAGACAAGGACGAAATTTATCACATGTACGTTATGTTATTTATGCCAGCAGTTCCCTCGGTGAAGTCAGCCTTCAGTTCATGGTTTGTGTTGTGTCCGTAAAAACGCGGGACATTCCAGTAATATAATTTACTCTTTGTCAAACTTCTACCCCCCCCCCCCCCTTGACCTGTAGCCGGCCCTGCGTTTTATTCCCGGCTAGGTCAGGGTTTTTTACCTGGATCTGAGGGCTGGCTCGAGGTCTGTCTGACGGAGCTCTCCGGCGGTGAGATTACGATCCCGTAGCAAGCAGTAAATTCAAGTACATCTGTTGTCTCGTAGTCTTTTTTTAAATAATTGCAAAGAATTTGGAAATGTATTGAACATCTGCCTTGGTAAATTCTTCCAATCCCCAAATCCTCTTCCTATAAACGAATATTTGCCCCAATTTGTCCTCTTGAATTCCAACTTCATCTTCATATTGTGATCTTTCCTGCGTTTAAAAACACCACTCAAACTTATTAGTAGTATAGCTATTTTCAGACAGATAGGTCAATATATGTATGTGGAGATATGAAATGAAGCGAAATAAACAGTTTGTTGAACCTTTTGCACCCTTTTTGTGAGATTGTGCATGTTACCACCTTTTCTCTTCTATTTCGTGCTTCAGCTCTTATCTCCCCACTTTTATCTGTGTTTTGAAAAGATTAGACAGAATCTTTGTTCGCTGCTTCAACAGATTTTCTTGGGTGAAAATGTTGATAAAATCAAATGCTTCATATGTGCCCTACATTCAGCGGACGCAGAAGCCATCAAGCAGGCCCAACAGTTACTCAACATCGCTTAAGTGCGGCCAGTATCCAGTATTCGGGAGATAGTAGGTTCGAACCCCACTGTCGGCAGCCCTGAAAATGGTTTTCCGTGGTTTCCCATTTTCACACCAGGCAAATGCTGGGGCTGTACCTTAAGGCCACGGCCGCTTCCTTCCCACTCCTAGCCCTTCCCTGTCCCATCGTCGCCGTAAGACCTATCTGTGTCGGTGCGACGTAAAGCAACTAGAAAAAAAAATTACTCAACAACAAAGGCCTAGAGTTGGAACTTTTTGCAGTGCATGTATGACTACAAGTATTTGACTGATGTGATTCAGAGATTGGAAGAAGTTGGTCAGTGTTAGGGAGAACCTTGATGGATTTTCTAAAGACAAATTCGAATTAAGTTTGAAGAACAGTCCAGGTGTAGAAACCTTTTTAATTTTGACTGAACTTCCTTTTACGAGTGCTGAAAAGATATGCTTCAGTGGCTTCTTTATTTCTGGAGTGGAGTTTCTCACTATATAAGGATCTACTGAGCTCAAAGCACCAGCGACATTGAAATGTTGTGTGCAATCCAGAATAACAAGTTTATTCATTATGAGAACCCAGTAAATGGGATAAGGAAAGATCATGTAACTGGTAACCATAATAACGTGATTTCGTCAACACCTTTTTTTTTTTTTTTTTTTTGCACCTGTGTCCGGCCCCATGGCTAAACGATTAGCGTGCTGGCCTTTGGTCACAGGGGTCCCGGGTTCGATTCCCGGCAGGGTCGGGAATTTTAACCATCGTTGGTTAATTTCGCTGGCCAGAGGGCTGGGTGTATGTGTCGTCTTCATCATCATTTCATCCTCATCTTGACGCGCAGGTTGCCTACGGGAGTCGAATCGACCTGGCGAGCCGAACATGTCCTCGGACACTCCCGGCACTAAAAGCCATACACCATTTCATTTGCACCTGTCTTGCACCTTTTTGTGTGTTTTTTCAGAAACACCCCCCCCCCTTCTTGCCATACGTTCCACTTTTAAATCCTATCCCTACTTACTAGTCTACTAATGTCATTCCACGCCATCTCTCCACTGGCAGCTCGGAACATACCACTTAGTCGAGTCCGAAGATAACAAGACTTGATGCAGAGAGGTCAGATAGGGAGCCTAAAATGAGAATACAGTAAAGGCAATAACAGTCTTAAACACCTCATTCTCAGCATACTTTGTGAGGCTTACACATTGATATGTAAGTAATAGCAACTTCTGGCTTGGTGAGGAAAGCAACGGGAAACTACCTCGCTCCTCGTTTCCATAGTACGCCTCTTCAATGATGCCTAGGCCGCCTATGACAGCTGATTGCGGAGGTGTTGAGGATCCAACCAGCCTTAGGGCTGAAGACAACAAACACGCACCATTATTTTGCACTAAGACCCAAACATATTGTGTGTTTTCTTGTCATGTGAAAATAGCTGAAGAATAGCGGAACTCTCCCCTTTTAGTCACCTCTACCCCATGTGGGTGGGGGGTGGGGGCGCAGACTAAGAATACATCCACGGTATCCCCTGCCTGTCGTAAGAAGCGTCTGAAAGGGGTGACCAAGGGATGATTGAATTAGTACCATGAAACTACTTGTGATTAGTACCATCACGCGGGGAACACTTTGAACCACCTTTATTTGTGACTAGTGATGGGGTAATGGAATACAAAATAATCGCTTATTCCATTATTTCATTTCATCCGATTATATTTCCCATTCGATTATTTTTCGATTATTCATTCGATTGAATGAGGCAATCGAATGGTGAATACTTTTTCCATCCGATTATTTTTCGAATATTCATTCGAAACTCCATTAGAATGAATAAGGCAGTCGAATGGTGAATATTTTTTTCCATCCGATTATTTTTTCAATTATTCACTCGCAACTCTATTAGAATGAATGATGCAATCTAATGGTGAATATTTTTTTTCCATCCGGTTATTTTTCGTATAGTGAATTATTCCATTCCATTTTTTCGATTATTCATTCGAAACTGCCTTCGAATGAAGTGAGGCAATTGAATAGTGCTTTCGAAATAGTCGAATGAAAAGTGATGTCATTAGACAGTTAATCCACTCATTTAGTTTCAACATTTGGACATACGTTTGGAAAAAGGCGTATTTTTATTTTTCATGAGTTCATCTATTCGCGTATTTCAATCGATTATCCATCCGATACACTTCAGCCGAAACATTGGTTCATGACACATCCGAATATTCTATGCGATACACTTCAATGACATTTGAAACTCATTCGATTATCTAAATAATCGGATGGAGGTTATTCGAATATTAAAAATTTTCGATTATCCCATCACTGCATGTGAGTAGTACCACTATGTTAGGTACACAATAGTTTTGTGATTGTACCAGCAGAGACTGGTTCACTGTGGGTTTTCAGTACCTGTGATTAGTACCACTGTATGAACGACATCGTGAGTCTGTGTTGCCCGTGATTAGTACCCACTATGTGAGAAACACCATGGGTCTGCGTTACGTGTGCAACGTACATTACTTGTGAATAGTACCATAATGCGTGGGACACCATGAATCTACGTTACTTATGGTTAGTACCGCTACTTGAGAAATACCATGGTTCTACTTTACAAGCGATAAGTATCATTATGAGGGACCGTTGACCTGGATTCTGGACCCCTTTAGACAACAAGCATCACAGATTCAGGATAGTGCTTTTGAAGCTGTTCCTTGGTCAGTAATACTACCCTTTTAAGATAGTTTCTGGGAAGGTGAAGCATTGCGGGTCGAATCCACTAATTGTTTTTAACTTCATAATCATTGTTCATCATCGTCTTTCTGAATTCGAGTCAGTGGATCCATTTTGGAATTATTTTTAACTTTCAGTGTTGTGAGTTGGATCCGCTGATTATTTTAAATTCATATTCATCTATTCATTCTTCATCATCACGTTTTGAGTTCTGGTCACTGGATGAATTTTGGGCTTTTATATTGTCATTACATTTAGTCTCATTTCGTACCATTAGGGGCCGATGACCTAGATGTTAGTCCCCATTAAACAACAAGCATCATCATAATAATCATCATTAGTCACCTCTAATGAGATCCAGGGTATGTATAGCACCCATGGTCTGTCCATCGATGGTAGTAAGTGAAGAGATCATCTCTTCTGAATGTAGTTAGTAATTGATCCAGCCAGCGATGATGTCACAAGATAACAGCTGTGACTACCTGTTACGTACCAGCTGTGTGCTAATTGCCTCTCCATACAGTGTTGCCCGCAGGTTGTAACTCATCTGCTGTCGAAACCCTCAGGGGATTCATAGATGGCGATGCTGGCATGTTGCGCTGTATTTGAGAGCCGAATCTCATTGCCCGCATCCTTGTAATCCGACGTTGGTCATAAAGATGTCCCACGCTTAGACCCGTTACTTTTGATGTTATCTTCGGTGCGACGTAAAGCAAGTAGAAATTCCAAAACTCGGATATCGCTCACTTCTGCACTAACTAAATCATAACTTATTACCTCGGTTTACCAAAGCTGAGTTTTCGGTCGGCGGATGCAGAGGGCGCCGCCCCCTTCAGGTGAGGAATGAAAACATTTAGTAGTAGTAGTAGCAGCAGCAGCAGCAGCCAAGTTTTCGTTTCAGTCGCCTGAATTCGAACCTTAAGCTTGTCGTACTGATGCACGGAATACAAATGACTACGTACTGCCGCCATTATTGAAAAGTAAATGTTTCTGTTTGCCTACCATTGACTTTGAGGACACTTCATTATAACACAAAAAATACATTTTAAATGGAACGAAGAAAATTAATTTCAATTTACACTATGATTTACTAAAATCAAAATATACACATCAGTAGTATATTTTAAATCTCTCTTAATTATACCAGTAATATATTATGCAACTTGGATTGTAGTTCATAAGTTAGATAGCCACCTAAAAGTATCAGTACCGGGCGAGTTAGCCGTGCGGTCAAGGGCACGCGGCTGTGAGCTTGCATCCGGGAGATAGAGGGTTCGAATCCCACTGTCGGCAGCCCTGAAGATGGTTTTCCGTGGTTTCCCCATTTTCACACCAGGCGAATGCTGGGGCTGTACCTTAATTAAGGCCACGGCCGCTTCCTTCCAACTCCTAGACCTTTCCTATCCTGTCGTCGCCATAAGATCTATCTGTGTCGGTGCGACGTAAAGCAATTAGCAACAACAAAAGTATCAGTGGTGTTAGAAATGAAACATCCGTGACTTGTAACGGTCGTGACGTCTATTTTATTCTTATTTAAACTTAGATATTATCTTTAAGATGATAGGGTGCAAGTATTTGAGTAGAATGTCAATATTTTCTACCTTTGACAAAAACAAATTTAGTTGAATTATGTATTTTTAAAAAGTTTAATCTTTTTTTGCCACGATGTTACACCATGTACATCCGACTACTGTTTTACATTTAATTAATAAATGTGCTCACCTTGATCTCTGAAATTGAGTGTGTAGAGCCTGAAAACATAAACTCAGCAGTAAACTTCCTGAGAATGGAGTTAACAGTTGAACTGCATGTAAGTAAGTGCTGCCAACTTCAATGAATGAAACTGGCCATGTACTACCAACTAAAATAAGTTATTTCCTTTAGCAATAAAACATATGATTATTTTTCAAAATATCTCAGCAGAATGCTTAAATTAGATGTTTTATCTACTCATTGCATGAAAATGGAACGTATTTTTAAACAATATATTTTCTCGGTATAATTCCCTCTACCCGGAATGGCTGATGTATGTAATGTATGTATGTATGTATGTATGTATGTATGTATGTACGCGCATCACGAAAAAACGGCTGGAGACAATTGAATGATAATTGGTGTGTAAAGTCGGGGAATAAGTCGCTAAAATCTAAGCTATAAATACTTTTATTCATGCTGAGTGAAGTGGTAGTTCAGGGGAAGGCCTAAAATTTAATTTGTAATATTTGTTATTAGTGGTCCTATCGACAAATAGTACATAACTAAAGTTACATAGTATTAAATTTACGATCATTTATGTCTTATACATTTTTACCGTACCGGCTTTGATAACTGAGAAATTCGTGAATTTCGATTTTTGTTGCCAAGTCCATATTCACGCCGAGCCACGAGAAAATGGGTGAACTTAATGTAATGAAAAGCGGTATGTTAAGTGGGGGAATATGATAACAAGCTTTCTTTTTTCTGGAGTTCAGTCTTCATATCACAGTTATCTACTTACCCATGCTAAGAATAATAGTTGTACCGGGACGTACACCTCAACCCCGTGCATTTAAATGAAGCGCCTTGAAGAACGCTATCTAACACATTAAGTTTGCAACTATTTTAAGAAATTTGGACTTTTCTCCATAGATGTCTCTGTTATAAAACTGATGTCATGCACTCTGGTGTAAAGTGGAACTACTAAAAGTTTAAAGACATTTTGTATTTATAGGTTTTCTAAACTGAATCGAGTATTCCTTGTTTTTTATATTTCAAAGTTTGCAACACTTCTAACTCATCCCGCCAGCTTTGGAGTCTGGCCAATCAGAAATTTTGCGTATTTAATTTTCAGCCAATCACATACTTCTTGTAATTTTTAGATTGTCCAATAAAAAGTAGAGGGTGTGTCTGGACTTAGTCCAGAGCCTTCTCGAACCTTCCTCTCGGGTATAAATGCTGACGCCTTTTCGAGCTAACTTGTCTTATTGATCATCTTGTTGCTGAATGTATGTGTTAAGAGAGGAGGCGGGGGCCTCATCCATCGGCAAACAGAACCTCAGCTAAGGTAATGGCCACCATTTTCTACCTCAGTAGTTTTATCTCTGCAAGCTAACTCGAGGGGAAAGTTTACTATCTTTAAGAATGTAACCGTAAATTTCCTAAAATGTAAACGTTTATTTTTTCTCATGTAAAATTTCAAGTAAGTCAAGAGTACTTAACTGAAATCCGGGGATACAGAGTGAGTTACCCTCTCGAACACCCCTTCAATTTAATTTGGAGGTGACTACGATTTTGTAACTGTTTACACTGTTGTAAATTGTAACTTATCTTGTCCATCTAGTCACCTCAGTAGTTTTTGTTTTGCTAGTTGCTTTACGTCGCACCGACACAGATAGGTCTTATGGCGACGATAGGATAGGAAAGGCCTAGGAGTTGGAAGGAAGCGGCCGTGGCCTTAATTAAGGTACAGCCCCAGCATTTTCCTGGTGTGAAATTGGGAAACCACGGAAAACCATCTTCAGGGCTACCGACAGTGGGATTCGAACCCACGATCTCCCGAGTGCAAGCTCACAGCCGCGCGCCTCTACGCGCACGGCTAACTCGCCCGGTCCTCAGTAATTTAGGATTAGCCTCTGTATTGTCGGGCCACAAGCTCAAGTAGGGTTTTAATCTTTGATTTCAAGGAGCGCAAGTTTCCGCCTTCATACATTTTTGATTTTTGGGCCAGTAATTGAACCTGTTGCTTTCCACAAAGGGCCGGTAGAATGGGTACTCGATACCCCTGTATTATTTCTTCCATGTAAACTTAAAAGACAACTGATACGGTCTTGTAAATTGTAGGTCATGCCTAGAGGCGCCTGAAAGTGTACATTTTATTGAGCAAAGTTAAAGATACCGAGCTCGATAGCTGCAGTCGCTTAAGTGCGGCCATTATCCAGTATTCGGGACATAGTGGGTTCGAACTCCACTGTTGGCAGCCCTGAAGATGATTTTCCGTGGTTTCCCATTTTCACACCAGACAAATGCTGGGGCTGTTCCTCAATTAACGCCACGGCCGCTTCCTTCCCACTTCCAACTCTCTCCCATACCATCGTCGCCATAAGACCTATTCTGTGTCGGTGCGACGTAAAACAAATAGCAATAATAATAATAATAATAATAATAATAATAATAATAATAATAATAATAATAATAATAATATAAAAGTTAAAGGTTGCCTTGACTATGCAGTAAGGGTTTTGGAGCGCAGTCTCCTTCGTAGAATTATGGAGCATAGAGGCTCTTTGTTGTAATGTAAAATATATTTGTATGAATATTGAATAGTGCCTTTGGAAGGCCGTAACTTCTAACCTTTGGAGCAAAAGGTGCTCTTGAAAATTGTGATTTAAATATCCTGTGAAAGAAATTGGGAGATTCGTCTCCTTGCCTGTCGAACTAAACGCAGCGGTAGTGATGTTGGGACCGTTGTACATTGGGAGCTTGAAGCTCAAATTGTAACCAACCATTTCTTTCTTTTTCTGTTGGTTTTTTCCCGTACCTTGTACGAATCTAGCTCTGTACCTGAAATCTTGTTCTGTCGCCAAGCGAATTGTTTTGTTAAAATTTAATATCTGAAAAGAAATATAACCTTTATTTTTAAAGTTTTAACTTTGATTGTCGTATTCGTACTGACACATTGAAGCCAGCACCTTCTTTCACCTCTCTGTGATCCACAAAAAACACGGTTACAATCATAATGATAATTTACAAGAAATAAACGCTACAGACGACACCATAAAAATCGTATGTCTGTCTGTTAGGTCATCAGCCCAGAGGCTGGTTGGATCCTCAAATAGCACCACCAAATGTTATGCGGTTATAAGGAACCCCCCAAAACCAATGGCAGCACCAAAATGAGGCGTACTAGGTAAGATGAGGAGTGAGGTAGTTTGCCATTGCTTTCCTCACTGGGTCAGAAAGTACTTTTGCAGCACGACTGACCCTATGAGCAGCACCTTTCATAACACTCAGATGCACTAGTCATGCTCCGAATGTCATTACTCAGCTCTACCCATACCCCAGCAACTTCCATATTGTCACAGCCATGGATGTTGACTGGGACTTCGGTGGAAGCTACACTTTACTCTACCGGGCGAGTTGGCCGTGCGCGTAGAGGCGCGCGGCTGTGAGCTTGCATCCGGGAGATAGTAGGTTCGAATCCCACTATCGGCAGCCCTGAAAATGGTTTTCCGTGGTTTCCCATTTTCACACCAGGCAAATGCTGGGGCTGTACCTTAATTAAGGCCACGGCCGCTTCCTTCCCACTCCTAGCCCTTTCCGGTTCCAATCGTCGCCATAAGACCTATCTGTGTCGGTGCGACGTAAAGCCAATAGCAAAAAAAAAAAAAAACACTTTACTCTGGCCTGTGTCAAGAGATGGATGCAAAAGTACTGTATCCATCAAGAAATGACAGCAGGCAGAAAAATCGTATACTCTTTGCAATTTTGGTTGCAAATCACACATTCGTAGAAAAAGGTAAAAAGACCATTGGAAAACAGCGGACAGAAGAACGGAAAAAACACCACAGGGAATTCATGAAGAGATTGTGGGAGGAGGAGAAGCCGTCAGACTAAGGTAACATGTTTACACGCGTTCTTTAATTGGGCATAACGAAGGAAAAAATAAATAAATAAATAAATAAATAAATAAATAAATAACAATACGATTACGCGATATCTTCATAGTTAGTTCGAAGGACGTGAACTGTTCCTTCCTCCATCGGTGTAATGTTGGGTTGATAACCTGTAAACACAAGTGTCTCCAGTTAGAGGCTGTACTAAATAACTTGGAATGCATTTGAATGTAATTATCCAAACCACAGGTGTGTCTTGAGTTTACTGGAACCGCAAGGACATCACTGATGGACGTGGAGCAAGTAAATTTCCATCGTTCCTCGGATCAGCGAAGATAACTTTCAATTCGAATGAAACCTCTTTAGCGCACTAACGTATGCGGCAGGCGTGAGACCCTGAAACTCATACAATAACATGTTTGTTTACCTAACGTGGTCTACAAAGAAAACACTTTTTTGTCTGCTATTGAGGAAATTTCAAGTGTTTTATACTGATCTGTAATCAGATTTATCATAGTAGGTTAGGTTTTTGTCATGGGACTGTAACATTGGCTCTAAATCTTACTATTAGTATATACCTGTACGATAAAGTCAGAGAGATAAACACAAGTGTCTCCAGTTAGAGGCTGTACTAAATAACTTGTCATGGGACTGTAACATTGGCTCTAAATCTTACTATTAGTATATACCTGTACCATAAAGTCAGAGAGATAAATTGAGCTTAACGAGGGCGAATCAAAAAGTAAGTTACACTTGCAAGTTATGGCCATTTATGAAACCCCTTACACATAGGCAATACGGCTATGACAACATACAAAGTAAGTCCCCAACAGACTGTAAACATTTCCCGGAACGGTCAATCAACTTTTCGATTCCGGATGCGTAGAAATCACCTCCAGTGCTACGTAATTACCTGGAGACAGCTGCCTTCACCTTCCCATCGTTTCGGAATCGTCGTCTACCGAGATTTTGTTGCAGAATAACGCAACACCTCACACGGCCCTCCAAGCGTCCGAACTGCTGGAGCGATTCAAGTGGGAGGTATGGCAGCATCCTCCATACAGTCCAGACTTAGCGCCGCGTGATTATCGTGTGTTTGGTAATCTTTCTGATTTCCACCTTGCTTTCATTAAACTAAAACTTATTTCCACGTTGGAATTGTGAGCAGGTAAGGCATATGCAAAAATGAAATATCTTAGGATATTCAGAACGAAGCGACATTACAGCAGTACTGAGACAGCTCGTTCACTTTTCAACAGACAGTGCTGCACTGAACACTATTCAACATCCTCTTCTCCGATGAGGAAAGTTTCAGATTTGAAAATTGTTTAAGCAGAAGGTATTCCTCAGTATTAATAGCTTCTTTTTCCTGAAGTAATTCTACAGGCATTTCAATTTTTAAATTAGTATTATCAGTAGCCAATGAGATGAGGTGTTTAAGAATGGCTCATTGTTGGTAACTGTGGTGACTTTGCTAGCAGTGTTTTTGACTGGCTGATGTTCCTACTCTAAGTCGCCATATATTCCTTTAATTTTACTTTGTATGTTAATTATGATAGAGCCTCCGTGGCTCAGGTGGCAGCGCGCCGGCCTCTTAGCTTCCGTGGTTCAAATCCTGGTCACGCCATGTGTGATTTGTGCTGGACAAAGCGGAGGCGAAACAGGTTTTTCCCCGAATGCTCCGGTTTTCCCTGTCATCCTTCATTCCAGCAACACTCTCCAATATAATTTCATCTGTCACTCATTAATCATTGCCCCAGAGGAGTGCGACAGTCTTCGGCAGCCGGCACAATTCCTATCCTCGCCGCTAGATGGGGATTTCTTCTTCATATTCTTCTTCCTTCCGATGAGGCCTGATAAGGACCACATGCCAATTTCATTTCAGCTCTTCATACTTTGTTGTGTTCTCTTCCGTTCCTTCCAATATTCTTTCATCCCTTCACTATGCTGTTTCTGTCCTCGGACCACTTCGCACCAGGTTTCTTGTTCAATCTTCCTTGGAATCCTTCCATACTTACTACCCTCATTCCATTCCTGACCCGGTCGCATGACTGGAAACAGGCTGTGGATTTTCATTTTCATCTTAATTATGATATTCTAATTAAAAAGAGAGTACCCAGAAAACTTTCCACTTGTTCATAACATAGAGTCATGGATATGTTTTTGGCCTTAGAAGACGAGAGGGCGAGTACAGATTCTTTGGTTGTTTCCCTCGTAGTAGCGTCTTACGACATGCCGGGGATATTGATAATATATCCTTTGACTCTATCCATAGGGGAGATCCCGCCCATGTAAGCGTTCACATAGTAGACTTTATATATATATATATATATATATATATTTTATTTCTTAGGAAGGTGAGGAGGGAGAGATAAGGCAAGCCTATCCCAAAGGTTGTTGACAAAGATGAATAGATTGAAATCGAAAGGGAGAGAGAGAGATAGAGCGCCTGGGGTGCTAGATTCCAGCACGCTGGTGCCTGTAATCAAACGGAATGGTGAGGATATAGCTTTGTCAACTGTGTACAGGGCCGGACATGTCGTTCCAGGGAGGGCGGCTCCTTTTCCCTCACCGCTGGGCGGGGGGGGGGGGGGGACACGGCCTGTCAGTAAGGTACCGGTAGTTATAAGGGTAGCGCTCACATGTGGATAGGTTTCTCGCCCATGATGGCGTCCATATAGTACATATAGTTTATTTTTATGTTTTAAGGGTGGCGCTTGCTTGTGGCCCGGTTTTCCGCCCATGCGAGCTTCCACATTGTAGACTTTGTTTATTTTTATTTTGCGTCCACGTGGTAGATTTTGTTCAAATTTTTATCTTCCTCTCTTTGTAACGGGAACATGTATTTGGGCCGAAGGCCTGTAATGTTCAATACATTTCAATATCAGTATCATAGGGGAGATCAAGAATTCTGATAAATCGAAGCGAAATTGGATGTATCTTCAAAAGTATGGTAAAGCTCATGAATTGTGAGAAAACGAAAGCTGTTCTAGATCTCGTAAATATAACACTAACATTATTATTATTATTTCGTTATGCTCATTCATAGAGCGCGTTGGAACTTGTTCATTGGCTTGATGACTTTCGCCTTCTTATTCTTCCAAAGTCTCTTCATGAAATCACCGTGTTGCCTCTTCCGTTCTTCTGACCACTTTGTACCAGTCCTGCTGCTAGTTTTAACCACAAGTTTGTGTTTATTTACTGAGGTTTTGAAGACCGTGCGATTTTTCATGATGTCTTTCCTGATGTTCAATTCATTCAGGCCCCTTCTGTTCCCTCCAGCCAATTTATTCTCCTGTTTTGACGATTTTTTTTACATTGAATTACCTTTTTGTGAGTCTATTATTATCCATCCTAAAAATGTGTCCAAAAATTTCGGACGTCTCCTCCATACAGTATTAATGAAACTGTCTGTATTACTATAGAGATTTGCAGTTCGCCTTTTGATCCAAATTCCATTTTCATGTACCGGGCGGAACATTTTTCTAGGAATGTTACGTTCTTGTTTTTCATTTTCTGCAATTTTAGAATGACCTCCTAAAGTTGAAGTTTCTGATGCATATGGAGCTTCTGGTAGAATAACTGTTTTGTAATGTTTCAGTGTAGCATTACGTGACATTACTCGTTCATTGTAGGGATCCCATGTCAGTGTAAATGCCCTCTGAAGTTGCGAGGCCCTCTCTGTATTAGCCAAACCGAAGGAAAAATTATTTCTCCAAGGTATTTAAGAAAAGATTCCTTGAAATTGGCCCATATGCTGTTTCAATTTTATCTTTCTTGCATTTTTGCTGAAAATTCTGAATTATCAATCAATCAATCAATCACTACTGATCTGCATTTAGGTCAGTCGCCCAGGTGGCAGATTCCCTATCAGCTGTTTTCCTAGCTTTTTCTTAAATGATTTCAATGAGATTAGAAAATTATTGAACATCTCCCTTGGTAAGTTATTCCAATCCCTAACTCCCCTTCCTATAAATTAATATTTGCCCCAATTTGTCATCTTGAATTCCAACTTTACGTTCATATTGTGATCTTCCCTACTTTTAAAGACGCCACTCAAACTCATTCGTCTACTAATGCCATTCCACGCCATCTCTGCGCTGACAGCTCGAAACATACCACTTAGTTGAGCCACCTCGTCTTCTTTCTCCCAATTTTCCCAGCCCAAACTTTGCAGCGTTTTTGTAACGCTACTCTTTTGTCGGAAATCACCCAGAACAAATCGAGCTGCTTTTCTTTGGATTTTTTTTCCAGTTCTTGAATCAAGTAATCCTGGTGAGGGTTCCATACACTGGAACCATACTCTAGTTGGGGTCTTACCAGAGACTTATATGCCCTCTCGTTTACATCCTTACTACAACCCCTAAATACCCTCTTAACCATGTGCAGAGATCTGTATCCTTTATTTACAATCCCATTTATGTGATTACCCCAATGGAGATTTTTCCTTATATTAACACCCAGATACTTACTTTTCGTATTTGTGAAACTCACAACCTGACCTTCATTGACATTGGTACCTTGCATTCCGGCTTCGAACCCCGCTGTCGGCAGTCTTGAAGATGTTTTCCCATTTTCACATCAGGCTGTACCTTAATTACGGCCACGGCTGCTTCCTACCCACTCCTAGCCCTTTTCTATCCCATCGTAGTCGGTACGACGGAAAGGAAATTGTAAAAAGAAAAGGAAAAAAAGAAAAAAGATACCTAACCTTTGATTGTCAAGTATTTATGAACTGTCCCTTTTTTTGTGTGTGTGAAAAATCCCGGGTTCTTTTAACTAAATGTTCCTTATATCTTATATCAAAAGTGGTAACCCTACAAGTATAACGGCAGAGAGGATTCGTCGTGTTGAACACACGACACCTCGGAATCTGCAGGCCTTCGGGCTGAGCAGCGGTCGTTTGGTTGGCCACGGGGCGGTTGCGGTTTGTTTTTTTAATAATTCCAGATAGACCCCCAGCGCAAAAAACATATCCATGGTAAAAGAGTACATCTGGTAACCATAATGACAGTGTATAAATAAATAAGCATATTATAATGACGTATATACTTAGTTATGGTGAATTATACCATAAACAATGCGCCTGTTTTCGAGAAAATTGACGCGTGTGAAGGCTGTTGACGTTGGACCGGTGGTAGTAGCGGGAACAACAATGGGAAGACTCAATCCTAATGAAGAGTAAACACTATGTTTGTGTATCTATAGAAGTATTAGGTTTATTTATAGTATCGACTGTGTCTCCTTGCGGAAGTGTTGCTTAGTTACTGCTTACGTCATCGCTGTGAAATCCTTGTCGCGTTCTACATTCCTTGATCGGCCCTCATTGACGTTCGATGTAGTTATTGACTTGCGGCAATGGCATATCTTTAATGGTGTCGTGATTGCCGTCAGTCGTATGTGCTGAATTAATTAATCTCACTTTATTAAAGATAGTGAGAGATTAAATCTTCGTACAACAGAAACTTCCACATTTCTCCACATGTTAATCAACTTTTGTTAACAAACTTCAACATTGTGTCCACACCAAAATAGCTGTTTGTGAGGTTACAATTGATAGCGTAAGGAAGAAGAAAATGCTTACAGCTGTAGCTTCCATTATTTGAGTACAATTAGAAAAAAAAAAAAAAAAAAGCGCAGACGCGAAATGTGGCAAGGAAAAAATACTGAAAAGGCGAGTAGAATTAAGTTTGGAAAGAATACTTATGCCAGAATTTGAGAATGCCCCCACATGACTTTCAGTTCTTGTTGACAGTAATTGGGTCTGAAATTGCAAGTAATAATGCAGATTATTGGAAAGCCGGCTCCACTAATGACAGGCTATTTTTTTAATTTTATAGATAGGCTATAACTTTAAAGATTCCTAACAACTGGTGGCATTTCACTTATAGGGCCTATACCTATTTTTCTTGAGTACCCAAGCAAGCAGTTATTGTGTCTGAGGTGTTTGAAGCTTTATACAACACTATCAAGGAACTGGTGAAGGTACGAAATAAAGAAAATCTTCATTTAATCTACCTAGTCAGGATAGTATTATTTTGATGATATTACAAGCGATTATGGGAGGTTAGGTTATTCAGCGAGGAGCGAAGCTGGAATTGAAATTACATTAGAACACAGCTAAAATAACATCATACAGAGTTAAAGGTATATTAGAACTTTCGCTTGCGATTTGAAAGTCAATTATTAGAAGCAATAAAAGAGATCATCGTATTCCGCGCTACGAATCTGCGATTAATGATCCAGCAGGCTTTCAAAATTCTCTTGAGAATGCCCCCTTGCGTCCTTGCGCATGTGCGAACCGAAATGTTAATGAAAAGTTTCATTCATAAAAAAAAGTTAAAGAAATTTTGTTTATCAACATGTTCGACAAGTTAAGGAACACTCTATCCTGTTTGTTAACATACAAAAATGTTCATGATCATTGTTCATTAACAGTGTTTATAAACAAAGTTAACGAAAACATCTTGGTGTGGACGCACCTTTATAAGCAGTTTAGCGAACGCCATTGTATTGTGATGCTGTGATTTCCTACGTATAAATGACATAGTAAAGAACTGGAATCACTTATAAGGCTTTTTTGCGGATGATGTTATATTGTATGGAGTAATAAATAAGTTATAGGATTGTGAGCTAATGCAAAAGGACCTCGACAGTGTGGTGAGATGGACAGCAAGCAATGGTATGGTGGTAAAAGGGGTGAAAAGTCGGACTGTAAGCTTCACCAAGGGGAAGTGTCACCTCACCTTTAATTACTGTGTATTATTATTATTATTATTATTTCGTTTTGGGCGACTGTGAACTACGTTAATTCGAATTCAGCCTCATCTGTTTCTGGGCGTTAATCCTCGTCCAGTTCTCCTTCATCCTTTCACTCTGCAATCTCCTTTTTTCTGTCCACGGCGCGGCGCTTGGGTACGGGGTCTAACTTTTTCTTGAAAACTCTTCGTGACCTTGATCCTCGACTTGTAAGCATCCCTGTTGCGGATTTCCGTTCTTTTGTATTCCCATTTCTTTCAGGTGCCTCTTCACCTCCTGGTACCAGCGCACCGTAGTTTTCCTGATTAAAAAAACTTATTATCTGATTGGTCAGTCTTCTCGGGTTCATTCTGTAGATATGTCCGAAGAACATGGCTCTCCTCTTCCAGATGGTATCGGAGATCTTTCCCATCTTGGGATATAATTCTTGGTTTCCATTCTTTTTGTATGATCAAGCCTCTGTTCTTTGGGGTCCCAGTATCTTCCTCCTGTTTTTAACAGGTTCAAATATTAGTAGTATTATTATTGATTCGCTCACACTGAGTCCATCCGACAGTCAGCAACAGCAATTCCCTGTTCGGTCGCTTGAACGAGATCTTGAAGTGTACATTGGACAGGGCATAGTTGACAGTTATACATGTGCAAGGTTATTTATCTTTCCCCACAATCACAAACTTTTGTCTGATTTCTTAAATACCCACACTTCTTGATGTTGTCCCTAGATCTTCCAGTCCACGAACCTACTACGTGGCGCGTCCCAGGTGGCGGATAGAGGGGTACAAACCGGCTTGCCGGCGGACTTCGGGAAATAAAATACCTCTCGCGGACCAAACACACAACCCCCTATGGGTGGGGGATGAAGATGAAGAATACACCCTCGGTATCCCCTGTCTGTCGTAAGAGGCGACTAAAAGGAGCGACCAAGGAATGATTGTCTTAGAACCATGAAACTACTTGTGATCAGTACCACCACGCGGCGAACACCATGGGTCGCTTTTACTTGTGTGTAGTACCACTATATTAGGTATCAAATAGGTTTGTGATTAGTAGCACACAGGAGCACCGTGCGGTCGGCTTTTGCAGTACTTGTGATTAGTAACACCATATGAGCAAGACCATGGGATGATGGCTACCATGGTTCTGCCTTGCCTATGATTAGTACCCACTGTATGAGGAACACAGCGGGATAGTGCAGGTCCCTGTGGTTAGTACTCTTATGTGATCAACACCATAGGATTGCGTGGCCTGTAAACGGCGCCGCAATGTGAGGAAAACCATAGGTCTGTATTATATGTCGAATTTCATAACCTGTGAGTAGTACCATAATGTGTGGAATACCGCGAGTCTCTGCTACTTTTGATTAGTACCGCACAGTGACAAATACCATGGTTCTACTTTCCTAGCGATAAGTACCGTTATGAGGGGCCGAAAACTTGAATTTTGGACCCCCTTTAGACTGCAAGCATCATCGATTCAGTGTTATGCTATAGCAGGAGTCCCTTGGTCAGTAATACTATTGTTTTACGTCAGTTTCTGTGAATGTCGGGCATTGCGGGTCGCATCCACCGATTGTTTTAAATTCATATCCATCCATTCATTCTTCGTCCTCACGTTTTGAATTCTGGTCAGTGGAGGATTTTGGACTTTTAATTTGTCATTCCATTTCGTCTCATTTCGTACCATTAGGGGCCGATGACCTCGATGTTGGGCCCCTTTAAACAGGCATCATCAGATCTTCCAGTACCACTCCTCAAACGATTACGTGACCTCCAAGTAGCCCAGCTGAGCTGATGTCCTGGATATGGAGATTCATGAGGTTCTATCGACTTCGCAAAGTGTTGTATTCTACTTCGCCACAGGTCTCGATGCGCTATTGTTGGTCATTTGTTTAAAAGTGGTAGAGATGTTTAGGAAGCTCTTTCATTATTTTAATCTTTTAGGAGGCGGTCCGAAGTCCAAATAGCGGATGACTCCAGTTGTTCTCCGCCTTTGTCCTCTCATATCTTGCCGCCATTTCCCTTCGAATATTAAGGGGGGGGGGGCGGGAGCGATTCCAGCCAGGCAGTAAAGTTTCTCAGTAGGGGTTGATGGGGTTAAAGTACCTCATGGGAATTGCTATAAGTATCTACGTGTTAGTATAAGGAAATATCTTCATTGGGGTAATCCCATCGAGATCGCAAATAAAGGTCACATATCTCTTTATATGCTTATGAGAGTATTTAGGGGTTGTGTAAGGATGTAAAGGAGAGAGTGGATAATATCTGGTAAGACCCCAATTAGAGTATGGTTCTAGTGTATGGGACCCTCACCAAGATTACTTGATACGAGACCTGGAAAAGATCCAAAGGAAAAGCAGCACGAGTTGTTTTGGGTGATTTCCGGCAAAAGAGTAATGTTACTAAAATGTTGCAAAGTTTGGTCTGGGAAGACTTGGAAGTAAGGAAACAAACTGCTCGACGTCTTATACAGGATGTCTCATATAAACTAACATCGCCGAAGCGGCGTTTTTTACTCAGCGATACGTAAGCTGCAGTACGGGAGGCGCGCGCATAGTTCTTGACCTTGCAAGCAGCCTGCACATGTTCGACCTGGCAAGCATCAGTCGCCAGTCTGAATCTCTGCTGTTAACATGGTGAGACAGTTATCAATATAACACCGTATTTTCGTATGTAAAAGTTCTGGTTTCGTGTTAATGGTCGTGTGAACATTGGTGTGCAGAAAATCCTAATGGTCCCTCATTATGATAGGAAGATTGGTGTTTGGTGTGCTGTTGGTGCAAGACGAATAATAAGGCTAATTTTTTTTCGAGACGGCAGTAAATGCGGAGAGGTACCAAGATTACATTTTGACGTCGTTCTTCCA
The DNA here is from genome assembly GCF_040414725.1 of Anabrus simplex. Taxonomy (NCBI): domain Eukaryota; kingdom Metazoa; phylum Arthropoda; class Insecta; order Orthoptera; family Tettigoniidae; genus Anabrus; species Anabrus simplex. Next base: position 104,418,187 of record NC_090277.1, on the reverse strand, counting down.
TCGGGTAGCGGAAGTAGAAAAATCGCGCGGATGGTTGTAATAAGATTCAGGCTCTGCTCATACAGCAGTAGATTCCTTTCTTGCAATCTTCCTCCTCGTTCTCCAGATCTAACTTGTGGCGTAAACTGAAAGAAAAAAAGTGTATCGAGTAAATCTTCACACATTGGAGGAACCGAAATAAACCATTACGAATGAAAATCAGATACATACGAGTGACAGAACTCACCAGTGTCAGCCAGAATGTGATTACCAGATACAATGCCTGTGTAACCCAGGAAGGACGACATTTCCAGCAGTAGCGTAGCCAGGGGGGGGGGGGGGGTTACAGTTACAAAATTAAGATATGACATAATGAAAGTGCTTGTGCGTGTCTGGTACGCGCATGCATGACTGTCATAAGGATACTGATACAAGAGTGAATTACTGTATGTGATATTCAGATTGCAATACACTACAAAATTCTTACTTTAAAATACAGAACAAGAACAATATGATCGAGGTCAGCAGTTTTTATCTCAAACGGTATGTTCAGTTTACAATCTAAAAAATCTAATTTTCGAGGCTTCCTAGAAAATAAATTTAACACATCTGTTGGTTTTACAACTATGTGTCTGTGAATGTTCAAGGGAGCCAACCCGTTGAGTCGACTTTCACTTGTGGTATTTCTGAGGTAGGTTTTAAGGCGTCTTAATATTGAAAATGATCTCTCACTGGCTGCAGTGGTGACAGGTAGGGTGGCAAACACTCTCAACAAGCAGTAGATTGCAGGGAGTTTATCTTGATCACATAAAAGAAGTTTATTGTTTACTGTCAGTTTCTATTTATTTTCTTTTCGTGAAAGTTCAATTGGGGGGGGGGGGGGTTCTAACCCCCAGTAACCCCCCCCCCCTGGCTACGCCCCTGACTTCCAGCATCTTCTATAAGGTAAGATTTCATATAAGATTTTATCAGTGCCGCAGCGCACGAGTACAAACACCGGGCGAGTTGGCCGAGCGGTTAGAGGCGCGGGGCTGTGAGCTTGCATCCGGGAGATAATAATAATAATAATAATAATAATAATAATATAATAATAATAATAATAATCGTATGGCCTCAGCTACCGTGTGCAGACATTTCAATTTGACGCCATCTGGCTGTCTGCTCGTCAATTTCGACGTTCCGTTTTACTCTAGGCCCCCACTAGATGGCAGACCGAGTAAACCGAAACTCTCTTGGGCGTCTATGGCTGAGATTTAATGAATTTTGTCGGGTAAACACCAAATGTGTCACCAGAGATCTTTTACATGCCGACATCGTACGACATGGAGTGTCGAATGGACTTTTTTTCCGCCCTTCAAAAATCCGACTACCTCTGCCGGGTTTGAACCCGCTATCTTGGGATTCCGGGAGATAATGAGTTCGAATCCCACTGTCGACAGCCCTGAAGATGGTTTCCCGTGGTTTCCCATTTTCACACCAGGCAAATGCTGGGGCTATACCTATGCCGCTTCCTTGCAACTCCTAGGCCTTTCCTATCCCATCGTCGCCATAATACCTATCAGTGTCGGTGCGACGTAAAGCAATTAGCAAACTATGTTCCGAGATGTCAGTGGAGAAATGGCGGGGAATAGCATTAATGGATGAATAAGTTTGATTGAAGCTTGTAAAAGTAGGAAATATCGCCATATGAAGGTTAAGTTGGAATTCAAGAAGACAAATTGGGGCGAAGATTCACTTACAGGAAGAAGGATTAGGGATTGGAATAATTGATCAAGACAGATGTTAGATGTTTCGGAGTTCTTTGCCATTATTTAAGAAAAGACTAAGTAAGCAACAGATACAGAATCTGCCACATGGACGACTGCCCTAAATGCAGATCAGTGGTAATTGTTGATAATTGATCAGCGGTTTCCCGTCACATCTTTCTTGAAGAAGGTTGTTGTTGTGTTTGTCTATAGACTGGTTTGATGCAGCCCTCCATGCCACCCTATCCTGTGCTAACCTTTTCATTTCTACGTAACTATTGCATCCTACATCTGCTCTAATCTGTTTATCATATTCATATCTTGGTCTACCCCTACCGTTCTTACCACCTACACTTCCTTCAAAAACCAACTGAACAAGTCCTGGGTGTCTTAAAGTATGTCCTATCATTCTATCTCTTCTTCTCTTCAAATTTAGCCAAATCGATCTCCTCTCACCAATTCGATTCAGTATCTCTTCATTCGTGTTTCGATCTATCCATCTCACCTTCAGCATTCTTCTGTAACACCACATTTCAAAAGCTTCTATTCTCTTTCTTTCTGAGCTAGTTATCGTCCATGTTTCACTTCCATACAATGCCACGCTCCACACGAAAGTCTTCAAAAACATCTTTCTAATTTCGATATCAGTGTTTGAAGTGAGCAAATTTCTTTTCTTAAGAAAGCTCTAAAGGTGGTAAAATTTATCATGAGCGGTAAGCGCGAAATGTGGGTTATCGAGTATTCATTTGGCGATTTATTTACAGATCTTGCTGTTTAAAGTGCAGTATACGTATTTTCATAACAGTAAACTACACAGACATATTAAATGTTAACTTTTATTTGTAATATCGTATGATCCGACTTCCCTCGCTCCTTTTCAGATGGACTTTCTTTGTCCCAAGGATCCGGTCAACATTCTGATGGTGATTTTTTTTTTTTGTGACCAACGGGACTCGAACTAACTACGATGTCAGACCATATAGACTTCACACCTTAACGATCATGGCCACCTGGCGGACTTAATCATCAACATCCAAGTCTGGCACGTTAATGACTCGTTTTCGAATCAATATTTTATGCATCTCAGCCTCTCTTCAAAACCGATAGCAGCTGAAGGAAAATTAAACACGCATACATTTACTGTATTCAAGCACAATGGATGGTATTTCCGCCTGGTTGCTTTCATCTCTGAAAACTGAAGATAATTCTGAAGTTTTTCACCTAATTTCGCATTTTGTGGAATAGAAGATCTCCCGAAATTTGACAGAACCTGACAACACCGATCTGTGACACGCTGACTCTGATACGGAAAGCACAAAATAGGAAGAAAAAGGACTTCATGTTGGTCGCCAACCCTCTGTGAAGAGAGCACCGGAAGCATAAGAATAAGTAGAAGAGCGGGATTTAAAACTAATGTATTATTATTATTATTATTATTATTATTATTATTATTATTATTATTATTATTATTATTATTATTATTATTATTATTATTATTCACTCGTCCTCATTGGGTGGTCTGCCGTACAAAGGGGTGCTCGAGACTAATTGATAGCCACACGAGATGATGTTAGATATGTTTCTTCGTTATACATTAACTGAGGATTTTCTCATCCTGGTTTCCCACGTGATGACTGTCATATCGCTATCAAGGTTGTCTCATGCAAGGAGCAAGGACCCTGAATCCTACAAAGAAGAGATAATATCATTCTACAGTTACACGAAAGGTGGCGTTGGCACATTGGATCAGACGTATGCTACATTCGACGCGGGTACAGACGCACGCGAAGATGGCCCGTGACAATCTTTTGTACGATCCTGAACCTCATTGGACGCAAAGCTTAGAAATATAGCAAAACCCCGTCGTCTCTCAACATGACAGAGTAATTTGACCACCACGGGGCCTATAGCTGAGTAGAATTACATCCAATTTTATTAGCCTAGTCGCTGTTATTATTCCTGTCTGACCACACCCCAGCGGTATTAGGATTACAAGGTCTAAGGAGTCTTTAATTTTTACGCCATTCGAGGCCCTTTTAAACATCTACGACTTTTTAAAAAGAAGAATGAGTACGAAACTAGAAAGAAGTGGTTTCTATATGTAGAGGTATTAAAGCATTTCTCTCAGATGTAAACATTTACATAGCTTCTTCCTGCTTCCAATATGTTTTCCATGCTCAAATATTTCAGAGCTAATAAGATGAATTGAGCCTGTTTTGTTGATATTAGACTTATAAAATATGTTTTTAAATTTCTAATACCTGGACGAGTTGCTGAAATTTGCAGCCTAAACTCAGGCTATTACCGTGAAGCCTATTTCCTTATTTATTCTTCAAATATACGAGTCATAACAACCCACTTTCATCTAAATAAGTTGTTAAAATTGTTAGGTTATGGTAACAGCAGATTTGGTGCGCTGTTAAAATCAGATCACATAAATTTTTAACATTTCTTTCGTGAATTTCTTGGCATACAACCTACCAGTGTTTCACGTACCACTAGTGGTACACGTACCGGAGATTAAAAATCCCTGAAATAGAGAATGCGCCGTATTGGTTGTGAATTCTGCAGATCAAGAAGGGTTCATGTTGGATGGATCAGTCTCGTGTAAGTTGTGTCACTGGTTCTGTACAAAGCTTCAGATTATCGTTATCTTCAAGGTCTCTGTAAGATAGCAGCGTTTTTTAAAATAATAAAAAAATCGGAAAGATAGTGTAGTAGATTTTTGACATTGGAGTATGATCAATCAGACTCGTAAGATATCGTTCAGTGGTAACAGTTGTCTGTGGTCAGGGATCAGTAGTTCGGCACCAGGGGCGCGCAGCTGTGAGCTTGCATTCGGGAGATAGTGGGTTTGAACCGTAGCCCTGAAGAGGGTTTTCCGTGGTTTCCGATTTTCACACCACGCTAATGCTGGAACTGTACCTTAATTAAGGCTGCGACCGCTTCCTTCCCACTTCTAGCCCTTTCCTGTCCCATCGTCTCCATAAGACCTATCTGTGTCGGTGAAAAATAAAAAAAGAAATAGTTTGGCATCACCATCTTATCTCGGACATAACTCGCTTTCTCTCTTCATAAGAGCCCGTTTCTAGTAGTTGGTAGAATATACATTTGGATCATTTTGTGCTTTCCCCCCCCCCCCCCCAAGTCGAAGATGAAGTCAAAGTTAACGGTAGGCTGACCAACAATCTGAGGTATACAAATGACACTGTCATCTTGGCTGACAGTATTGAAGGTCTTCAGCGTCTGGTAGACAGAACCGTAGCAGAAGGGGATGAACTTGGTCTCAAAACCAACACCGGCAAGGCAAAGATGATGGTCATTACCAGAACTCGTAACACGCACATTCTTATGGGCATTTATGGGGAACAAATTGAACCTTGGCGGCTGGAATACTGAGGACTTAGACCAGGATATAGGGATCCGTGTACGAATAGAATTGCTAGCTTTCTGAAAATGAGGAATCTTCTGTGTAACAGAAGCCTCAGCTCGGATACAACGTCACAACTTCGTTAGATGCTATGTATATTCAGTGCTTGTGTATGGCGCTGAAACATGGTCTCTGAAATGTAACACCATGAAGAGAATAAATGCCGTTGAGATGTGGCTGTTGCGAAGGTTGTTACGGATCTCGTGGACTGACCACGTCTCCAATGCTGCCCTACTCAAACGCATGCGGAGGGAACGAATGTTGGTGTGTACATTCAAGAAAAGAAAGTCAACCTTTGGAATATTATGAGGAATGAAAAGTACAACCTACTAAAAGTGATCATGCAAGTTAAAATTGATGGACGTAGTGGTCGCGGTCCAAGGAACGAGGAACATGCGCAGGACTAGATTCTAGTATACATCGTGCAGACTTCGCTGTGGTTGTGTCCTACCTTCAGTAATGAAGAAGGAGAAGAAGAAGAATAAACGTATTTTGTTACAGCCTTCCGTAAAAAACCCAAATGGTATTGTTATTGGCTTTTATGTCGTAGTTTCCCGTTTCCATAGCTAAAAAGTTAGCTTGTTGGCTTTTCTTCTTCTTCTTCTTCTTCTTCCAAGGTGTACCGGGTTCGGTTCCCGCCCTGGCGAGGCTGAGTGTTTATAGTACGCTATGTCTTCTAATATGGACTAGAACAAAATAATTTGTTAATTTCATTGGCTGTCTGGGCTTTGGCAGTGTAAAGTGTCTGAGGTATGAGCGATGCTTGGTAACACAGTCTGTCCATACTGTGAACGGTGCGGAATTCGTAGGGCTGGTTGTTGTGTGGGGGCGGTAGAATAACACTCACGGTATCTCCTGCCTGTTGTAAGACGTGACTAAAAGAGGTCTCAGGGGCTCTTAAGTTGGGAAGCGTGCGTTGGTGACCACGGGGCCCTTAACTAAGTCCAGGCGTTTCTTCCATTTGTGCCAGGCTCCTCACTTTCATCTATCCTACCAGACCTTCCTTGGTCATCTCTTGTTCATTTCTGACCTCAACGGTATTAGCTCGCGAGGCCTAAGGAGTCTTTCATTTTCACGTGGCCATTGTCGTTCTTTGGCCGATACCTTCATTTTTCGAAGTGTCGGATCCCTTCCATTTTTCCCTCTGATTAGTGTGAATGGAGGATGGTTACGTAGTTGTACTTCCTCTTAAAACAATAATCACTTGTATGCATGTCAGTGGACTTTGTATACTGTTAAGGAACGGGAATTTCCAGCTCGGCGAGTAAAGCAACGCTAAAATACACCCACCACTCGTTTTCCTAGTAAGTTACATCTCTTCAGTGATACGTAGGTCATCTGTGACAGCTGATGGTAGAGTTTTTTAGGATCCAAAGTACAAAGTACTTGGATAGCTCTATCAAACTACAAAAACAAATTTCAAAAATCACTTCCGACTTAAATGGAGTTCCGAGGAACGTCCTAAATCTCTTGTTTCTTTACTCGTTTTATTTTTTATTTTTGGACCGAGTACTCGGCATACATACACAAAAATCCACAGTTCTAGACCTAAAGGCAAGCAACTCAATGTTGAAAACATCCTAGAGATATGAGCTACGAATTTTAGGTAAATCTATATATATAAAGTTGGATGTTGGTATGTTTGAAACTAATAGACTCAAAAACTACTGGACCGATTCCGTTGAAATTTTCACAGTTTGTTCTTATTACATCTGAAAGGGATTATGAAGTGGTTTGAACGAAATCTGATTGGTAGTTCGACACTAAGGGGTAAAAAATAAAATAGGGGAAGATAAGCAAACCGCAAGACAAGTGCGATCAGCGGGTTGCCTACCCAACAGTATGTGAAGATTATGATGTGTTCCTTAGAACTTATTTCTGCTTTTATCTGGAAAAATTATTCTAGGAGCAAGATACCCCTAGCACCCCTAAAGGAAGGAGGGGATGAAATTTAAAAATCCGAAAATGACGATATTAGTGACGGAATTCATAGTCTTTGGGGTAGCCGAGATGAACTGTGACACGCTGAATGCCGTTTAAGTCAAAGTTCGTTCCCAATCGGTATGGTAAACACATTGTGACTTACTGTTTTGGAAAGAAAACTGTAGGGTAAGACACACATACGGGCGGGTTCGTATAACTGAAGATGTTGCAGGCATTAAAATTGGTATTTGGAATCTTCTTTAAAAATACACATTTTTTTTTAATTTTGGAAAATCCATAAACTATATTATCGGTATTAAATGTTCATAAAATGGGCAAGAAAAGCAATATGACTACGAGAGGCACATCAAGATGAGTTATCCGGCCTATTTATAACGAATGCTGCGGAGCAGCGCACGGGTCTACTAGTAAAATATAATGAAGTATGAGAATATATTCTTTATTTATTCATAAAAATTACAATCCTTTTCTTAATCATCGTTATCCGGCCGATTACATTAGCAGTTTGTCTTTTTGTACCACTACGAGCCCTAAATGTGAGTCAAGGCAGAGTGTCACTTCAGCCCTTATAACTACATTCAATGTGGACATTAAAAAAAAAAATTAAAAATCGCCTGAAGGGTGTTGAACTAAGGAACACATTACAGAAAGAATTATGTAAATAAGTTAATTTGGCTAGGATTTGAATAAAAAAAGGAAACTAGTAGAGAAACAAGCGATTTTAGGCTGTTTTCCCCGGAACTCCATTTAGGTCGGAAGTGTTTTTCGAAATGTTTTTTGTAGTTTGATAGAGCTATCCTACACTCATAATTTGGAAGTTTTTCGGGCCCTTTAGCCCTTCAGTTTTCGGCACAATTGAGGAAATTGCTTACTTTTACGTTTTTCGTTGTATGGGGACCTTAGTTTGCTAAGAAATGTTTTCAGCATTGAAATATCATGAAAATAATTAATTCAAGTGAAGTGAATTTTCTACACTGCAGTTTGTGAAAACATAGCGCTAGCAGCTATAGTTTCTTTAAAGTGCCCTGACGTTGACAACCACTGTATCGAATGCTGTGCGATCTCTTGCTAGATGGAAAAAATCTTTCAACACTGGAAATTCCTGTTCTTTGTTAGATGTTTCCAAGCAGTGATGTTCGTCTCCTACCGGCATCTCTTCGATGTTTGTATTTTACCTTGTACAATCCGTGTTTTGTAAATTTAAAATCTCTTGTGACTAATGAACTTTAGTATCATCAGTAGTGAAGTAATGAAGAAATTTAAATATGAGACCACGCCGGGGTTTTAGAGAAAAACTAACCTTCAATTTCAGTGACTTTGTAGTCAAAGACAAATTTTGTGTTAGCAAGACATCAACTGAACATATTATAAATTCTGTAGGACAACATTTGCAGTCACAAGCACAAATGTTATTCATTCACACCGTAAGTGTAAATTTTGTTTCCTCTATATTGGCTGTTTAATATCGCAATCTTACCAAAACTGCGTGTCGTTCTGCTTGAGTGAGTAGGAACAAAATGTAGGTTAAATTTCAGTCTTGTATTTTACCGCTTCGTAATAACAGTCGATTGTTTGTGGGTCGCATTCGGTGACTGATATCGCTTTTCAGAGTCACCTAGAGCGAGAAACCGTAAACGTTACGTCTGACAAAATTGTCGCGTGTATGAAACGAGTTCTTTAAATTCGACAAGTTTCAATATTTTTTCCGTCACTTAAGAGAAACTTGTAACAATTATGAAGGAGAAAATTGTCATTATACACTGACTGACAGAGCAAATGCAACACCAAGAAGGAGTGGTTCGAAAGGGATGAAAGTTGGGGAAAAAACAGAGACGGCACGGACGAATAATTGATGTTTATTTCAAACCGATATGCAGGTTACACAATGCGCACGGCATCGACTCAGTAGGATGTAGGACCACCGCGAGCGGCGATGCACGCAGGAACACGTCGAGGTACAGAGTCAATAAGAGTGCGGATGGTGTCCTGAGGGATGGTTCTCCATTCTCTGTCAACCATTTGCCACAGTTGGTCGTCCGTACGAGGCTGGGGCAGAGTTTGCAAACGGCGTCCAATGAGATCCCACACGTGTTCGATTGGTGAGAGATCCGGAGAGTACGCTGGCCACGGAAGCATATGTACACCTCGTAGAGCCTGTTGGGAGATGCGAGCAGTGTGTGGGCGGGCATTATCCTGCTGAAACAGAGCATTGGGCAGCCCCTGAAGGTACGGGAGTGCCACCGGCCGCAGCACATGCTGCACGTAGCGGTGGGCATTCAACGTGCCTTGAATACGCACTAGAGGTGACGTGGAATCATACGCAGTAGCGCCCCAAACCATGATGCCGCGTTGTCTAGCGGTAGGGCGCTCCACAGTTACTGCCGGATTTGACCTTTCTCCACGCCGACGCCACACTCGTCTGCGGTGACTATCACTGACAGAACAGAAGCGTGACTCATCGGAGAACACGACGTTCCGCCATTCCCTCATCCAAGTCGCTCTAGCCCGGCACCATGCCAGGCGTGCACGTCTATGCTGTGGAGTCAATGGTAGTGTTCTGAGCGGACGCCGGGAGTGCAGGCCTCCTTCAACCAATCGACGGGAAATTGTTCTGGTCGATATTGGAACAGGCAGGGTGTCTTGCACGTGCTGAAGAATGGCGGTTGACGTGGCGTGCGGGGCTGCCACCGCTTGGCGGCGGATGCGCCGATCCTCGCGTGCTGACGTCACTCGGGCTGCGCCTGGACCCCTCGCACGTGCCACATGTCCCTGCGCCAACCATCTTCGCCACAGGCGCTGCACCGTGGACACATCCCTATGGGTATCGGCTGCGATTTGACGAAGCGACCAACCTGCCCTTCTCAGCCCGATCACCATACCCCTCGTAAAGTCGTCTGTCTGCTGGAAATGCCTCCGTTGACGGCGGCCTGGCATTCTTAGCTATACACGTGTCCTGTGGCACACGACAACACGTTCTACAATGACTGTCGGCTGAGAAATCACGGTACGAAGTGGGCCATTCGCCAACGCCGTGTCCCATTTATCGTTCGCTACGTGCGCAGCACAGCGGCGCATTTCACATCATGAGCATACCTCAGTGACGTCAGTCTACCCTGCAATTGGCTTAAAGTTCTGACCACTCCTTCTTGGTGTTGCATTTGCTCTGTCAGTCAGTGTATATCGACAAATTTGTCAGATCTGACACAGTAATAATTGTCCTGTCTAGTTTTATGAAACAGGGCGCTGGTGAATGCTCTTCGTGACAACATACCTGTGCGAGTGTATCTTTTCTGCTCTCACACAAATGGAAACGAAGTACTGTACAGAAACGAAACTAATGTAGAGGCTGATCTTCGGTTCGGGTGACTACGCTTGAAAAACGGTTGGTCTTTGGAAAACCACATCCGTCCCAATTAATTCAACAACTGTACTAAGTGAATTTTCTCAAGTAAGTTTCCAGATCCAGACTGTTGTAGTTATTAGTCAAGTGTCACAATAAGAAAAATATCTAAGTAACTTAACTTATATAATTTTTTCACGAAAATAATAATTGTAAATAATAAAACAAATGTTTTACAATTCAACACGCTTTTTCCTTTGACAGTTCAAGTGATCTATTAATTTTGCCGGTCAGTGTGTTTTGCATGCCTCTAGTTATAAGCATGGCTAGGAGTGTGATGACGTTCATCGTTTAATTGGTTCACAACAGAAGACCTGACCATAGTTTCCACGGTGTAGAAATGCTAATTTATTAATGCCATTTTATATTTAGCTCATTTTCTAAAATTATACGTCATCTATTTATTAAAAGAGTTTACTAAAACGGCTTTGGCAAATCTGTCAGTCCGTTCTACTGGACCGATTTGCTTCATTTTTGTTATATTCTCTCCGGAATTACAAGCCGGTGAATCATGATACTCTGGTGGGTCTGTAAGTTCAGCCAATTTTGAGTAATCATAAAATCAAATCCCTGAATGATCACTCCAGTAATTGCAGGCGAAGTCTTGCCCTAACCGCAAAACATTTTGAACTTAGCGGGTTGCTAAGCGACCAACACTTCCATTAATATTCTGATATAGCCTATTGCTTTTTCAGCCTCAGCAATGCCATTGCATGCAGCCATGTTTGTCTGTCAAGCCAGAGAGTATACACTTCCTCTGATTACGGAACAGTACTATTCCCTGCTAGACATTCTTTGATTCTCTAACCCAGGGCCTCTCAAACGCCCAAACTCTCACGCGTGCAGAGCGAGGTGCATAGGCTCTGTGCACTGTGCATCGGTAAGCTTCGCCTCAACTCGACTTGACTGAGAGGGACGAAGCGTTTGGTGGTAGACGACGTGTTTATCAGTGAAATAGATAAGCGCACGACAACATAATAATGGAGCAACCTGTTTTGAAGAAAGCAAGGACTTCCGAAAGTCCATTTCAATAGAACTGGGAACTTTCGTATTCTTTTGTCTGTCGTGACGATAACGCCAAATGCTTAATCTATGGGACGATAATTACGTGCGTAAGAAAATCGTCTATTGAAAGACACTACAACAGACTACATTCGGAAAATTATTGCGAAATCATACGAGACGTCAGAGAGAAAGAATTAAGGAAGTTGAAACATCTTGAAGAAGAGCATTCTATATCCACAAATGAGGTTTGTTCCAGTACTGTAGCATTTTCATTTTGGTTACGGGTTCTGCATTTTTTTTAAATTATGTTTACATTCCTCTCAAACATGTATGTGTATTTCTAATTCACTTTTTTAATTTTTTAATAACACTGGTAACCTTGTCCCATACAACTGAGCGTCTCCGCTCACCACACGTAAATATTTCGCAGTGGGGGAGAAACAGCAGTGAAGGTGAGGAACGCGGAGACAGGCGGAACGGGGAGACAGGCTTAGGGAGAGAGGAGTGGGGGGTCTGCACTCTGGTCAACCAAGCGATGTCGTCTTTTGCACCGTGCACAGTGCATGCACCACGCGCATGCACCCTGAGAGGCCCTGCGTCTAACCTTTCCCAGCTTCCAAATATATTCAACAGATGGCAGAGCGTTCCTGATAACTTACATGCTGCTAAGAGAAAAAAAGTCTACGTACAAACAGACCTCATCATGACATACGCCGCCTTAGACATTATCTGGGAACAACTATCGAAGGATATATCTTACCTACACTAGAAAGAGTGAAGGCTATGTATCTTTAAAAAAAAAAATCTCCTTCGAGACTGACCTATGAGCTCACAAGACAACCGTTCTATATAGAAGAACTGCGGTTAAAATTATCATTGCCTTCTACGACACAATGCCAAGATTTAAGTGCAAGAACTGCAGGATTTAAAAAAACTAAAATATGGATAGATTTTTACGTAACGGACGGCATGATGACGTCAGAATGGATTAATTCTGACTACGAACTGCGCTTCTTGTTAAATGTTCATAAAACTATTGAAAAGGGCAGGCACAGCAATATCACTACAACAGGCACAATCAAGACGAGTTATCTGACCTATTTATAACGAATGCTGCAGAGCACCTCGGGTTCTCTAGTTAGTTTGTAATTTTATGAAATTTATTAAGCTGTTTTATACTTTTTGGGTCATTTTCTTGAGGATTTAGAAGCATTTACTCGCGTGGTATTGTATATTATCGCAACTTCAAGTGAGGATGAATACTGAGACTTGAGAAACTTCACAACGCTTTGTCAGTCTGGGGACTAAAGAAACTTTGTTCACCACTTCTTGGAAATGTCCACATTCGAGGTCTTCCCGGTGAACAGTTGAGATTTTCGGGTTGAGTGGCTCAGTCCGGTGGTAGTTGAAGGTGCTCAAATACGTCAGCCTCGTGTTGGTAGATTTACTGGCACGTAAAAGAACTCCTGCGGTACAACATTCCGGCACCTCGGCGTCTCCGAAAACTATAAAAAGAGTAGTTAGTGGGACGTAAATACATTATTATTATTATTATTATTATTATTATTATTATTATTATTATTATTATTATTATTATTATTATTATTATTATTGTTGATTCGTTATGCCCAACTAAGGGACACGTTTGAACTTATTAGCACTTTTTTTTTAGCTTTTCTTCTTCTCGATATCTCTTCATCCTCTCGCTGTGTTCCTTTTTTAATTCGTCAGTCCATCCTATGTTTAGTCGGGTGGGCTTTACAGACAATTTTGTGTCTGTGAATTCATATTCTGAACTTTATTCTATCTTGAATGCTTTCTTCATTAATGCCAATTTCACTTTGGTCTTCACTGATTTCTTTTAGCCAGTTATTCTGATTTTTCTTTGATAAGGCTAAGTTTAAAATTTTCTTTGTGAGCCTGTTGTTATCTATCCTCTGTAAGTGACCATAATATTTTAATCGTCGTTTCCTGATGGTATCTGCGATTTTTTTTTTTTTTTTTGTAACTTGATAGATTTCATGTGATTTCTTTTTCATCCAAATTCCATTTTCTATTAAGACGTGGAGCAAAGTTCTCTGTGAAATGTGAAAAATTTCACCTTGTTTTCTTGACATGGCAAACGACCAAAAGCTTATAATGTCTATAACATAAATATAGTCTATACCAGGGATGGCGAACCTATGACACGCGTGCCACTAGGTGACACGCGAACACTACTTCAATGGCACGCCAGACAACATACGAACATATTTTAATGTTTTTAACATGTAATAAATCGGCCGAAAATCTAGCAAAGTAGCATATTTTAACATAGAGAAGTATGTCCTAAACATGAGTTTCAAAGGCCAGATGGAGAAACTCAAGCTAAAAGAAAGAAAAATTTTAAGAAAGATCATAAGACCGACATTTCAATTTAATAAGATAACATGCATCAAGAATGAAGCACTCTACAAGAAAATTGAAAAACTTTCAGATAGTATGCGAACAAGAAAGATAGATTTTACGGTCATCTTCTCAGAATAAACTCTAATAGATTAACCAAACAAATTTTTGAATTCTTCCGTAGGCCTACCGCAAAATAAAATCCAACTGGTTTAAAGAAGCTGAAAAAGGTGTAGTAGAATTAAACATTATAGAAAATTCATTATTCGATCGAACAGATAAAGTGAAACTAAAGACAAATATACAAGGTTCCAAGATAAATCTACATTAAAAGCCAAACCTATTATCTCGGAAGACGAGAAGAATCGAAGATCAAAAGGAATGAAGAAATACTGGGCACTAAGAAAAACACACACAAAGAAATGATTGTTTCAACGTCAACGTACCCCAAAGAGGGTGAAATGAAAGAAGAAGAAACAAGAATGTCCAATTAATTATATGGCCATATATAGAAACATATTAGGTTAAAGTAAATATATACCTTATTATTAAAACTTACCAGTGATGTTTACAGAAGAAATCGTGAATCATTCATTCGAATAGATTTATACATTTATAGATTTATGTTATGCAATCTAATACATAATTGAATTCAAATGGGTGGTTTCATGATGATTTTAAAGGAAAATAACCGATGGCACACTAGACAGTAAAAGGGAATAAACAAGACCTTAACTGACACGCTAGTCGTTAAAGGTTTGCCATCCCTGGTCTATACCAACTCGGTAAGTAGATTGATTGTGAAATTTCATTTTACTGGATTTTTGTCGTCATTTTATAGATCATTTCTTAAAAAACATTTTAGGTCATCAGAATCCTGGGTCTAGTAATAAGATTGTTTTTTGGACCAGCGTGCTGCTGTGGAAGGCAGGTCCTCATCGCTCAGCGCGCCGTTTTTGTCTGTTTATGAAATTTCGTCTATTTGCACGCTGCGTTGTTTGTTTGTTATTGGACGTTCTGGGTGGCCTTGGATTAATGCAGAGTACATACACTTGCTCTACATGAAGCACATGTTTCGTAACTTGATCGTTAGGCGGGCGCACCTACCTGCATCGTGGTGTGCTTATCGCGAGAGTTGTTTCTGACGCCTGGTGGGAATTGAATGATTCTTCAGTGTGAGTTTTTTTATTTTTTATTTGCGGACTGTACGAGGGCCGGTGAGTGCTATAAAACATGAACGTTTTCAAATCGAATCACGCGCGACGACGCTTTTCAGTATCAACTTGGCTTTTTTTTTAAAAAGCTGCCTCTGTGGATCAGCGGTAGAATGTCAACCTCCGGATCCCAAGATAGCGGGTTCAAACCCGGCAGAGGTAGTCGGATTTTTGAAGGGCGGAAAAAAAGTCCATTCGACACTCCATGTCGTACGATGTCGGCATGCAAAAGATATCTGGTGACACATTTGGTGTTTACCCGACAAAATTCATTAAATCTCAGCCATAGACGCCCAAGAGAGTTTCGGTTTACTCGGTCTGCCATCTAGTGGGACTAGAGTAAAACGGAACGTCGAAATTGACGAGCAGACAGCCAGATGGCGTCAAATTGAAATGTCTGCACACGGTAGCTGAGGCCATACGATTATTATTATTATTTTAAAAAACAAATACAGTCGAAACCTTTTATTGCGACATCGCTTTTAACGACGTGCTGGATATAACGGCGAAATCTAACGGGCCCGTCTAAATCTTACATAAACACTGCATTTCAAAAATCGCTTAGTACGACATATCGTGTAAAACGGGGTATTTTGATCACGTTTTCAAAGAAATGTATCGACTGTATGGTGAAACAGATGGGTCTGTCAACATAATCCAATAGTCCAGACACCTGACACCCGAACCCCTACAGTCGCAGGTTTATGGGGGATTTTCTCTTGCGACAACTACCGACTTATTGACCTTTGTTTCTTTCTACCATTAATTGCGGACAGGAGCCAGTTAGGCTACGGTCAGATTTACGGCTTTATGGTTTCAAGGCTCTTTATACCGTATAGCACTATTCTCCCATACCAACGTTAAAGGTCGCGTAACCATAAGAAAAAAACAGGAGATTACCTGAGTGAAAATCAATAAACGTCATTATTTAGAAATGATCAGCAAAATTATCCTTACTGCCATACAGTTTGTATCCGCCAGGACACTAACTTCGCCGATATCGGCATCCGTGCAGGGCTCTAACTATAACGTCCAATGTTGAATTTTGTTTGTTACGCGTTCGGCGATTGCTGACAACAATGTAAAGCTAATTTTCAAACTTTTGTTTTCAGTAGATTGTACATTTCAAATAAGTCTATCTGTTAAATAGTCAAGGAAAGCATTGCTGTCAAGATGTCGCAAACTTGAGGGAAAGTGTTTAGGCCCTAACATTGAAGAAAAATCGCAAATAATATGGCGATTACAAAATTAGGAAACAAACCTCAGCATGGCGAAGGAATTGAATGCATCACACTCAATGATTTATACAAGATGGATGGACAGAAAGATCGTCTCATTACTGAGACATTACATTACTGAGAAATGTATATTGTTGCCACTTCCTTCCTCACTTATTATTTTATATTTTGCTGACATACTGAGTAAACATTAGAAGAAAAATTCCTTTCAGTTCCACTCCACGAATTCAGTATTGCAAATACAGTACTCATTTCACTTACGTTTCTTGAAGTTTTAACGATTCTGTTAATTAACCATGTAAGTGTGCAGCCTAAAACGTACAGATATGCCTTCTTAGCGAAAAAAAAAAAAGACCGCTCTGTGCGACTATCGCCTGTAACAACCGGTAATTGGCGGTCCCTTGGTTACAATCGATTTCGACTGTACATTTATTTGCACTTTCCTGGTTGTAACATGATAAACGTAGTGTGCACACAGCAGAGCTCTATGCGATCTGTGAAGTTCTACGGTACGGTGAGTGCCGACACTTTCTTCTGTATGCTGACTCCTTGAGCTCGCTACAGTCTATTGATACCCGTTTTTCTCGACACCCTCTGGTGCAGCGCATCCAGGACCTGCTGGCCGGGTGTTCGCATGCCGGCACCAGAATCGCGTTTATGTGGATCCCCCGCCACATGGGCGCAGAGGGAAACGAGTTCGCTGATAAGGATGCCAAGGAGGCAGTTGTATTGCCCCCGTTGCTTTACAAGGTTCCAGCAAGTGATATTCGCTCTCAGCTGAGACTTTGGGTTATGTATCATTGGGAGATGGAGTGGCAGGCCGCTCCACTTTCAAATAAGCTGAGAGGTACTGATCACGTTTTAATTTAAAATAGTTCTTGAAATTTTCATCGTTAAATTCCTTAGATACAGAGAATTCCGCATGGCTTAGTCTTTCGTTTTTGACGTGTGCATTTCTTCCTGCTTTTTTTTTGTTTGTTTCATCTGAGCTATGTAATATACCGTTTCGAAAACAAATTCGATTTCGGAATCCGATTCTGAATTCAATCAAACACCACTGATCTGCATTCGGGGCAATCGTTCAGGTGGCAGGTTTCCTATCTAGTATTTTCTTAAAATAATTGCAAAGAATTTGGAAATTTATTGAACATCTCTCTTGGCAAATTATTTCAGTGCCTAACTCCTCTTCCTGTGAATAAATATTTGTTACGATTTGTCCTCTTCAATTCCAGCTTTATCTTCATATTGTGATCTTTCCTACTTTTAAAAACACCACTCAAACTTATTCGTCTACTAATGCAATTCCACGCGATCTCTCCACTGACAGCTCGGAACATACCATCTAGTCGAGCATCTCGTCTCGTTACTCCCAAGTCTTTCCATCCCAAACTTTGCAACATTTTCGTAACGCTGCTATTTTGTCGGAAATCACCCAGAACAAATCGAGCTGCTTTTCTTTGGATTTTTCTAGTTCTCGATTCAGATAATCTTGGTAATGGTCCCATTCACTGGAACCATGCTGTAGTTGTAGTCTTATATGCCGTCTTCTGTACATCCTTACTATAACCCCTAAATACCCTTATGACCATGTGCAGTGATCTACCCTTTATTTACAATCTCATTTATGTGAGTACCCCAATGAAGATCTTTCTTTATATTAACACCTAGGCACTTACAGTGATCCCCATAAGGAACTTTCACCCCATCAACGCAGTAAATAAAACAGAGTACTTTCTCTATCGTATCGAGATGGTGGGTGCTTGTGGAACGACACCAAATAATCCAATCAAAGAAATTGCGATCTCGGCAGTAAAGGGATCTGAGGCGATTTTACGAAATCACTTATATGCTGTGTAACAATGTCTTATATTGTTCTTAATCTCTTCGAGTATTTTCCTATCTTTTATCAGCAATTGTGTAACCATATTATTTGTCTTTGCTATGCTTCAATCAATCAATCAATACTGATCTGCATTTAGGGCAGTCGCCCAGGTGGCAGATTCCCTATCTGTTGCTTTCCTAGCCTTTTCCGAAATGATTTCAAAGAAATTGGAAATTTATTGAACATCTCCCTTGGTAAGTTATTCCAATCCCTAACTCCCCTTCCTATAAATGAATATTTGCCCCAGTTTGTCCTCTTGAATTCCAACTTTATCTTCATATTGTGATCTTTCCTACTTTTATAGACGCCATTCAAACCTATTCGTCTACTAATGTCATTCCACGCCATCTCTCCGCTGACAGCTCGGAACATACCACTTAGTCGAGCAGCTCTTCTTCTTTCTCTCAATTCTTCCCAACCCAAACATTGCAACATTTTTGTAACGCTACTCTTTTGTCGGAAATCACCCAGAACAAATCGAGCTGCTTTTCTTTGGATTTTTTCCAGTTCTTGAATCAGGTAATCCTGGTGAGGGTCCCATACACTGGAACCATACTCTAGTTGGGGTCTTACCAGAGACTTATCTTGTGGCAGCCTTGATAATTTTCGGGAAGCTGATAAAATAAAAATAAACATAGCCTAAGTATTCGGCCATCTTTGCCAGCGGCTATAAACTGCGAATTGGAACTGCGTTGCGGCTTGCGATGATTGTTGCCGTGACCCACTCTGTCGTTAAGAATTGGGCGTGAATCAGCCTGCGTCTCGTTTTGCGGCCGGCTTAAGTGTATACTCAACAGCGATTGCAGCGAGTTCTCTAGAAACCATTTGAACTTACATACTACGATCCTGGAAATGGACGAACAATCGTTTTCATTGGTTAGCTTTGAAAGACGCCCTTTTGACGTCGTTGGCGTGAATTTATTCGCTGTTGACGATTAAGATGCCAGATATCATACCACCTGGACTACATTTACGAAATAAAAAACATACGCCTCAAACCCAGGATCGACCCCTCGACCTCCTGCATGCTAACCCAAAACTCTGTCCACTGCACTAACTGTTCAGCACGACTAATATGTGCTAACAGAGGTAGTTACCCTACATGTGGTTACAGTGTTGCCAGACTGCCACTCTTCAACGTCTTTTTTCTGCCGGATATACTCGCAGGACGAACTTTTGTGAGGGACATTTTTTTTTTTTTTGCTAGGGGCTTTACGTCGCACCGACACAGATAGGTCTTATGGCGACGATGGGATAGGAAAGGCCTAGGAGTTGGAAGGAAGCGGCCGTGGCCTTAATTAAGGTACAGCCCCAGCATTTGCCTGGTGTGAAAATGGGAAACCACGGAAAACCATTTTCAGGGCTGCCGATAGTGGGATTCGAACCTACTATCTCCCGGATGCAAGCTCACAGCCGCGCGCCTCTACGCGCACGGCCGGGGGGACATTTTTTAATTGCTGGCATGTGAGGAGTCGCGCTGCGACGCCCAAGTGCGTGAATTTCGGTCCATTCTGTATAACATGAAATTGCGTGAGAGAGAGAATAGGGTGGCGATATTTGCCTTTTAGTGTATAGCCCAGGGAGTAAAGAATACAGGGAGCTGCCCGCTACACTACACTGTGGCTATCGCTTGAAGCCAACAGCCACTCCCCCCATGTAGAGCAAAAATGCCAGTTCTTACGTTTTGTGGATACATATACAGACTAAGGAATTTTCTCGGGAGTAGGGAAACTTCGAATCGCACAACTATGTATAATCTTTTTCATAATAATACGGCGATTAACTTTAACAAAATCTCTGGCCAACAGACCTATTAACAATTTATTACTAAGCTCTACAGAAGAGTTTCTCACGACTCGCGGGCTTAAATCCACTCTCTCGCTACTTGGCTATCGGTACTATAAATTGGATATCTTAAAAATAGGAGATGTAAATCTTCACCACATAATCAGTAAAGACAAGGAGTAGGCTGTTAATAACAGCATACCGCAATCTGAATGCTCGAGGGGGATGTGCAGTATATCACCAAACTGGGCTTAGCAACATTGTTTACGGTACTACATATTTTGGAGTAGTGGTGGTGATTATTGTCTTAATAAGAAGTACAACCATTAAATAAACGATCCTGTTATTAACATTAGTCGAAGGGGAAAATGGAACGGGTCCAACACTTCGAAGATGAAGGTATTTGCCAAAGGAAGACAAGGGCTACGAAGGGCATGAAAATGAGACTTCCTAGGCCTCGACACGTGATACCGTATGGAATCAAAAAAGAACAAGAGTTGACCAATGGATAGGATAGATGATAGTGAGGAACCTGACAAGTGGAAGCAGTGAAGGGCTCAAATAAGGGCCCCGTCGTCAGCAACCCACTTTCCCAAGTTAAGAGCCCATTGGGCCCCTTTTAGTCTCCTATTACGACAGACAGGTGATAACGAGGTTTTTTTCTACTGCCACCACCCACAGTGGGATACCTAGAGGTGGTAAGCAAGTCTAACCTAAAAGTTCTTACGAAATGTGTGCGGTGCTTCTGGGACTCCCCGAAATACTAGCACAAAAACAATGGAGGTGATATACTGTACTACATATTATAAACCGTACTTATATTCTTGTGAAGCCTTCGTGGCTCAGGCGGCAGCGGGCCGGCCTCTCACCGCTGGATGCTGTGGTTCAAATTCCGGTCACTCCATGTGAGATTTATGCTGGACAAAGCGGTGGCGGGGCGGGTTTTTCTCCGGATACTCCGTTTTCCTTGTTATGTACCATTCCAGAAAACTCGCCATTAACATTTCATCTATCAGCCATTTATCACTGCCCCAGAGGAGTGCGACAGGCTTCGGCAGCCGGCACATTTCCTATCCGCGCCGCTAGATGGGGGCTTCATTCATTCCATGCCTGACCCGGTCGAATGACTGGAAACAGGCTGTGGATTTTCATTTTCACTTATATTCTTAGCTGTGAAATGTGTCACCGGTTGGTGGGACGGAGAACTGAAACTACAGTGTGTTTGGAAATGTAAATTTTAATTTTTTTTATTTTGTCTGTAGGATTTAATTTTTTGCAACTCTGGACTCTACTGGAATTTTATGTAACCGTAAGAAACATTGAACTGTATGAACATTTCAACATGCAAAAGTGCTTTGAAGTGATTTTTTAAAATGTAGTTTTTATGTAATCTGATGTAAAATTTGTAACGTGATTTATTTTGGAGCATCCTGTACCTGTACCACACGTGTGGTTTCCTATGATGAAATTTTGGTGTTGTAATCGTAATGTTCCAGAACTTGTGCAATTGCTAACGATGTTAAAATGACCATATATGGTCACAAGATTTCCTATTGGCAAAAAGGTCCAGGAATCTAGGGTAAGTTTGATCTTATTGGTTGATTGTAATCGGGCCATTTCCGGCCTTGTGGCCGGCTTCGAATAATGATGCGTGAGCTCGGCGTCATTTTCCATCCGACCGCCCTCGCGAGCGTTCGCGCTCGCGCTCGAGGGCTAGCCTCGGGAACTCCTGCCTTTCCGAGGTAAGTGTTATTTCAGTGTTTTTGCAATGTTATTCTCAATGTTTTCCGGTTTCGTTTCATTTAGTTTAATTCCTTTTGTGTTTCATTATTTCTTCGCTTAATGTCATCTTAAAAGTTTAATTTGATGTGTCCGAGTTTACCCTAGGTTCCAATTGCCGTACTTTCAATTCTTTCATCCATTGTATACTTTCGCTTTAAACTATACCTTTAATGTAGCATCCCCTTCATTGTTAAATCAAATTTTATGTTAAGTTACTTAAGTATGTCTTGTTTCCGTGTCGTGGAACTGTATTTTGTAAAACCTCCTTGTCATTTTTAATATAGTTGAGCTAGAGGGTGTTTCTTGTAAGTCTTTTCTCCCCCATAACGTCGTACGTTCCCATGGACCTCGATAAGGGCTTCCCGCAGCTTCCACATCCTGTCTTAGTTGTCATTTTTAGGCCTGTAAGTGTTCCCTGTATTTGGTTTATATGAATTCTCCGCCACTGCGTCATATTACTATCTCATTATCATTATTATTTCTATATTATTATTATTATTATTATTATTATTATTATTATTATTATTATTATTATTATTTATGTACGCGCTCGAAAACCGCGGTTACGTTTGATATCAGAGCGTGTGTTATGTAAGGAGCGAAGACTTACAATGATCATTCTCGGCTAACTTTTCTAAAATTAATTAATTTTAAATCTTTTAAATTTGTATATAGGCTTAGGTTGTAAGAGTTCCGTGTGTATTCGTAATTCCCGGTTCTTGTTTTTCATGATTCTTGCGCGAGTTAATCTCACCACGTGTTTTTCGTTCCGCGATGTGCAGTCTTGTGTTACTGTGTTTCTCTTGTAATTAACGGTTGGAGGAAATGGTGTGTCACTATTTGTAACAAGTTTTTGGTTTCGTTAATTTCAATAAATTTTCCTGTGTGGCAAGATTTCGCTTGACCACGTGTTTTGTAGTAAAGTGATATCTTCACATTTCGTGTGCAATGTTCGCCTTCCGAAAGTCTTCTTTGATAAATTTCAATATGTTTGATTATGTCAAGTTTTTTTCCTTCGATTCGTGTGTTTTCATCGTAACACCTGTGGGATTACTTGTTGCTTTAGGCTATGCCATTAAATTATGCTAAGTGCTGTACTTCAGTGCATGACCTAATGTTATCTCCCAAACAGCTGAGTTGCGTATTGTGTTGAAAACAGATGATTTCTTGACTAACTTCCGAGATTATGAGCGCTCAATTCAATCTTATAAAAGTTTCTCGTGTCGTAATCATCTTTTTCTTCTTCCAGATACGTAAATTGTAGTGTGTGTTTTGGTCAAGTTTTAGCATGGAGTCTGTTTTGTTTTTCTGAAATGTTGGTCTTCGTAAATTGTCGGTAATAATTTTAAGGTTAAGATCGTAAATTGCTATTTCATCGCGTGTTTTTCTGTTTGTAAATCTTGTGTTTCGGCAAATTATTTTCTAAATTTTGTTTCTTGTCGCCTGGTATGTTATATTTGGCAGTATTCCACGTGTGTGATCTTTTAAAGGTAATTTTTACGTCATGTTGTAGCTCTGTATGTACTTACATTTCCGGTCATGTTGTGTTGTTTTTGGTCTTTTGCTGGATCTGGGTTCGTTTCCAAGTAGGTATGGGACTATTTTGGGGACTGTTTCCCAACTAGCTTCTAAATTACGAAAGTTTCCTAGTTTGTTTGGTGCTTTTCCATCGTGTATATTTATTTACCCGTGTATTCCTATATTTGCTAGGGAGGGTTCTATGAGGACTTGGATAGGCTCATAGGGTGACATGTGTTCACCATATCTTTAGACCAGGTAATGCTGAGGCTCATTTTGGGCAAATTTGACGGGTTACGGATCTGCACTTGTGCCCGTGACTTGTTGGAAATCTAGTGTATCTGGTATGAGATTCCTCGTAATCTTTTTCTTGGTATTGGGTGCCTAGATGGAAAATGATGTCCCTTGTTATTGTAGAATGATTACTAGGAAGATTTTCTGCAAATGTTCATTTTGGTGTCCTTACGCTGAGCTATAAATTGGTTAGGTCTGCAGGTTGACAAGATTTTATTTCTGTTATTTTAAATTTGTCACTAGTGAAATTTTGAAGGTATCGTGATTTAGCTAAGCCATTCAGTTAATGTTTCTGCTTGTTTCCTTTTGTTCGATTTTATCGATATTAAAAATTTCTTGCATTACGGGTTCGTGTCTTCCAAATTTATGTACTCAATTTGTAGAAGTATGGGATTCTGTAGACTGAGTACGGTTCTAAATTTGTAGCTGTGCTGCATCTGTCCTACGATTTTTGAATATAATTGTGCCTTTGGTAGGCATATGTGTGTGTGTACTGAGACTTAGGGTTAAGGTGCTGAGAGGCCGTTCCTCTTCTAGGAGTACAATATTGGCCCTAAGAGTCTCTTTGTCGTGTGATAAATTCAAGGGTACTTGAGGTCATGTTCTGATGTTCTGTCCTTTTATTTTGTGGGTGCTTCTTGATGTGTCATCGCACGGGTGTTTTTGTGTATGTATGTGTACTGTGTTTGTATGTCATGTGATGAGAGTCAGTATTGAGGTCGTCCGTGCCTTTTACCATTCGTTGGTTATGCTGATTCAGGGATCGTCGCACTTGTTTTGGTGGTTTGATGTTGTTTGTGTGTATGTCGAAGGACAGATAAGCTTGGTAGTCTTGTGTCGTGCGGTTATCTGGTAATCTCTGGTATGAAGGTTGTTCTTGTACCTTTTTATTTCTTATATCAGTGAAGTTGGATGTCTGCATGTGCACTTTTGCATCGCTTTTGTTTTTCATATTTGAGTTCCTGTTGATAAAGTAATATGATTTTCATTTGGTATTCCTGGCTTTATTGCGCCTTAATTTGACTGGTGTGACACGTAATACGTAATGTGAGTTTATCTATATAAAAATTTCATGAATACATGACATGGTAAATAAATAGTGACTTACTATCCTCAATTCATTGAAGGTAGTTGCAAGCCAACGTAATTTAGTATTTGTTTCTTTGTTTTGAGTTCCCTTGTAACATTCTAATTCTTCCTTTTTATTTGTTTCGTTCTGTTCCTTAATGTTGGGTGATTAAGAATGCACACGGTAACTTAATTTGGTAGTTATAAGGAATTAGTTGTAAGCAAATTTTAATTAATTGGCGCGCACCATTTTTCGGGTTTTGTAGTTAATAATTTAGTTAAGTCACTTTAGTTGTAATGGGAAGGGTTATTTATAATCATGTTAGATAGAATTTAATGTAATGTCTTTTGGGGTAAGTTTAGAAGTCTATTCATGATTAGTTAGGGATTTTATAATGTTTTGGCACTAGGGTAAACTCTGGCAAATTTTCTTTTAGTTTTTTTAATTTTCCTAAATTTTGAAATTCTGAAATAGCACTTGCCAGGAGGGCTGGGGTTTCCCAGAAACATGAGAGGGAATCTCCCTAAGGAGGCTTGTAATTGTTAATGAAAAAAAAAAAAAAAAACACCCTCGAAACTCTAGGCTCCTTTTAAAGTCATCAATAGTTCAGGCCAGTGGCCTAAGTTCTTCAGTTCCAAATTTGTGCTGCGTATGTTTATGTTCCAGTTACTGCTATGCCACTGACATTTCAACCTGGGATATCTATTTGGAGACTGCAACGCACCTATTGGCCACTAATGTCTGATGGTGGAATGGAAAGCTGTTTAATGGTGGCAGTAGTCTCTGCTGTGCCACCTACCTTCACCAGTTATGGACCTGTTCACTAAGTTGGGTGGGCTGTGCTGAGGCTGTAAGTGAGCAATGGTTGGACTGCAATAGGGATGGAGACGTTGGCAACGGCCACGGTCAGCGACTTCGTTTGACAGCGATACCAACGCTCTACTTGTTTTTGCTTGTATGGACGTTCCTGAAGAGAACGAAAATAAAAAGGCGCTGTAGTGCAATTTGTGGCGTTGAGAGAATCTTCAAATTTCCATTAAGCCTCCCATTTTAAGTTCATTTAAATTGTTATTTTCTGTAATTTTTTGTCGAGCGGAGCTCGACGTTGGGAGGAGGAGAATGTCACCGGTTGGTGGGACGGAGAACTGAAACTACAGTGTGTTTGGAAATGCAAATTTTAATTTTTTTAAATTTTGTCCGAAGGATTTAATTTTTTTTGCAACTCTGGACTCTACTGGAATTTTATGTAACCGTAAGAAACATTGAACTGTATGAACATTTCAACATGCAAAAGTGTTTTGAAGTGATTTTTTTAAATGTAGTTTTTATGTAATCTGATGTAAAATTTGTAAGGTGATTGATTTTAGAGCATCCTGTACCTGTACCACACATGTGGTTTCCTATGATGAAATTTTGGTGTTGTAATCGTAATGTTCCAGAACTTGTGCAATTGCTAACGATGTTAAAATGACCATATATGGTCACAAGATTTCCTATTGGCAAAAAGGTCCAGGAATCTAGGTTAAGTTTGATCTTATTGGTTGATTGTAATCGGGCCATTTTCGGCCTTGTGGCCGGCTTCGAATAATGATGCGTGAGCTCGGCGTCATTTTCCATCCGACCGCCCTCGCGAGCGTTCGCGCTCGCGCTCGAGGGCTAGCCTCGGGAACTCCTGCCTTTCCGAGGTAAGTGTTATTTCAGTGTTTTTGCAATGTTATTCTCAATGTTTTCCGGTTTCTTTTCATTTAGTTTAATTCCTTTTGTGTTTCATTATTTCTTCGCGTAATGTCATCTTAAAAGTTTAATTTGATGTGTCCGAGTTTACCCTAGGTTCCAGTTGCCGTACTTTCAATTCTTTCATCCATTATATACTTTCGCTTTAAACTATACCTTTAATGTAGCATCCCCTTCATTGTTAAATCAAATTTTATGTTAAGTTACTTAAGTATGTCTTGTTTCCGTGTCGTGGAACTGTATTTTGTAAAACCTTCTTGTCATTTTTAATATAGTTGAGCTAGAGGGTGTTTCTTGTAAGTCTTTTCTCCCCCATAACGTCATACGTTCCCATGGACCTCGATAAGGGCTTCCCGCTGCTTCCACATCCTGTCTTAGTTGTCATTTTTAGGCCTGTAAGTGTTCCCTGTATTTGATTTACATGAATTCTCCGCCACTGCGTCATATTACTATCTCATTATTATTATTTCTATATTATTATTATTATTATTATTATTATTATTATTATTATTATTATTATTATTATTATTATTATGGTACAAGAAAGAAATTTTCAGTCCTTAATAAACAATCCTACTAGAGTATCTGGTACAAGTAAATCCTGTATTGATCATGCTTTGATTAAAAGTAGGTTGAGAAATGACGACATTCTGTCTATCATCTCTCAAAGTAAAATTTCAGATCATTATCCTATAATAGTAAGTCTCAACATTCAAAATGCCTCGGTCCCTAATAATATACCAAATTTTCGACGTAACTGTTTTAAAATAGATCATTTTGAGCTTAAAAATCATTTAAGTAAAATAAATTGGGGAGACATCTTAAACAGCAGTGATTTAGATATCAAACTTGATAAATTCGTGAATACAATTAAAAGCTGCATGAGCCTGTCCACTGTTAAATTGAAATCAAAGGAAGTCAAAAGAACAGAATGGATTTCTTACGGTTTGGTAAAATCTATTCACACAAGAGACCGACTTTATCAACAATATTTAAAAAATAAGGATAACTTGGAAATTAAAGAACAGTACAGGAAATATAGGAACAAACTAAATGATCTAATTATGAAAACGAAAACTGAGTACTATAGGAATCTGATCAATCGCAATTCAAATAACCGGGGTAAGGTCTGGGGCATAGTCAATGAAATAACACAAAGGTCAGTTAGAAAAGAAGAGATCAAGGAAATCAGATATAAAGGTGAAATCTGGAAATATGACATAAATATCTCTAATAAATTTAACAATTATTTCATTAACGAAACCACTGAGAAAGCAAAGCATCACAGACAGATTTCCGACTCCACATTAAATATCGCTCGCAACCCTCATACTTGCTTCCTTGCACCGGTAACAGAATACGATCTGAAGAAATGTTTGAGTGAAGTACATGAAAACAAAGCTGTAGGAATAGACAATATTTCGGCTCGAATTATTAAAGAAAATATAGAGTCATTAAAGGAACCGTTGCTGAATATTATCAATGATTCCTTCACCTTAGGTTACTTTCCAAAACAGCTTAAAACAACAATAGTAAAACCTCTTCACAAGTCTGGAAATATTTATGACATTAGAAATTACAGACCCATTTCGATAACTACAACAATATCAAAAATATTCGAGAAATGCTTAAAGAACAATATTTACCAATTTTTAGAAAAACACCAAATACTTTCGCCCAGACAGTTTGGATTCATTAAAAATCTCGGAACGACTGATGCTATATCCGCCTTAACAAATAGAATATACGAAAATCTTAATTCTTCTCTGCTCTCCACAGGGATATTTCTCGACCTTGAAAAGGCATTCGATAGTGTGTCACACCGCTTGCTCCTCCAGAAATTGGAAAAATACGGCTTTAGGGGTAATGTGCTGGATTTGCTTGAGAGTTACTTGACGGATCGAGTACAGTATGTCAAAATTAATCAACATCTAAGCACACCAATGAGGATAATAAAGGGTGTCCTTCAAGGCACAGTATTAGGTCCTTTATTGTTTATTCTATTTATTAATGATCTAGAGCAGGGCCTCTCAAACGCCCAAACTCTCACGCGTGCAGAGCGAGGTGCATAGGCTCTGTGCACTGTGCATCGGTACGCTTCGCCTCAACTCGGCTTGACTCGGATGGTGTAGTGTGCTGAGAGCGACGAAGCGTTTGGTGGTAGACGACGTGTTTATCAGTGAAATAGACAAGCGCACGACAATAACATAATAATGGAGCAACCTGTTTCGAAGAAAGCAAAGACTTCCGAAAGTCCATTTCAATCGAACTGGGAACTTTCGTTTTTTTTTGTTTGTTTGTTTGTCGTGACGATAACGCCAAATGCTTAATCTGTGGGACGATAATTACGTGCGTAAGAAAATCATCTATTGAAAGACACTACAACAGACTACATTCGGAAAATTATTGTGAAATCATAGGAGACGTCAGAGAGAAAGAATTAAGGAAGTTGAAACAGCTTGAAGAAGAGCATTCTATATCCACAAATGAGTTTTGTTCCAGTACTGTAGCATTTTCATTTTGGTTACGGGTTCTGCATTTTTTTTAAATTATGTTTACATTCCTCTCAAACATGTATGTGTATTTCTAATTCACTTTTTTAATTTTTTTAAATAACACTGGTAACCTTGTCCCATACAACTGTGCGTCTCCGCTCACCACACATAAATATTTCGCAGTGGGGGAGAAACAGTAGTGAAGGTGAGGAACGCGGAGACAGGCCGAACGGGGAGACAGGTGTAGGGGGAGAGGAGTGGGGGGTCTGCACTCTGGTCAACCAAGCGAAGTCGTCTTTTGCACCGTGCACAGTGCATGCACCACGCGCATGCACCCTGAGAGGCCCTGATCTAGAGAATACAATAGCAAATGCCGAACATACGCACGTCGTAACATATGCAGATCATACAGTCATTTATGTTGAGGGTGATAGCTGGAATCTCGTCAGACAGAGAGCAACTCGAGCACTGCTTAAAGTTAAAGCATGGTTAGATAATAATGAATTATTTCTAAACATTAAAAAGACAAAATTTATGAATTTTTCTGTAACAGATACACGAAACGATTTTAATGAATTAATTGTACACAACATCAACTGTAAATTTAATTGTAACTGCTACAAAATTTATAAAGTAAATAATGTTAAGTATTTGGGATTATTAATTGATTCGAACATGAAATGGAAAAGTCACATTACCGATTTAAGAAAGAAAATCAGAAGAACTGTTTATATATTTCATAATTTAAAATACATATCCAGTATAAAATTGTTAAGAGAGGTTTATTACGCTTTAGTTCAGTCTATTCTTAGCTACGGAATTTTGGCATGGGGAGGAGCCTACAAAAATGTAATCAATAACATACAGGTTGTTCAAAATCTTATATTACGAATAATGTACCAGAAAGGAAGATTATACCCAAGTAGTCAGTTATATGCTGAAGCAAATATATTTAATGTAAAACAGCTCTATGCCCTTGAAATATACAAATATATTAACAAAAACAAAAATATAATTGAGAACATTAAACATGAATATTCAACTCGCAGTAAGATGAACCACCGTTGTATGTTATACAAACCCAAACTTAGCATAACAAAGCGCAATTTCTTGTACTTCATTCCAAAATTCTTTAATGTCCTTCCCGGTTCTTTACAAACTACTTTATTAGGTCAGAAAATGAGTCTGAAGTGTCTTAAATCCTTTGTCAGGGATAATAAAACTGTTATGGAAGAAATAACTAAATGAGAATATCACGTCACCATATCCAATTTCTATTCAATGCTCCACCATGTGCTGTTGATCATATCCGTCATTCACTCATACCCATACTCGTATTTCAGGCATCATTTAAAATATATTTCTCACTATGTAATTAATATTCTAAATTACCACACACAAGGTTTCACCTTACGTGGTATTTTACTGATATCTACTCGACTCTGATGAGGTTGGTGTGATTTTGTATAATAATAATAATAATAATAATAATAATAATAATAATAATAATAATAATAATAATAATAATAATAATAATAATTTATTTAATGTGTGCAAGAGATAGTTAGTAGTTCAATTTATTTTAAGTATTAATATGTTGATAATATGTCCTACTACTTCTGTAATATA
This sequence comes from Anabrus simplex, assembly GCF_040414725.1. NCBI lineage: Eukaryota > Metazoa > Arthropoda > Insecta > Orthoptera > Tettigoniidae > Anabrus > Anabrus simplex. The sequence continues at coordinate 104,387,659 of NC_090277.1, read as the reverse complement.
TGTGGTTTAGTTATAAGATTAATATTTCTCAAGTAATAATGTTATTGGAAGAGTTATGTATATATAAAACAGAGTCCTGTAAATATGTAAACGACATGATGAATGAATAAATACTACTACTACTACTATTATTTATGTACGCGCTCGAAAACCGCGGTTACATTTGATATCAGAGCGTGTGTTATGTAAGGAGCGAAGACTTACAATGATCATTCTCGGCTAACTTTTCTAAAATTAATTAATTTTAAATCTTTTAGATTTGTATATAGGCTTAGGTTGTAAGAGTTCCGTGTGTATTTGTAATTCCCGGTTCTTGTTTTTCATGATTCTTGCGCGAGTTAATCTCACCACGTGTTTTTCGTTCCGCGATGCGCAGTCTTGTGTTACTGTGTTTCTCTTGTAATTAACGGTTGGAGGAAATAGTGCGTCACTATTTGTAACAAGTTTTTGGTTTCGTTAATTTCAATAAATTTTCCTGTGTGGCAAGATTTCGCTTGACCACGTGTTTTGTAGTAAAGTGATATCTTCACATTTCGTGTGCAATGTTCGCCTTCCGAAAGTCTTCTTTGATAAATTTCAATATGTTTGATTATGTCAAGGTTTTTTTTTCTTCGATTCGTGTGTTTTCATCGCAACACCTGTGGGATTACTTGTTGCTTTAGGCTATGTCATTAAATTATGCTAAGTGCTGTACTTCAGTGCATGACCTAATGTTATCTCCCAAACAGCTGAGTTGCGTATTGTGTTGAAAACAGATGATTTCTTGACTAACTTCCGAGATTATGAGCGCTCAATTCAATCTTATAAAAGTTTCTCGTGTCGTAATCATCTTCTTTTTCTTCTTCCAGATACGTAAATTGTAGTGTGTGTTGTGGTCAAGTTTTAGCATGGAGTCTCTTTTGTTTTTCTGAAATGTTGGTCTTCGTAAATTGTCGGTAATAATTTTAAGGTTAAGATCGTAAATTGCTATTTCATCGCGTGTTTTTCTGTTTGTAAATCTTGCATTTCGGTAAATTATTTTCTAAATTTTGTTTCTTGTCGCCTGGTATGTTATATTTGGCAGTATTCCACGTGTGTGATCTTTTAAAGGTAATTTTTACGTCATGTTGTAGCTCTGTATGTACTTACATTTCCGGTCATGTTGTGTTGTTTTTGGTCTTTTGCTGGATCTGGGTTCGTTTCCAAGTAGGTATGGGACTATTTTGGGGACTGTTTCCCAACTAGCTTCTAAATTACGAAAGTTTCCTAGTTTGTTTGGTGCTTTTCCATCGTGTATATTTATTTACCCGTGTATTCCTATATTTGCTAGGGAGGGTTCTATGAGGACTTGGATAGGCTCATAGGGTGACACGTGTTCACCATATCTTTAGACCAGGTAATGCTGAGGCTCATTTTGGGCAAATTTGACGGGTTACGGATCTGCACTTGTGCCCGTGACTTGTTGGAAATCTAGTGTATCTGGTATGAGATTCCTCGTAATCTTTTTCTTGGTATTGGGTGCCTAGATGGAAAATGATGTCCCTTGTTATTGTAGAATGATTACTAGGAAGATTTTCTGCAAATGTTCATTTTGGTGTCCTTACGCTGAGCTATAAATTGGTTAATTCTTAGTAGGTCTGCAGGTTGACAAGATTTTATTTCTGTTATTTTAAATTTGTCACTAGTGAAATTTTGAAGGTATCGTGATTTAGCTAAGCCATTCAGTTAATGTTTCTGCTTGTTTCCTTTTGTTCGATTTTATCGATATTAAAAATTTCTTGCATTACGGGTTCGTGTCTTCCAAATTTATGTAGTCAATTTGTAGAAGTATGGGATTCTGTAGACTGAGTACGGTTCTAAATTTGTAGCTGTGCTGCATCTGTCCTACGATTTTTGAATATAATTGTGCCTTTGGTAGGCATATGTGTGTGTGTACTGAGACTTAGGCTTAAGGTGCTGAGAGGCCGTTCCTCTTCTAGGAGTACAATATTGGCCCTAAGAGTCTCTTTGTCGTGTGATAAATTCAAGGGTACTTGAGGTCATGTTCTGATGTTCTGTCCTTTTATTTTGTGGGTGCTTCTTGATGTGTCATCGCACGGGTGTTTTTGTGTATGTATGTGTACTGTGTTTGTATGTCATGTGATGAGAGTCAGTATTGAGGTCGTCCGTGCCTTTTACCATTCGTTGGTTATGCTGATTCAGGGATCGTCGCACTAGTTTTGGTGGTTTGATGTTGTTTGTGTGTATGTCGAAGGACAGATAAGCTTGGTAGTCTTGTGTCGTGCGGTTATCTGGTAATCTCTGGTATGAAGGTTGTTCTTGTACCTTTTTATTTCTTATATCAGTGAGTTGGATGTCTGCATGTGCACTTTTGCATCACTTTTGTTTTTCATATTTGAGTTCCTGTTGATAAAGTAATATGATTTTCATTTGGTATTCCTGGCTTTATTGCGCCTTAATTTGACTGGTGTGACACGTAATACGTAATGTGAGTTTATCTATGTAAAAATTTCATGAATACATGACATGGTAAATAAATAGTGACTTACTATCCTCAATTCATTGAAGGTAGTTGCAAGCCAACGTAATTTAGTATTTGTTTCTTTGTTTTGAGTTCCCTTGTAACATTCTAATTCTTCCTTTTTATTTGTTTCGTTCTGTTCCTTAATGTTGGGTGATTAAGAATGCACACGGTAACTTAATTTGGTAGTTATAAGGAATTAGTTGTAAGCAAATTTTAATTAATTGGCGCGCACCATTTTTCGGGTTTTGTAGTTAATAATTTAGTTAAGTCACTTTAGTTGTAATGGGAAGGGTTATTTATAATCATGTTAGATAGAATTTAATGTAATGTCTTTTGGGGTAAGTTTAGAAGTCTATTCATGATTAGTTAGGGATTTTATAATGTTTTGGCACTAGGGTAAACTCTGGCAAATTTTCTTTTAGTTTTTTTAATTTTCCTAAATTTTGAAATTCTGAAATAGCACTTGCCAGGAGGGCTGGGGTTTCCCAGAAACATGAGAGGGAATCTCCCTAAAGAGGCTTGTAATTGTTAATGAAAAAACACAAAAAAAACCCACCCTCGAAACTCTAGGCTCCTTTTAAAGTCATCAATAGTTCAGGCCAGTGACCTAAGTTCTTCAGTTCCAAATTTGTGCTGCGTATGTTTATGTTCCAGTTACTGCTATGCCACTGACATTTCAACCTGGGATATCTATTTGGAGACTGCAACGCACCTATTGGCCACTAATGTCTGATGGTGGAATGGAAAGCTGTTTAATGGTGGCAGTAGTCTCTGCTGTGCCACCTACCTTCACCAGTTATGGACCTGTTCACTAAGTTGGGTGGGCTGTGCTGAGGCTGTAAGTGAGCAATGGTTGGACTGCAATAGGGATGGTGACGTTGGCAACGGCCACGGTCAGCGACTTCGTTTGACAGCGATACCAACGCTCTACTTGTTTTTGCTTGTATGGACGTTCCTGAAGAGAACGAAAATAAAAAGGCGCTGTAGTGCAATTTGTGGCGTTGAGAGAATCTTCAAATTTCCATTAAGCCTCCCATTTTAAGTTCATTTAAATTGTTATTTTCTGTAATTTTTTGTCGAGCGGAGCTCGACGTTGGGAGGAGGAGAATGTCACCGGTTGGTGGGACGGAGAACTGAAACTACAGTGTGTTTGGAAATGCAAATTTTAATTTTTTTAAATTTTGTCCGAAGGATTTAATTTTTTTTGCAACTCTGGACTCTACTGGAATTTTATGTAACCGTAAGAAACATTGAACTGTATGAACATTTCAACATGCAAAAGTGTTTTGAAGTGATTTTTTAAAATGTAGTTTTTATGTAATCTGATGTAAAATTTGTAACGTGATTTATTTTGGAGCATCCTGTACCTGTACCACACGTGTGGTTTCCTATGATGAAATTTTGGTGTTGTAATCGTAATGTTCCAGAACTTGTGCAATTGCTAACGATGTTAAAATGACCATATATGGTCACAAGATTTCCTATTGGCAAAAAGGTCCAGGAATCTAGGTTAAGTTTGATCTTATTGGTTGATTGTAATCGGGCCATTTCCGGCTTTGTGGCCGGCTTCGAATAATGATGCGTGAGCTCGGCGTCATTTTCCATCCGACCGCCCTCGCGAGCGTTCGCGCTCGCGCTCGAGGGCTAGCCTCGGGAACTCCTGCCTTTCCGAGGTAAGTGTTATTTCAGTGTTTTTGCAATGTTATTCTCAATGTTATCCGGTTTCGTTTCATTTAGTTTAATTCCTTTTGTGTTTCATTATTTCTTCGCTTAATGTCATCTTAAAAGTTTAATTTGATGTGTCCGAGTTTACCCTAGGTTCCAATTGCCGCACTTTCAATTCTTTCATCCATTATATACTTTCGCTTTAAACTATACCTTTAATGTAGCATCCCCTTCATTGTTAAATCAAATTTTATGTTAAGTTACTTAAGTATGCCTTGTTTCCGTGTCGTGGAACTGTATTTTGTAAAACCTTCTTGTCATTTTTAATATAGTTGAGCTAGAGGGTGTTTCTTGTAAGTCTTTTCTCCCCCATAACGTCATACGTTCCCATGGACCTCGATAAGGGCTTCCCGCAGCTTCCACATCCTGTCTTAGTTGTCATTTTTAGGCCTGTAAGTGTTCCCTGTATTTGGTTTATATGAATTCTCCGCCACTGCGTCATATTACTATCTCATTATTATTATTTCTATATTATTATTATTATTATTATTATTATTTATGTACGCGCTCGAAAACCGCGGTTTCAAAATGTTATTCCAAGAATATTCTTGGTTTTCCGATTCATGCAACTGTACGCACAACACGACATTATACTAGCTACAACACCAACTTAATATTAGTACTGTATCTCTTTTAAGTTTTAGTGTGTCTTACAGTGTTCACGTTTGAGAATTCCCGCAATTGCAGTTTGAGTTCACAGTATTCACTTCAGTGAGCTGTGGTGGGTTTGACAGTCAAACAACATGCGTTCTCGTCCTTTATGCTGTATTGTTCTCATTACTGCTTTATATATTTTTGTTTCATACGCTTTGCTAACTTTGTATTTTCGAACGTGTCTTGTTTACGTATCTAATTCAATGGTATTTCTTTATTATATTATAATTACTTCGTGTATGGGGTTAAGTGTAAGAGAAGGCCACGAGCTCTAACTTCGCCACTGCTAAACCCATAAATAAATAAATAAATAAATAAATAAATAAATAAATAAATAAATGAATGAATGAATGAATAAATGAATAAATAAATAAATAAATGAATGAATGTACATCCTGGTGGCACCCTATGGTTTCATATTAGGTCTGTAATAATTAGACCTCGGATCTTCAGGTGATTAAAAAAAAATAGGTGCCTAAAATCGGCTCTCAAATGTGAAAAAGATATGTTCTAAAAATATATTTTAGGCATCTTCAAATTTACTTATTGTAATAGACACCTGTCAATTATTATAATATCATTTTTATGTTGCTAAATTGATAATAACTCTCTAGGGGAAAATATAAAACAAATTTCACTCACATCTTTGCTACGAACGTCATAGAATATAATTTTACCATACGATGTGAAGTAGGGGGAAACTCATGTAAGCTTTTAATTAAAGACGACTTGGAAACTGGCACTTCCTTGGAGTTGGTCGTGCGGTTAGGGTCGCGCATCTGTGAGCTGGCTTGCGAGAGATAGTGGGTTCGAACACCCACTGTCGGCAGCCCTGAAGATGGTTTTTCGTGGTTTTTCCACTTTCACACCAGGCTTTACCTTAATTAAGTCCACGGCTGTTCCTTGACACTCCTAACGTCGCCATAAGACCTATGTGTGTCGCTGCGATGTAAAGCAAATTGTAAAATATATATATTTTTAAAAAAAGATTCCTTGGTTTCAGCAGGTCAACGGACAGTCGTAACACAGACTTGCGGGAGGTCCATAAGGACTTCCGGAGAGTGTGGTTTACAGCTTCCCGATTTTAAGATTTTGTTTCGAAAGTATTTCAAGAATGTACTATTCACGATACTTTGCACGAGTAAGCGAATAGTTTAGTTTCTCGGAATAAATTAAACGCATTTTAAATCGATTTAGGAATTTTAAATATAGGAACGTAAGCAAGTAGAGGTTCTAAGGTAAATTCAGGCATTTTTGGGCACTATAGGACCACCGTTTTTAACCTTATAAATACATGAGAAGTGTACATACATATTCATTTTGAATTATGTCTTAAGAAACAAAATAGATCTTTTGCCTAAAATCCGAGGTCTAGTAATAACTCTGTAAAACATTCCTCGAGTTCAAATCCCGCTCGTAATTCCCTTGTCCTTGCAGTCTGATGCAAGTGTAATGGACTAGTATAACTTGGAAACAATGCTCTAAACCCATGGGTAAATGGTGAAAATATCGAGCTCGATTAGTAGGTATTATTATTATTATTATTATTATTATTATTATTATTATTATTATTTACGTAGTTACTTACGGCCTTTATTTGGTATACATCGTGGTCGTATCATTGTGTGTTATATAATCTGTCTTGTGTAACAAAACATGTGAGGTTATGTCGCAATACGTCTGCTGTATGTATATTAATAAGACTTAGAACACATAATTAATAGTACACTGACTGACAGAGCAAATGCAACACCAAGAAGGAGTGGTTCGAAAGGGATGAAAGTTGGGGAAAAAACAGAGACGGCACGGACGAATAATTGATGTTTATTTCAAACCGATATGCAGGTTACACAATGCGCACGGCATCGACTCAGTAGGATGTAGGACCACCGCGAGCGGCGATGCACGCAGAAACACGTCGAGGTACAGAGTCAATAAGAGTGCGGATGGTGTCCTGAGGGATGGTTCTCCATTCTCTGTCAACCATTTGCCACAGTTGGTCGTCCGTACGAGGCTGGGGCAGAGTTTGCAAACGGCGTCCAATGAGATCCCACACGTGTTCGATTGGTGAGAGATCCGGAGAGTACGCTGGCCACGGAAGCATCTGTACACCTCGTAGAGCCTGTTGGGAGATGCGAGCAGTGTGTGGGCGGGCATTATCCTGCTGAAACAGAGCATTGGGCAGCCCCTGAAGGTACGGGAGTGCCACCGGCCGCAGCACATGCTGCACGTAGCGGTGGGCATTTAACGTGCCTTGAATACGCACTAGAGGTGACGTGGAATCATACGCAATAGCGCCCCAAACCATGATGCCTCGTTGTCTAGCGGTAGGGCGCTCCACAGTTACTGCCGGATTTGACCTTTCTCCACGCCGACGCCACACTCGTCTGCGGTGACTATCACTGACAGAACAGAAGCGTGACTCATCGGAGAACACGACGTTCCGCCATTCCCTCATCCAAGTCGCTCTAGCCCGGCACCATGCCAGGCGTGCACGTCTATGCTGTGGAGTCAATGGTAGTCTTCTGAGCCGACGCCGGGAGTGCAGGCCTCCTTCAACCAATCGACGGGAAATTGTTCTGGTCGATATTGGAACAGCCAGGGCGTCTTGCACGTGCTGAAGAATGGCGGTTGATGTGGCGTGCAGTGCTGCCACCGCTTGGCGGCGGATGCGCCGATCCTCGCGTGCTGACGTCACTCGGGCTGCGCCTGGACCCCTCGCACGTGCCACATGTCCCTGCGCCAACCATCTTCGCCACAGGCGCTGCACCGTGGACACATCCCTATGGGTATCGGCTGCGATTTGACGAAGCGACCAACCTGCCCTTCTCAGCCCGATCACCATACCCCTCGTAAAGTCGTCTGTCTGCTGGAAATGCCTCCGTTGACGGCGGCCTGGCATTCTTAGCTATACACGTGTCCTGTGGCACACGACAACACGTTCTACAATGACTGTCGGCTGAGAAATCACGGTACGAAGTGGGCCATTCGCCAACGCCGTGTCCCATTTATCGTTCGCTACGTGCGCAGCACAGCGGCGCATTTCACATCATGAGCATACCTCAGTGACGTCAGTCCACCCTGCAATTGACATAAAGTTCTGACCACTCCTTCTTGGTGTTGCATTTGCTCTGTCAGTCAGTGTATATAATTTATTATTACCTGTAAATATGATGTATAAATTTGATGTAATGTTGTGCAACACAGGGTAGGATTCCAGAACAAACGCACTTTTGTCACTCCAGTCTTACAGAATATTCTATCCATTTGTACATAGGTAATTGGAGACTCGAGAAGATACGAAAAAACATGTTGTGTCATACTTTTCTAGAAGCCTGGCCAGGCAAGGTATATAGCAGGGGTTTCCAATTTTTGAGGGCTCGAGGGCCATTTTGGAAACCATAGTCATGTTCGTGGGCCACACTTGAATAGGCCAATTTTTGTAAAATTCTGCAAATAGTACAGAAGCTCCATTATGAAATAATATGCATAGTTCAATTGAAATGAGGGTTTGATCATATTAATTGCTTAAAACATTATTTTAAAATTGCATAAAAGAGTGAAATTTGGAGCCGGGCTGAGTGGCTGAGACGGTTAAGGCGCTGGCCTTCTGACACCAGCTTGGCAGGTTCGATTCTGGCTCAGTCTGGTGGTATTTGAAGGTGCTGAAATACGTCAGCCTCGTGTCGGTAGATTTACTGGCACGTAAAAAGCTCCTATGGGACAAAATTTCGACACTTCGACGTCTCCGAAAACCATCAAAAGTAGTCAGTGGGACGCAAAAATAATAAAATTATTACTTGAAATTTGGATTTAAAATGTTTTAAAATGAAAAATAATTTGTTGAGAACAAGTGAATACTTGAAAAGAGGCACTAGTATTAAAGAATAATTAGTTCTGACTTGGGTTTATAAGGTGTATAAAAATTAATAGGTTTTTGAACGACCTAATAAATATTTTTGTGACTTTTCTTCACTTTATCTTTACAGCTCTCTCGCGGGCCACATGCGGCCCGTGGGCCGCTATTTGGACACCCCTTATATATATAAAGTGACAGTCTTGTGTAGTAGAGTTTAGTTGTTAGCGAGAGTTGTTAGTAAGTGTGTGAACTCATGTTGTGAGTTTGTTGTGTTGGTAGTTGGTTGACATGCTAATGTGGCAATCTTCTTCTTCTTAGATTCAGTCATGTTCAAAAATGGTGGTTTATTAATGTGTGTGTGTGTGTAATGTGTATTTAATTTGCAAAAAAAAAAGCATTGTACATAATTGACAGCATCTCGTGTGTGCGTCTTTGTGAATACGATAAGTCTTCAGTTGATATTACTTGATACTAAAACTTCACTTGTTCACTTTCAACTGGCTATTTTCTGTGTGTATGTTAACTAGTGTGTTGTTTCTCTCTTGTTACAGGTAGGTGTGCCGCCGTTCGCATTTTACGAAGCTGTTAGGTAACGTATTCTGTAAGAGCCAACTGGTGGAGGCTTAAGTGTTCTTTGTAGTATTAAGTAACGTTCTGCTTGAAATTATGACCTCAAGAGTCTGTACCCAGAGCTGGGAAGTAATTGAGTAAAAATAATCGAATAACTTGTAACGATTACATTTTTAGTAATTCTTACTTGTACAATCGAATCTCGATATCTCGAACCTCGATTACTCGAAATTGGGTTGCACGAATTTTTCGATTTCTCGAAGCAAACATTTCCTCCCCTGAAGCAAAAGAAAAATATATATACTCGAATTTTGTGCAACATTAACTGTGCAGTGCGGCATTTGTGGTTTGTGAGGAACAGTTGAGAAATAAAGAAAGGTTTGCAGCGATGCCGGTAGCTAATATGACGGGAATCGAAGAACTAAAACTTCTAGTGATCGGAAAACCGGCGACGCCTCGCTGTTTCTCGGGTGTGAATTTTTTTTTTTTTTTTTTGCTAGGTGCTTTACGTCGCACCGACACAGATAGGTCTTATGGCGACGATGGGATAGGAAAGGCCTAGGAGTTGGAAGGAAGCGGCCGTGGCCTTAATTAAGGTACAGCCCCAGCATTTGCCTGGTGTGAAAATGGGAAACCACGGAAAACCATCTTCAGGGCTGCCGATAGTGGGATACGAACCTACTATCTCCCGGATGCAAGCTCGCAGCCGCGCGCCTCTACGCGCACGGCCAACTCGCCCGGTCGGGTGTGAATTAATGACTGGTCATGTACACGAAAGCAACCTCCAAAGTCGCGGATGACAAGCTCCATTTACGAATCTCGGCTGCATGAAGTTTCAACGTGAAGGGAGGAAAGAATAACAGTGACAAACAGAAGAGACTAACGGATTTTTTTCCTAAGATGTTTCACTACTAAATATACTGTATCCTGTCTCCTAAAAAAGTTATTTTAATAAGGGTTATAATTAAAGTAATGCCCTAAAATAGTATGTTCGTATATAAATACTGTTACAAATAATGTATTCATTATAAGCCCGTAGATCCATATGATTCAATTATCATATATATTATTTCAGTAGTATAGATCCCTTTTGCGGCGCTCACACGTAACCGATCGTGACAAATGAGCATTCAAAAGAAAGAGAATAGACATTGCCAGTGACAGATTTCACTCTCACTTCATGAATATCGATCATTTCTGTAACAATTGAGTTTAACAGAATTGTACGAAGTGTGCGATTTGCAAATACAGTACTTCGTGGTTTCCCATTTTTACACCAGGCAAATGCTTGGGCTGTACCTTAATTAAGGCCACGGCCACTTCCTACCCATTCCTAGCCCTTTCTTATCCCATCGTTGCCATAAGACCTATCTGTGCCGGTGCGACGTTAAGCAAATTGTAAAACAGAAAACAAAAACAAAATTTGGTGTACCTAGTGTTGGTAAAAAGTGCATTTTCGATGTCCGGTTTCCTTCCTAAAATTATCAGTGTTTCTGATCCATAACATCGCTGTTAATCCAAAACTTCGTATCTCAAAAATTCGGAAGTTTTCAGAAAGGATTAAAATATCTATAGAACTTTACTTTTGGATGGTAATGCGATTTTAAAAAAAATGTCATGTTTATGCACAAAAGCATTTGTGATGCAAATAATTATAAATTTAAAATTATTTAAGATAGATATACGAGTTATCGGTGTTAATTCGTTGGCAGCAAATGTGGAGTCTTCATGTCCGGTGTCTCTTATCGCTGTATTTTAATGTGACGCCCATACAAGAGAAAATGCGACAGGCCCTATATGCGTTGGTGTGGTCATGGTAATGAACAGTCTAGGACCAGAAGGGCATTCTACCTCGCCCTAGAAGGATGATGCCGACCAAAGAAACGTTGGCTTGATCGGCTGATGCGGCGATTAGCGTATAAAAATGCGGATCCTGCACCTAGGCGTAAACGCTTGGAAGTAGTAGTTTTTGTGTGTCCGGAAATGCATTTTTGTTGCGAATATTTTTATATTCATGGTGTTTCCGTGTTTTGGCGTCACATTTCGTTGGTTGCATTCCTGAATTATTTTACCGAGGCTAATTTAGGAATGAACTCTATGGATGAAACTGTACGCATAAACCGGCTTCGGTGGTGGGGTCATGTGAGGCGAATGGAGGAGGATAGGTTACCTAGGAGAATAATGGACTCTGCTATGGAGGGTAAGAGAAGTAGAGGTAGACCAAGACGACGATGGCTAGACTCGGTTTCTAACGATTTAAATATAAGAGGTATAGAACTAAATGAGACCACAACACTAGTTGCAAATCGAGGATTGTGGCGACGTTTAGTAAATTCACAGAGGCTTGCAGACTGAACGCTGAAAGTCATAACAGTCTATAATGTATTTAAATTGTGGAACTCGTTGGATTTTATCATATTTTGTTTCCATTTGTTTTGATGTATTCCTTTTTTACAAATCATCCGTGGAGATCAACTTTCTCCGCTGTTTTTTTTTAAAGTCGGTCTGAGTGGCTCAGACGGTTGAGGCGCTGGCCTTCTGATCCCAACTTGGCAGGCTCGATGCTGGCTCAGTCCGGTGGTATTTGAAGCTGTTCACGTATATCAGCCTCGTGTCGATAGATTTATTGGCACGTAAAAGAACTCCTGCAGGACTAAATTCCGCCACCTCGGCGTCTCCGAAAAACCGTAAAAGTAGTTAGTGGCACGTAAAGCATTTATTATTATTATTATTATTATTATTATTATTATTATTATTATTATTATTATTATTATTATTATTATTATTATTATTATTAGCGTATTCTCCCAATAATGGAAGACGTTAAGCAAACAACTCAATCAAGCTTTCTTTGGGTTCTTCTTGTTCTTCCAATAGGCTTTCATTCTCTCTGAGAAGGATTGTTTACGTTCTTCCGACCATTTCGGTCTGCACTGTTTTTGCTTTGGTTGCTCTGATGTAACTTCCCACTTGTTGACTTTGTGTCTGAAGGTGTCTCTTTCTAAAATGTCTGTTGCACATATGTTTGCGTTTTTGAGGTCCTTTCGAAGTTCGTCCAGCCAAGATGTTGAATTCTTAAGTGAGCTAACATAATTTAATATTCTTTTTGACAGTCGATTTTCTGGTAATCTTGTGAGGTGTCCAAAGAATTTCATTCGTCTTTTCTTAATGTGAATTTCAATGTTTGAAACTTTTTCTGTTGTTTTGATTGATTGTAGCCTGTAACCATCTTGGGTATATCTTGCTCCTCTCTTGCTTTTTTATTTCTTCTAATTCTTGTTTACTGTTAAGTGACAATGTTTCACTTGCGTAAAGGACTGTTGGTTTTATGACTGTGTTATTATTATTATTATTATTATTATTATTATTATTATTATTATTATTCTATTAGTTGTTGGGCTATTGGAAAGTCGTGAGATAACAATAATAGGTCGTCTGCTAATACTGTAATTATCCTCTGAGGTAATATGATTGGTTGATTAATTTTATTTTGCGCCATTCTTATATTACTTTCTCGAGGACACAGTTGAAAAGTAATGGAGGAAGTCTTTCTCCTTTTTAATTTTTAAGCGCCGAAGACTTTCCCCTTGAATTCAACCTTGAACTTTGTGTCTGTCAGGGTCTCTTTTCATGATCGTAAAGGTTTTGTGGTCCAAAACAACTTATTCTTCTTCTGCTGCTGCTTTATCCCACACCGCGGTAGGCTCATGGTTGCGAACTCTGTGGTGTTTTGTGTGTTCACGAGGAGGAGTGTGTTGGGGCAAGCACAAACACCCAGTCCCCGCATAAGAGCAACTAACGAGACGCGGTTAAAATCACCGAGCTGGCCGGGAATCGAACCGTGAACCCTCTGAACCAAGATCCTTCACACTGACCATTCAGCCCTGGAGCCGGACGAAGTTCCCGTTATAGGACATTTCACCAAAAGTTCAACATCTCATGTGCACCAAACATGCTACGAATCATCTTAGCTTGTTACAGAGGCAGCATTGAACGATAAGGAGAGAGTAGTTAATCCGGCAAGTGCTTCCTGTTCTTATCACTGGCGCGACAGTAAAATTTATGGCCTATCTCGACATTCCTACTGACATTTTTTGTTGCTTCTTTCCTGGTCGACGACAAGAGAGTTGATAGCTTCGCGTTAAAGCGGGAACACACTATTGTCACCTCACGTGAACTCACGCTGTGCTGCGCCGTCATGGAGGGATGGTTGTTGTCCAGTGCATGTGACGGCGTGAAGACAGGAAACACACACTCTCCTCGCCTGATGGCAAGTTATGTGCTATTCGTATGTCATTCCTCCACATTGTGGGGACTCGGGAATAGGAATAGAAGCGCTGACAGCAATTAGACCTTTCACTTCGTTAAGCCTGCTGTACACGAGCAAATTTTTGTCGCATTGAAGACTTCACAAAATAATTTTCAACACCTCAACACAGTAGCGGCGCAAGGAAGCTCGCCCCTCCCCGTCCGCAATAATTGCAAATGGGCCTCTCCTTTCCTGATAAAGAAAGTTACAAGTTTATTTCGTAGTACAGGGTTGTGTATCATTAAGCAGGGAAGTACATTGCATCCGTCCCGCTCGGTTCAGTTCAGTTCAGTTTCCCGCGTATCCGTTCGCATCAGTTCGTCTGCCGCACATGCCTTCCTTCTCTTTCGGAAGTTGTCAGTGAACCCAGTTTGGAACAGCGCCTGCAGTAATGTCGAGCTCTTTGTCCGAAGATAGGGAAATCATAGACTGGGAAGAAGGTGAGAGAAATGGATACATGAAATACATTTAAAAGGGAACAGTGTGGTGAATATTACCTTCACTTTCCGGACTGTCTACTTGATGAGCACAACTTCTTTAAATATTTCAGAATATCAATCTCCAAGTTTTTTTAGTTGCTAAGCATTCGCCCCCTCAAAAAAAAAAAAAAATCAAATTTCAGAAAACCAGTATCACTTGGTGAGCGACTAGCAGTAACAATGAAGTAACTATTGATTTCCTTTCATATTTTCTTTAACAGTACTACATGGTAAAAGTAATTACAGTTCAGTTATTATGAGTTTCGACTTGACGTATGAGCGCTGCCTTTTGGCGGAGGGTAAGTGAATTAATCAACAGCCAATCATAGGCAGCCGATCGCTCCGATAGAGTGCGTTAGACTCCAGTTCCGGTTAGCAGTGTTGTCGATCTGTTGTTTACTGTAACCACGTGCTATCAGCTGTGTCTTGTATTGTGCTCAGTTCTTTTTGCGGTCTTTGTACTAGGTGGTTGTTCGTTTATATTTCGTAGTATGGAGTTTATATATGTATTGTTTAGTATTTTTAATAGTATAGCGCGTTATATTGTAGTGAATAGTGTGTAACAGGGGATCTAGTTTATATAGTTGCGTAGTATAATATTTCGATCGGTAGTTATATAGCAGGTTAATTTTAAGCCCGTGTGTGAATTTGATATTCTGTCATGTCGACGCCTACGTCTAAGGATGAAGCTCCCAAGAGAAGAAAGCCCTTCGGACGCGCTACTCCACTAAGGAGCTAGGCCCGGGAAATTGTTTGTAATGTTAGGGAGTCATTCTTGACAAAGCACCAACAATGGCGGCTAGAAAGAATAAGTTGGTTAAGTGGTTGTAGGAGCACAATATTTCGGTTCGCGATGACATGGGGAAAGGGGGATCTTATGCATCTCTTGAAACAAAACAAGCCCCAGCGCCCAGTTTATGTGGTGGGTGAAATAGCCAGAAGGAATGGGCATAAAGTAGTTCACCTTCCACTATACCATTGCCATGTGAAGGATTATGTAGCTGAGAATAACCGACTCTTCACAGTTTCGGAAGTTGAAAGACTTATTTTCGAAGCCGTAGGCCGTATAAGTGTGGAGGACAGGAGCAACGTTGTGTGACATACGAAATCGGAGATGATTAAAGCTTGGGAGAAAGGAAGTCTCACAGACGATTATGGTGAGTAGAAATTTAATTTACCGAGCTCGATAGCTGCAGTCGCTTCAGTGCGACCAGTATCCAGTATTCGGGAGATAGTAGGTTCGAACCCCACTGTCGGCAGCCCTGAAGATGGTTTTCCGTGGTTTCCCATTTTCACACCAGGCAAATGCTGGGGCTGTACCTTAATTAAGGCCACGGCCGCTTCCTTCCCACTCCTAGCCCTTTCCTGTCCCATAGTCGCCATAAGACCTATCTGTGTCGGTGCGACGTACAGCAAATAGCAAAAAAAAAAAAAAAATCTCACGTTTTATCTGTTCGAGCATTGACATATTTTTATCTTATAGCCTTATCCTAAATGTGTTGTGTATTATTGTTTACCTTATGTGAATCATGTATGTTGCTACAAAGAATAACGGATTATGGACTTATATTCCAGTATTTACATTTCTGTTCGTGTTGTGTATCGTAAATCAGCTATGTGTATTCGTAGCTATTTGGCACCACCGTCTGACTTCCGGCTAACTGTCAAGTCGAATGGTATAATACTATAAACCAGTGTGCCGTCAGTCATATTCCGTCACTAGATTAGTTATTTTAGATTTAAATTCAATTTGTAGCAGAGGACTAAAAGATCTCACTGTTTATTCCACGGTTCCTTAAAACTTTTTGTCGGGAATCCGCGGGCTTTCTGTCCACTTTTGCATATACTGTAGGTCAGTTAAAAAATTGCCCAACTCATCGACCACAGAGGTATTTGATCTCTTTCTTTGCATAGAAACCGTGGACGGAATTGCCGATTGACTTAATGTTCTCCTTGCCATATCACGATACCAGGATGTCTTTGTACGACTTCAATCAGCAGTTCTTCGTTGATCACACTCGTTGAACTCAAATAAAACACTTCGCTAGAGGCTCGCAAGGTGTTTGTGTCTACCTTCCGTCAACTTTGCTCGTGAGAGCAAGCTCCACTGAACGGATGGTGGGCGGAGAAACGCTGAAGCGTGCGGAACTGAAGCAGTGTGCTCCCTGCTTTACAATGAACAACAACGAGGCAACGATGAAAATAATAATAATAATAATAATAATAATAATAATAATAATAATAATATAGTTTTCAAATCGGAAGAAATTAAAATAATACACTTGTATGGGTCGAACACATACAAGAAATGCATATTACAATTATAGTAACCAAAACACGCAGACCATCACAATATTAAGAAATAATCTCCTTCCTAGACCAAATAATTAACAACTCAACCGCCCATCGTAAATTATGGTTTTTTGCGCCTTTCTCTTCTTTTTAAGAATATCAAGTCCAAAAACCACAACTGCTATTTACCTTTCCTCCATGTTAAAACAAAATGCTATCAAACCTTGCCCAGTCTGTTCAAATCTTGTCAAACCTTCAGCAATGAGGAACAATGTGACAAGATTTTACAACTTTGCTTCTGAAGTATTGAATTGACAGAAAAACACAATGGTGTACAAGAGGCATTAGAAATCAACTGCCACGCAGCGTCGAAGATATAACGTATGTATGTATGTATGTATGTATGTATGTATGCATTCGTTTGTCTCAATTCACACCTCTTTATAAGCACTAATCACTACCAACCAGCACAGATCCTACAAGAGTATCACGTTCGGATATTGACGGCAGTGAAGGGACGCGAACCTCGCTGACGTCACACACACATTGTTATTAATAGTGCGGCTGTCTCGGTCAGCTGATATCAGCTTGCAGGCTTGACCCTCCCCAACAGAAGTGTGCTGTCTCCCGTCCTCCTGGGCTCATCTATCTCTGGCTTTCCTTTACACTCACGTCCGGATTTAACATTTCTGCGCCCCTAGGCACAAGTATAGCAAGTTCTTGGAAATTACATTATATGGTATACCATACAAATAACATTTAAAATTACACAAAACTAGAGTAGGCTATTTAGAACCTGATATCCAGATACGGATTTTGATGACCTAATAAATGGCAGAAATGATCCATAAAATGACCCAAAATCCTCAAAAATTGACTTACAGTGAGCGAGGAAATGGCTCAAAAATATGAAGGAAAATGCACTTTTACCCAGAATTATAAATATATGAACTGTCCAATCCTAATGGAGTGATTGCAGTTAATAAGTCTCATATAATAATAATAATAATAATAATAATAATAATAATAATAATAATAATAATAATAATAATAATAACCTACAGCTTGTCCCTTATCTGCGCGGTCGCGGGTGCGAACTGTGTAGCACCTGCGGATTTGGCCTTTGGGAAGGTGGGGCATTGCGGGTCGAATCCACTGATTGTTTTAAGTTCATAATCATTGTTCGTCTCTTTTTTGAATTCTGGTCAGTGGATTAATTTTGGAATTATTTTTAACTTTCAATATTGCGAGTTGGGTCCGCTGATTATTTTAAATTCTTATTCATTCATTCATTCTTCATCATCACATTTTGAATTCTGGTCAGTTTTGGACTTATATAAATTGTCATTACATTTTGTCTCATTTCGCTCCATTAGGGGCCAGTGACCTAGATGTTAGTCCTTTTCAATCAACAATCATCATCATCATCAATTTGATGCTATTTAGGCTTCCTGCGCGTCAGTTTCGACGTTCTGTTTTATTCTACCAGTAAACCGGATCTCGCTTGGGCCATCTGTGGCTGAGTTTTAATTAATTTTGTCGGATAAATATTAAACTTGTCATCAGAGATATTTTACATACCGACATCATATGACTTTAAGTGTCGACTGGATTTTTTCCCTTCCACCCTTAAAAAATTCGATTACCTCTGCTGAGTTTGAACCCGCGATCTTGGACTTCGGAGGCCGATACTATTACTGATTCACAGTGGGAGGTATTTTCGAAATGCTGAGGTTTGGTAGAACGGATTATTTTTCTCCAGCTTCTTGTACAATTTCCATGTGAAGTGTGAGACGGCAAAAGGGTAATGAAAACCGCGGAGAGTCTATAACGTTTGTAGAAGCTAATGTGTTCATACCCCGTAAATAGGATTGTCCTCCTTTTTAATCTTCAATAATCCTGCAGAAATATATATTTACCGCTATTTTAATATTAGATACTATTATTGCCGTTACCTCCACTTCATGGCTCGGAGTTTGTAATAGTATTAGAAAACAACTTAATATCCTTTATCCCCTTAGTAACTAAAGTATAATTCACACGGAAATAATTACTGGAGTCAAATACTTGAAACCTCTAAACTTGAAGCCAATAGTTTTAATCAGAACTGTCTTAAAAAGAAGAATAGGGAAACTTGGGTTAAAGGATGAATTAGCAAAATGGCTTTGCATGCTGCATATAACAACTTGTTGAAAGAACTGTAGTTCATTCCACGTTAAGAAAACAGTATTGCTCTTATGGCAACAGGGTTGCCATATCGAACGGCTATGCTCAACACCATCACGGGAAAACGGTGACACACAAATGTGTGAAATTCAGTATTTAAGTTCAAGATAAAAAGCGGAAGAAACTAAGCTGCAAATTATTTTTACGAACTGAAGGGGACGGTGGTTTTACAGGGCCTATTTTTGGTTTGTACAAAATCAGAGGTAAACTACGGCACTTAATCCTCAGCATGAAGTGTAAAGCAAACTGGGGGAGAAAATAGAAACACATTTTATGTGGAATCGAAAGGCGTGGGATGCATTTAATTGCATTTAATAAATTTCCCCAGTCAACGCGGGGTTCTACTGTACTGTGGTATTGCTCACACAAACAGTAGTAAAAATGGTAACATTGAAATGCGATTAAGAACAGCTGAATAACAAAACCAAGCACAGATAAAACACACGGCAATTTTTTATCGGTACAAGTTATGCCATGATGTATCGCTGCACACCACAACACCAAAATCTTCAATAACACCTTCTGTAGAGTACGAAAATAAAAGAACACAAACAAATACTGTGCAATATACAACCAACTCTCACTCAACACAAGACACGTACGCACTGATATAAAGTCTATAAACACACACGCAACAAATAAACACTATAGATGACTTCACTACAGAAGTGAACTGCCGGCAGTTCACAGAGTGAGGGACTACATGAGGCTTGTACCAGAGCAACACAGAAGGAAAATGAAGGAAGGCAACGAAGCGATGGCTGTTCCCGTCATTGTGCTTCCTCCCTACGAATGTATTTATGAAAAATAAAATGTTATATCGTGTTTTTTTTAATGCTATTTGTTCGGGGCGTCGACCTATAGAGATCTTTTAACCCTATGTTATATAGTTACTTTAATAACTCACGGGCAAAAATGCCTCATCCTTTTTATCTATCTTTCATAACACATTACAAAGTACAGTATAATGACCTTTAATCACGAGGAATTATGGGTATCTCAGATGAGGGTAGCTCATTCCACGTTAAGAAAACAGGATTGCTCATATGGAACTACAAAGAGTGAACACACTCCCTCTTAGACACTCATACCTCGTGATTAAGGAATATTATAATGTATTTTATATTGCATTATGAAAGAAAGAACATGGATGAGGCATGTTTTCGGTCGTGAGTTATTAAAATAATTACTTAAAATTGTCTGTTTAATAAATACATTCTCAGGGAGGAAGCACAGTGGCGGGAACAGCTATCGCTTTGCTGACTTGCGTAATTTTTCTTTTGAGTTGCTCTGGTGCGGTACATGTTACGCGTAATCCGTTACAGTGTGAATTACCGGCAGATTATCACTGTTGATGAGAAGTCATCTATTTATTTGTGTGTGTGTGTGTGTTCTAATATTCTTGTACTGTACAGCAGTTGTTGCTGAAGATTTTGATGCTGTGGTGTGCAGCGATACATCACGGCATGACTTGTACTGATATAGACATTTGCTGTGATGTCTGTCTGTGCTTGGTTTTGTTATTTGGCTTTTGTTTCTTCATTTTATTTTTGCCACATTTTTACCACTTTTCCATTGTTATCATTCTTTTCGCGGCGCGGTATGATGCCACAATAGTACTGGGCGTTGCCTGAGCAAGTTTCTTAAATGCAATTAACTGCATCCTCATCTCGAGCCTACAAAAATTATTTGTTATCTAATTTTTTCCCAGTTTGCCTTTGGTATGTGCGATAGTTTATCCGTGTTGCTGTAAAAACGTAAATAAGCCCTCCTCCCACCCCTTCCATACAACTTCTGTACTCTAGATCTAAAAAAAAAAAAAAAAAGTAATTTGCAGCGTACTTTCTTCCTTCTTTTATTTTGAACTAAAGTACTGATTTTCACAAATATATATGCCACGGTTTTCCCGTGATGCTGTTGAGCAGAGCCGTTCAATATGGCAACATTATTGTCATAAGAGCAACACTGTTTTTTTTTAAACATGGAATGAGCTTCGGGTTCGGTTAGTTCGGCCGTCACCTGTACTTGAATGAAGTTAAAAAAAATGAGTCTCACTGAGGGAAGAGCGACTTATATCGAGTGCAGCAGACAGAAGCAACAGCAGTTGATGTAATGTTTATAAAGGAGTGGCGTGATTTTGCTTCTAAAAAACACAACGGACTTAAAAATACGGCGGAGAAAGAAAACCGATTTCTTTTAATTTTTTAAATTCTGAAGTTTATGACACAGTACAATGTGAGTTCCTTTTCTTTGCGACAGTCTCTGATGTTTATACGAAGTGTTAATGTATCTTTACAAATTAAGTGCCGAGTTTTTGTAATATGCTTTGCTGCATTTAATTTGCCACGACTGCTTATCTCTCATTGAGAGTGAAACTTCAATAGTGCATGGAGATACCATGAAGACATCAACTCATTTCGGGTGAGTACACTTGGTACAGGCACATTAATACTACTTGCCGTAGAGTAGGTTCTTTATTTATGTATTGTATTTCACTTAAGCTTAATATTGGTATGTATAGCATATTGCCAGTAAGCCCGGCCTTTCGTTAATCCGGCCTAGGGTCCGGTCCCGGGGTGGCCGAACTAGAGGGAGTTCCCTTGTACCCCTGTTCTACTACTGTAGAACACTGCCCACGTGATTAGCTCTCGTAATGTACCAGGGAACTTCCACTGCAGTGTCAGCATTATGTGAAAATTAAAATTGTTAAGGCTCGTTGCCTTTCGGATATGATAAGTTCATAGCCAGTTCAGTTGCGTCGTTCTTTCGCCTAATGACAACACCGCCAAAGGGAATTGAGAATGTTCGTATGCGCCAAGAAAGCGCACATTCCTAGACTTGGACAAGCCAGTAGTGTTGGTGTGAGAACCGAACCTTGTGGGCACCCGCTCGAGCCTTTCTATTCCTAGCGAAGATGCAGATCGTTGGCTCTAATTATAGCCTGCTTTGCTTTCCCACGTGTTATGGACCGGCCACTGTGTTGCTAAACGGAATGGCTTGCTTTAATCTGGCGCCTGCTTGGTTTCGCGCTTTCTCTTTGCACTGCTTCGGCGTGACTTACGACCTGGGGCAGGTTTTACTGCGGTGACTGGAGAACAAGTCTTATTTTGTTAATTATACAGCTCTCAGTTTCTCATGCACAAAGCTATACAAGCAACTGTCATGCTAGACATTTCTGGTGCAGTATTCTTCAGTCCTCGCTCTTATTTCATATCGATGTTTACATATACCGGGTCTCAGGCTATGAAGCCTGCTGTTATTCTAAACTAGTTTTTTTTTTTTTTTGCTAGGGGCTTTACGTCGCACCGACACAGATAGGTCTTATGGCGACGATGGGATAGGAAAGGCCTAGGAGTTGGAAGGAAGCGGCCGTGGCCTTAATTAAGGTACAGCCCCAGCATTTGCCTGGTGTGAATATGGGAAACCACGGAAAACCATTTTCAGGGCTGCCGATAGTGGGATTCGAACCTACTATCTCCAGGATGCAAGCTCAGAGCCGCGCGCCTCTACATGCACGGCCAACTCGCCCGGTCTCTAAACTAGTTAGAATAGTATGTAAAGATATACTGTAAGTTACAAGCAGATATACCCTACCGCTCATTAATTTCAATCTGTTATTTCAGGTATGAACACAAAACGAAATCTGTTTTTCAAAAAATATAATTATATAAACTTAAACATGTATAATGCAAACAGAATAATTATATTTTACTTTCATCAAAGTATCCTCCCTTGAATTTAATGACTGCCTCACAAACTCAAGGCATGCGGTCAATCACTTTTTGTAGGAATTTCGAGTCTATGTGATTCCACACATCCTTAACAAGGTTCCAGAGATGTTCCTTGCTGGATATATGAACTTCCCTGATACGTCTGTCCATTTCATCCTAGGCCATTTCAGTGGGATTACAATTGGGGCTTCGGGACGGCCAGACCATATCTTTCAGTACTTTATGTTTTTCCTTTGATGCAAATGTACTTCTTTGAGAACGCTGACCGATGTTTTGGGTCATTATGTTGTTGTAAGGTGAACCCCTTTCCGTATTAAGCGCAATCCACCTGGTATTGTTTGACACTGAAGTATGCGGTGGTAGTGCTTCTGATCCATACATCCCTCTGTTTTTACAATGTCTCCAACTCTATCTCCTGTAAAACTCCCCAAACCATAACAGAACTCCCATCGTGTTTAGCTGGGCCACCTTTCCTCCTTTACATCGGCGAACAAATATCCTCCTTCTGGTTCCAAAAATATCGAACTTCGATTCATCTGTGAATAACACTTTCTTCCACTCTTCCTGTGACCAATTACTGTGTTTTCTAGCCCATTTGAGTATCTTCTGTTTGTTTATGGGCTTCAGAAGGGGGTTTCCTTGCTGCCACACATCCTTTCAAGCCGTCTTCAATCAGTCTCCTTTTTTTTTACTGTTGCAACAGATACTCGTTTCTTGTTCACTTCTACCAATTCTGCGCGAATGTGCGGCGCCGTTTTGAACCCATTTCTCTGCATGCTAACCCAAAACTCTATCCACTGCACCAACTGTACAGCACGACTAATATGTGCTGACAGAGGTAGTTACCCTACATGTGGTTACAGTGTTGCCAGACTGCCACTCTTCAACGTCCTTTTTCTGCCGGATATACTCGCAGGACGAACTTCTGAGAGATACGTTTTTATTGCTGGCATGTGAGGAGTCGCGCTGCGACGCCCGAGTGCGCGAATTTCGGTTCATCCTGTATATCATCACTTTTAGTTGTTTTATGACGTTTCCCTAGGAGAATACTGGGATAAAGAGATTGAAAACAAAGATAAGAAATTATGCAAGGAAGTGAGGGTTAGAGTGAAAGATATTGAAAAGCAGATGATAATGGTGGAATGTAAGACTAAAAGAACATCGGAATACTGCGAAATTATTCAAAAAATGTCAGTAAAGAAGGAAAAGCTTCCAAGCAGAGAAGTAAGAGGCATGGTATGGTGGGTTATGCAAGAATAAGATTCAGAGAGAGAAACATGTCGAAAACCGTTGTTTATTTTGCGGAGGAATAATAGAAGAGGCGCATCTATTGAGAGTCGGTAGGGAAACGGGTGTAATCAGAGAAAAATATTTGAGTAGGAATTATAAAACAAAATTAGAAAGAGAGAAAGAATTCCCTATAATTGTTAAATTGCTAAATAAAGAATGGTTTATACCGAGAAGAAGGGCAAATTGCCTGTGCATCTTAAAAAAAAAGTAGCGGAAAGAAATAAGAAAGAATAAAACAAGCACTAACGAAAATGAAGGGTAAGATAGGAAGTGAGGGGGGACAAAAATGTATATACTATCAAAAGTAGCCGAGTTCGAGGAATATAGCGGCCGGGGAGGGGGGGAATACATAAAAAAATTTAAAAGCTACAAAATGGTAAGTATTTTGATGTCCTCTGAGCGAATTTCGACGGAGAGGTAAAGGTTGACAGTCTACGAACTTAAGTGCGGTAATAATAGTCTCTTTTTGAGATTTTGATTCAATATTTTTTTACAATAAAACTTTAAATGAATGCCGTAATGGTCCACCTTTTCAATACTATAATATACAATGTTATTGAATTACATTACTAAACTAGGGACTAGTTTCGGCCTTGCATGGCCATCTTCAGCCTTAATGTAATATAACTAATAACTAGGGCCCGGATTATTTTTAAATGCATATGCGCGTATGCAAATGCATATTTTGAACGTTAGTGCATATTTTGAGCGTTAGTGCATATACAGACTTATTTTCTTATGCGTGATCAATTATCTAAGATTTCTGAACGAAATGAAAAGTCTAATGAACTCTGTATGTTGTATGTGCGTTGGCAATATAAGAAGCATTCCCTGATCAAGGAAAAGGTTTCAGTGTCGCAATAGAAGCAGGTAGACAACAGCTACTTCCTTCTTCCTGACATTCCTTCCTCCTGCTTACAATAGCTTCCCAAGGTTTGCTTAAACAAGTGCATTCAACTATTAACTTGCTCTTCGTCTATTGCAGTGTTTCACCAGAGTAAACTGTAAAAATGCCTAAAATCTTTGCCAGAAGAATGTTGCGAGCAGTCAGTGCCAGTATATAAGTATTGCTCAGTTACGTCCGTCGACGTAGAACGATCATTTTCAGCGTATAAATTAATTCTGACCGACAACAGAAAGTCACTGACTCCTGAAAACATTGAAAAACTGTTGAAACCTACTGCCATGCATCATTATTCAAGGAATTATTTCATGCTTCTGTTGAGTGTATTTTGTTTTATATTAGTACATATTTACAACATTTTTAGTGCATATGTGCATGCATATTTTCGGAGTTTTTAGTGCATATGGATCCGGGCCCTACTAATAACTAAACAAATCTACAAACACACAATGGACATTAAAATCTGGGATGAACTGTGTGTAAAATTTTACAAATAAATTAGGCTCTAAATTCTGGAGTATGTTAAACATCAAAACTCTTTCTTGCATCCATATTCATAGAATTGTTAGTTCCATCACTGCTTATCATTACAATTTCAACTGCAAAACGGGAACTGGTAAATGTTGATTCCGTAGTCAGATCATCAATCACCAAATCTACTTGAGTGGTATTAGCAGTATGCAAGCCACTGGACGCCACTGTAAATAACCACCAGCGCTGACGCAGAACTGCTAGATGGTGTTTTTACGTCAACCAACCTAAGTAAAATGAAATGTTCCCGTAGTGCTTGTTGAAATCATGCTGAAATGCTGTTGGACATTGTCAGGACGGCACATGAAGATATGGTTAGAACTGACACTTTCTTAATTCGTGGCTGGTATAAATTCGCAATTCATTGCGGTGTCCGTGAAGTTAATCTGAATAAATGATAGATAAAATGAGGTAAAATGAAATGAACTGAAGGAGAGAGCGTGTTGGTCAAATGGCATAGGTTATACGAGAGTTACCTCTCTAGACCTATCTGTGTC
The DNA here is from genome assembly GCF_040414725.1 of Anabrus simplex. Lineage (NCBI taxonomy): Eukaryota > Metazoa > Arthropoda > Insecta > Orthoptera > Tettigoniidae > Anabrus > Anabrus simplex. The sequence continues at coordinate 104,362,089 of NC_090277.1, read as the reverse complement.
GGTGCGACGTAAAGCAAAAAAAAAAAAAAAAATAAAAAAAAAAAAATAGTATTCTAAGTCCCAAAACATATCCATGATTCTACGAGAGCTGTAAATACAGTAGTGGCAACGTAGTCCAGACACTCGCAGGAGATCGGGCATGCGCAAATAGGATATGGGAGCGGTCGGGTGGCAACAGATAACAAATTTAATAATGGAAAAGAAAGATTTCATTAGGATTCGGTAAAAACGTTCAAAAAGGAGAGATGAATCGAAAACAGTGAACGATGGAGGTGGATGTCGATGTGTAGTGTGCATCTGACGGGCATCTAGTTGGGAGTGTTGTTGCTGTGTGGCGTTGACGTGAAGAGTGTCGATTTCACCGCTGTAAAGCATGTTTTCAAAAGGTGATCACTGATCAGCGTTCGTGGATTAAAAACGAGGTTGCCCTTGGCAGAAATGCCTCAGAATGTTATCGAGGATTCCGTGAAGCCTGTGGCGAGAATGCATTACCGTATAGAACGGTTGCACGATGGATCAAGCCGTTTCGTACGGGTCGGAATGCGACTGCGGATCAGATTGAGTGGTCTCGTTTTGGTAGACGGTCGATGGACTGTCTTGCGCAGGCATCCTTAGGGTGTCTCTAACCATCTTGTGCAAGGACCCTTAAGCCGCCTCATAAGAGCAACCGCCATCTTGCGCAAGCATCTCTAGGGTGTCTCATAAGGAGCCTTGTATAACCGCTATCTTGCGCAAGCATCCCAAGGGCGTCTCATAAGAACCTATGTATAGCGGCCATCTTGCATAAGCACCTTTAAGGAGTCATGTATAGCCACCATCTTGTGCAATTAGCGTCGAGAGATGGCTGCTGTAGAATTTTTCTTTTTAAATTATCCGCCACCATATTTCAAAGGTATGTACCTAAAGAGTGTAGCACTGAGGTTTGCGATGTAAGTTGGCGGATGACAGCTGACAAAAAGCGCGTGAGTTTATTTACTAAACAAGAGCACATAGAATTTTTCAAATTGCCGCCACCACATTTCAAAGGTATCTAGCTAAAGATGGCAGCACGGTGCTCTCTTGATTAAAGATGGCGGATGACAGCTAACAGAACTTTTCAAATTGCCCGCTACTACAGAGGGCAGCACGGTGCTCTGTAGATTAAAGATGGTGGATGCCAGCTGTCAAAAAAGCACGTGGCTTTGTTTCCAAACAAGAGCACATAGAATTTTTCAAATTGCCGCCACCACATTTCAAAGGTATCTAGCTAAAGAGGGCAGCACGGTGCTCTCTGGATTAAAGATGGCTGCTGTCAAAAAGCATTTTTCAAATTATCCGCCACCACATTTCAGCTAAAGAGGGCAGCACTGTGCTCTATAGATTAATGATGGCGGATGACAGCTGTCAAATAAGCATGTGGCATTGTTTCCAAACAACAGCACGTGGAATTTTTCAAATTGCCGACACCACATTTCAATTAGAGAGTGCAGCACGGTGCTCTCTTGATTAAACATGGCGGATGGTAGCTGTCAAATAAGCATGTAGCATTGTTTCCAAACAAAAGCACGTAGAATTTTTCAAATTGCCGCCACCACATTTCAACTAGAGAGTGCAGTACTATGCTCTCTTGATTAAAGATGGCGGATGGTAGCTGTCAAAAAAGCACGTGAGTTTGTTTCCAAACAAGAGCACGTGAAATTTTTCAATTTGCCGAACCACATTTCAAAGGTATCTAGCTAAAGATGGCAGCACAGTGCTCTCTTGATTAAAGATGGCGGATGATAGCTAACAGAAATTTTCAAATTGCCCGCTACTACGTGCTTAAGGTAGTAGCCATAAAGTGGGCAGCACGGTGTTCTGTGGATTAAAGATGGCGGATGACAGCTGACGAAATTGCCCGCATGATAGCAGCACGGTGCTCTGTTGATTAAAGATGGCGGATGACAGCTGTCAAAAAAGCACATGGCTTTGTTTCCAAACAAGAGCACGTGGAATTAGCCGCCACCACATTTCAAAGGTATCTAGCTAAAGAGGGCAGCACTGTGCTCTGTTGATTAAAGATGGCGGATGACGTCTGTCAAAAAAGCGCGTGAGTTTGTTTCCAAACAAGAGCATGTAGAATTTTTCAAATTGCCGCCACCACATAGAGGGCAGCACGGTGCTCTCTTGATTAAAGATAGCTGCTGTCATGTGGAATTGCCTGCCACCACATTTCAAAGGTATCTAGCTAAAGAGGGCAGCACGGTGCTCTCTAGATTAAAGATGGCTGCTGTCAAAAAGCATTTTTCAAATTATCCGCCACCACATTTCAAAGGTAAGTAGCTAAAGAGGGTAGCACTGTGCTCTATAGATTAAAGATGGCGGATGACAGCTGTCAAAAAAGCACGTGGATTTGTTTACCGATTCAAATCTCGCGCTAGTGAGGTTAAGTTGGTAACACTAAGGTTTAGGCCCGTTAAAATGGCAGCACTGCGGATGACAGGTGACGAATTTGCAGCTACTGCGATAAAGAGGGCAGCACAGTGCTCTGTGGTTTAAAGATGGATGACAGCTGTCAAAAAAGCACGTGGATTTGTTTACCTATTCGAATCTCGCGCTAGTTAGGTTAAGTTGGTACTACTGAGGTTTAGGCCTTCAAGATGGCAGTACTGAGGTTAGCGATGCGTTGTTGTCTGTCAAAAAGCACGTGGCTGTCAAAAACACGTGGATTTGTTTACCAATTCAAATTCCGCGCTAGTTAGGTTAAGTTGGTACCACTGAGGTTTAAGCCCGCCAAGATGGCAGCAGTGAGGTTAGCGATGCGTTGTTGTCGATGACAGCTGTCCAAAAGCACGTGGCTTTGTTTACAAATTCAAATTTCCCGCGGGAGGCGGAGGAGGCCTCTGGGAGGCCCCCCCGTGAGGCGGAGGCGGAGGGGCCCCTGGGAGCCCTGAGGCGGAGGCGGCGCCCGAACCATCCAATTATACTACTACTGGATCCACATATTTTCCAGTTCACAATTTGCGACATGTCACGCGTTGTAATTAGAGCTTGTCTGTTATCGTTGGTAGCTATTTTCGCGGTCAGGGAATTTTTGATAACCACATCTCCTGCCCCTTTGCTCGTGTAAGGTTTCTTTATATTACTTTGAGCTGCTTCTTCACTGTCATTGTTATTTCAAGAAGAAATCCAATATTTATTATTAACAAATACATTGCAAATGGGGAAACATCCCGGTGACAATGGTCACTTACAGTAGTGTAATAATAAATATAATTACCTAACACCAACAACAACAACAACAAGAACAGTACAACAAGCAATTCCATAGAAAGAAAATATTACAAGAACTGCTACTAGTTTAACATTTTAAATCCAGCATCATATACAAATTCACACACAACTTAAGCATTTCCAATACTTAACTTTGGTTTCGACACTTTGGCTTACAAAATCCAGTGAACTTGCTTTGGGACATAATTACACAACTTAGGTTTGTGAGAAATACTACACTATGGCATTCTTTACAGACACACAGTCGCACAAATCATTCATATTATTTTAAAAGGCACAGACACGGTATTAAAAAACTACACGCGCTCATTCAATAACATCAGTTACACGCGCTTGCAAGATAGCCATCAATGTAACTAGGAAAGAAATAAACACATGGGCACACAGAATTGCGGAAGATAAAGAACACTTGTACCAACAAAATTTAATAGCAGTACGGTGGCGGTTCGTGACATTTTACTCTGGCAGGGCTCTCCCGCACCACTTTCACCTCCCCAATCGGTCCGGTTTTCACTGACCAGCACCACGATACTTTTAGATGAATAATAACAATAATAGTAATAATAATCAGATGACACTGACTGAATAGAAATCCCGACTACTACGACACTGCACTGATCACAGGTGATAATAATAACCAACATTCGTGAAAACAAATAAACGGTGCACTCCCGAATTTCTCTTCCCTTGCTCGAATTTCAAAGCAAGAAAACGTTTCTAACAATGTGATTACTAGAGCTGGGATTTCTATGTAATTACATATTTTGTTCCTTGCTAATTAGGTGCAGGGAAAAGTCATATGTTTACGAAACACTATATTAGTGTTATTATTACCGAATTTCATTTTACATATTTTTTTATATTTGTGGGTATTCTGCATATTCTTAGTGATATTACATAAAATTACATATTTTAGCATTTTCCTGTTTTCATATATTGCTGAATTGAAGTTTCACACTTAATGTGGGGCTGTTGTCTGTTCTCTCAACAGGGGTATTAAGGTAATTATGAGTGACAGGTATTTGAGAGGATGATAGGTGCAGGTAGAGACCCTTCTGAAATAAGTTATTCTAAAGGTTCCAATTAGCTGCAGGAAAACTGTTACTTTACATGTGCCAGTCTTAAATCTTTCATCCATTTTAGAGTTAATTGCTTTACAACTAGCCACTTTCATGTTGGAGTTTCCAGGAAATTTTTCTCACCGCATTTCTGTGACTTCTTTGTTATGTACTTAGGAATTTCCAAATCTGTTGTTAGAGCTGTCTTCCTTTGAAATGTCTCAATTAGGTTTTAGTTTCTTTTGAACAGCTGAAAAACATAGTTCATGAACATCAGTTTCCTCTAGACTCAATATGGCACCAGTAGCATCCTCGCTGGCTTCAAAGTTAAAATCATGGATTGCAGTTGATGAGTCCTTAGCAACTGATGGCAAAGTAGTGATTTGCCAAGCATGCAACAAACATATCACATGTTCCATGAAATCTCAGCTTGAGCAACATGCACGAAGTGCTTTGCATAGAAAAAATCAACAGTTACGTCTACAAAAGAAACAAATCCTTTTAATACAGTTGGAGCCTTCACCTTCAAGTAACCCTTTTTATAAAGACTTGTGCAGTGCAATGATTGCAGCCAATATTCCATGGTATAAACTTGAAGTGCCTGAATTCACATCTTTTCTGGAAAAATACTGCAAGCAACATGTTCCTAACCAATCAACACTACGCAAGAATTATCCTCAAGTCTGCTACGACGAGGTAATGCATAACATAAGACAGCATATAGGAAATTCCTTCATATGGGTTGCTGTTGATGAAACAACAGATGCTAAGGGTAGATTTATTGCAAATCTTGTGGTGGGGAAGCTACAACCTGACAGCGCCTCAAAACCATGTTTGATCTACTGTAAAGAGCTAGACTATACAAATCATTCAAACTCAACTATTGCAAGATTTGTGAATGATGGATTAAGAGCTCTGTGGCTGACTGAGATGAAAGAGGAAAAGGTATTAGTGATTTATTCTGATACTGCAGCATATATGCTTAAGGCTGCAACTGCTTTGAAGGTGTTTTATCCCAATATGCTCCATTTTACATGCTTGGCTCATGGACTGCAACGTGTTGTCGAAGATATTAGAGCTATGTTTCCACAAGAGAATAGATTAATTTCAGCAACAAAAAAGGTTTTTCTAAAAGCTCCACAACGAGTGCTATCTTACAAACAGCAATTGCCAGAGATACCACTGCCGCAGGAACCAGTGTTAACGAGGTGGGGGACATGGATAGAAGCAGTTAAATTCTATAGTGAGCATCTAGATGCTATAAAGACTGTGGCAGATTCTTTTGATCTTGAAAATGCTGTATCTATTAGTGAATCACAGACTGCCTTTAGTGACTCTTAAGTGGTCTCCTCAATCACCTACATCAGAGGCAACTTCTTCTGGCTTCCAGAAACCATCAAACGTCTAGAAACATCAGGACTGCCACTGCAAGATTCTATTGCCATCATAGAGGATGCTATTGAAAAACCAAGTGCTGTGCATGGGGAAACTGGTGCAAGTGTATTGAGTAAATTGCAAAAAGTGTTGAAGAGAAATCCTGGTTATTCAACATTTCACAGTGTATGCCGAATTCTAAATGGAGATGACGTTGATCCTCCCGAGGACATTTCTCCAGCGAAAATTCCTCTCCTAAAATTTGCCCCAGTTACATCATGTAATGTTGAAAGATCTTTCTCTGCATATAAGAATATCCTAAGTGACAAACGCCTTTCCATGACCCCAGAGAACATCGAAAAATACTTAATAGTTCACCGTGCTACAAAATTTAAGGAATAAACGTGCTTTGAGTGTTGAAAATAATAAGTTTCTATTGAATATATGTGTGATATATTCATATAATATGACTCCAAAGACTATTGAAAAATACTTAATTGTTCACTGTGCTGCAAAATGTAATATAGAGCGTGTTTAGTGAGTTGTAACTGACAAAATGGTAGGTTTATATTAATTATATGATATTACATATTTTGCCCATTCTACATATTTTGCTACATATTTTCGTGCTTTTTGTTACACATTTATGTACATATTATGCCACTTGATACTACATAAAAATCCCAGCTCTAGTGATTACCCTACAAATAGTGCTGTCATGTTATGGTTACATTTTAAATCTTTATTGTAGCTTCTTTATAGTAGAACTGAGTTGTTTAAATAGTCAGTATAATGGAATTCATTGCTTTGTTTTAGAATTAATCTGTAACAAGTAATGTAAGACGTGGGGAAAAAAGCCTAGGTACATTGTAAAGTGGTTGACGATGTTGCTTATATCCGCCTGCACTCCACCTTCCCCTGACAGGCCCATATTGTCCTTCCGGGCTCCTCCCGCACCCCGCACACTTTCAAAGTCTAGGAACCTACTGAGGGCTCTCCTGCCACAGTCCGAGCGCCTCACGACTAAAGAGAAACCATCGTGCTTGCTTGCAAAATGTTTACAGCCGAAATAATGACAGCATTGAATAACTGAATATCACACCACATAAGTTCGACTTCGCTACACTTGTCCGTTTCTTTATGTAATCAATTGCAGAGTGAAATAACGTTTAATGTTTTTGAAAAGGCGGCGGGGTGGCGCCCAAAAGCCCTTCATGCACGAACCGCCACTGTAGCAGTACTGAAAAAATCGAATCAACAATGAGATAGGGCCGTCGTCATTGTCAGTGTCGAAGTTAAGGAGGCTGTTTCTATTATAGTTGGGGTGCTTAATTTCCGTCTAGCTCCTCTGTTCCGTCTCGTGCATTTAGGACAGTTACTCTAAATTACTTTGCAAACTCAATCGAACAGCGTTACCACAGTTGTCCATAAGTGATACTCCCATACAGTATAGCCAAAATGTAAGAATTGGGCCCAGAACAAAATCAGTTGACGAACATCTGTCCTGGTCTGCCCAAACTGTATCTGTGTGTAGAAAAATATACGGAACGCTACACTGTCTCAGTAAATTCAAATTCAATTTCCCTTTTAAGCTAAATAAAATTCTTGTTGAATCCCTCGCATTACCTCATTTTGATTATTGCGATCAACAACCTAGGAGTAGACTGGGGAAGGAAATTACAGTGTGCTCAGAATGCTTGTGTAAGATTTATCTGTGGACTTCGTTACGCTGATCCTGTTACACCGTCTTACACACGGCACGGGTGGCTTCGCCTGCAAGAACGACGCACACTTCATACTCTTTGCTTTTTGTATAATATTCTTAAAACTTCTCAAGCAGCCTATCTCCGTGATCGCATCAAGCTCCTCTCCACAGACCATAACAAAAATACCCGATCCTGCAGCACCATTTGTTTATCCCTTCCTGTACACAGAACAGCAATCTACACGAAATCATTCACAGTTACCGCAGCCCGACATGGAATCTCTTACTAGTGGACGTCAGAAGCATGTCCAGCAGCTCAGCTTGAAAACATGCCTGTGTCGAAATAGGAGGTAAACATGCATGAATCATCAAATTATGGCCTGGAAACACCTCCTCCTACCGACTCTTCTTCATTATTTCCCTCTTCCTTTCACAGATATTCTTCTTTTTCTTCTTATTGATCCTTCTCTTCACCTCTCTATTGAAGGCGATATTTCGGTGTACTGTAGAAAAGTATACATTTTCTAAACTTTCTCTTAAGTAGTAGTTACAGTACTCATTATTCATAAACGTTTAATATACTCTACGTACGATGTGTATTGTATAGAAGATATGATTTTTTAAAAGTATGGTTACTTTTATTAATACTATTACTGTTATTATTGCTAATATTATCATATGTTCATCAGTAGTTATTATTAAGTGTTCTAGGTTAAGACTGGTTAAGTGTAAGAAGGAGTGTACATCCCTAACTTTGCCAGAATAAGTAAAACATATTATTGATATTAATAACAATATTTACGTCTCGGTAATTGCGCCTCATATGAAAAAATTAAAATGTATCTGTTTATAATAATATATTTTCTCCTTATAAAATAGATTAAATATTGTGGACATGAAAAATAGAGAAATTAAGACATTGCCAGACAGTTTTTGCTAGGGGCTTTACGTCGCACCGACACAGATAGGTCTTATGGCGACGATGGGATAGGAAAGGCCTAGGATTTGGAAGTAAGCGGCCGTGGCCTTAAGGTACAGCCCCACATTTGCCTGGTGTGAAAATGGGAAACCACGGAAAACCATTTTCAGGGCTGCCGATAGTGGGATTCGAACCTACTATCTCCTGGATGCAAGCTCACAGCCGCGCGCCTCTACGCGCACGGCCAACTCGCCCGGTTTGCCAGACAGTGATCCGTCCTGAAGCCTTATACGCAGCATAAACTCTTAACCTAGTAAGGATAGGATTACGTTAGAAATGGTGAAACGAAATATTCTCAGGAAGATGGTGGGACCGCGAAGAACAGAGGATGGTCAAATATAGAAAACGAGCGAACCAGAAACTGAATAATAAGATAGAGAAAATCTCGTGACGGAAAAAGGAGCGAGTTCTTCGGACACTTCCTGAGAATGGACCAGAGGAGGTTAACACTGCAAATAATAGTTTCTTGCGAACAAGAGAACCAAGGTACGCTGGATCCAAGAGGTACAAAGGAATCTAGAAAAAATGGGGAATACAGGAACCAGATATAAACAACAGTGATATTTTTAAATTAAAAAATTCAGGCTTGCACAGGTTTTGATGACAAAGTTGGGCGCAGAACAAAATCATCGTGGACAGAAGGGCGAAGAAGGTTGCAGAGTAGGAGAATGAAAGAATATTGGAAAGGGAGAAAGACCAGAAGAAACGAAACGAGTTAATGTGGTCCTCATATGGCCAATACGAAAAGGAAGAAGAAAAAGAAGCACCTCATGGGTAGGGGGGATATATCCCCCTTACCTACGCTACAGTAAAACATTCCCATGGCCATATACACGTGTAGGTTCTGAAATTACGTTTTAACTAGGCTGTAGACTGGGCTTGAGTAACTTCCTGGCAATGATCCTAAAGCTCCGATGTCAAGGCCCTCCTGGTAAAACACATGCAAATTAATTTTAAAAACGTTTGTAGACGGCCTTGATATATACAGTACATTACGCGAAAGTAGCGTCATGGGCGACAATGCATTGTGTCGAATGTATTGATGTTCAGAAAACTCCTTCTAGAGCTCAACACGCCTTTCTTGTGGACTATAATTCTCAACCTTATTTACTACTTCGATAGTCGATGGTCCCCCGGTTGGTCTACGGCAGTAATCATGAGAACACAATGCATTACAAGTGTAAAAAGCAAGACCCGGAAATATAACGGACTTGCTATTGTATTATACGGTGAGTAATGTGGCGTTATGACGTTCTTCGTGGCCTTGACTGCCAAGAAATTGTTGACAGCTTATTTGTGTCCAAAAAAGGCTCTTAATATATTTTCTCCTTATAAAGTAGGTGAAATATTGTGGACATGAAAAACAGAGAAATAGCCTGAAGTGTTTAGAATAAAAATACACACTTCTTTTCAGTTTTATAAACCTTACGTACTTTCCGTCCTTTTCCTGGATGTTGTAATATGATCTTGTCGATAGTACAGTTCTGGTCAGAGAAAACATACTCTTTTCAGTACAGGGATATCTATGACCTTTATCCATTTAAAAAGTGCAAAATTACCATCATCATCACTGGCGCGACAGCCCTTTGTGGGCCTTGGCCTTCTGAAGAAGTTTTCCCCATTCTTACCCGCAGAGCTCCTCCAGTTCTTGATTCCAATGTAAAATTACCGTTTTTGGAAAATCAAATGTTGTGAAATAAATCTTTCAAATAATGAAACTCAAATTGATAACGATTCATCTGACGAAACGCTTTTGTAGGGGCATCTGTGTGGAATTTTTGAGCCGACAACTGTAGGATTCAGTGCATTGAAAGAGGGGGAATAAACTCACTCAGAGCCTATGAAACTACCACGAATGAAATAATCAATGACAGAGAGAGGTTTATTAAAGAAATAATAAATCGTCCGTCCTCCAGTGAGGGTGACCGTTCGGATCCGGAATACAGTCATTGTTACAATTTCAGTAGAATTTAAAAACATCAGAAAGTGGAAATAGGGATGATACTTTTGGAACCATGAGACAATCTGTAATTAGTACCATTACGCAGTGAACACCATGGGTCGACTTTACATGCGATTGGTACTACTACATGTGCCTGGTTGTGCTCCGTCTTAGAGCAATAATCACTACTACCTGAGGAACTCGGACCGCCACTGCTTCCAGCTAGATCTGTGATTAGTATCATCGGGAGAGGATTACTATGGGAGTAGTACCTTTATATGAAGAACACCATGGGTCTGGGTTGCCTGTGGGTGGTGCCACAGTGTGTGATACACCATCGGTCTACATTGCCCATGATTAGTACCACTATGTAAGGAACACCATGAGTATACGTAGTCTGTGATTAGTATCACTATGTGAGCAACACCATGAGTATACGTGGCCTGTGATTAGTACCACTATGTGAGGAGCACTATGAGGATACGTAGCCTGTGATTAGTATCACTATGTGAGCAACACCATGAGTATGTGTGGCCTGTGATTAGTATCACTGTGTGAGGAACACTATGAGGACACGTAGCCTGTGATTAGTACCACTATGTGAGGAGCACTATGAGGATACGTAGCCTGTGATTAGTATCACTATGTGAGCAACACCATGAGTATACGTGGCCTGTGATTAGTATCACTGTGTGAGGAACACTATGAGGACACGTAGCCTGTGATTAGTACCACTATGTGAGGAGCACTATGAGGACCCGTAGCCTGTGATTAGTATCACTATGTGAGCAACACCATGGGTATACGTGGCCTGTGATTAGTACCACTGTGTGAGGAACACCATGAGTATACGTGGCCTGTGATTAGTACCACTATGTGAGGAGCACTATGAGGATACGTAGCCTGTGATTAGTACCACTATGTGAGGAGCACTATGAGGCCACGTAGCCTGTGATTAGTATCACTATGTCAGCAACACCATGAGTATACGTGGCCTGTGATTAGTATCACTATGTGAATAACACCATGAGTATACGTGGCCTGTGATTAATACCACTATGTGAGGAGCACTATGAGGACACGTAGCCTGTGATTAGTATCGCTATGTGAGCAACACCATGAGTATACGTGGCCTGTGATTAGTATCACTATGTGAGGAACACTGAGGACACGTAGCCTGTGATTAGTACCACTGTGTGAGGAACACTATGAGGATACGTAGCCTGTGATTAGTACCACTGTGTGAGGAACACTATGAGGACACGTAGCCTGTGAGTAGTATCACTATGTGAGCAACACCATGAGTATACGTGGCCTGTGATTAGTATCACTATGTGAGAAACACTATGAGGACACGTAGCCTGTGATTAGTACCACTGTGTGAGGAACACTATGAGGATACGTAGCCTGTGATTAGTACCACTGTGTGAGGAACACCATGAGTATACGTAGCCTGTGATTAGTACCACTATGTGAACAACACCATGAGTATACGTGGCCTGTGATTAGTATCACTATGTGAGAAGCACTATGAGGACACGTAGCCTGTGATTAGTACCACTGTGTGAGGAACACTATGAGGACACGTAGCCTGTGATTAGTCCCACTGTGTGAGGAACACTATGAGGATACGTAGCCTGTGATTAGTACCACTGTGTGAGGAACACTATGAGGATACGTAGCCTGTGATTAGTACCACTATGTGAGCAACACCATGAGTATACGTGGCCTGTGACGAGTACCACTGTTTGAGCAACACCACGAGTATACGTGGCCTGTGATTAGTACCACTATGTGAGCAACACCACGAGTATACGTGGCCTGTGATTAGTACCACTATGTGAGCAACACCATGAGTATACGTGGCCTGTGATTAGTACCACTATGTGAGCAACACCACGAGTGTACGTGGCCTGTGACGAGTAGCACTATGTGAGCAACACCATGAGTATACGTGGTCTGTGATTAGTATCACTATGTGAGCAACACCATGGGTATACGTGGCCTGTGACGAGTACCACTATGTGAGCAACACCATGAGTATACGTGGCCTGTGACGAGTAGCACTATGTGAGCAACACCATGAGTATACGTGGCCTGTGATTAGTACCACTCGTCACAGGCCACGTATACCCATGGTGTTCCTCACATAGTGGTACTAATCACAGGCCACGTATACTCACATGTTATTAGTACAATCATGCGAGGAACACCATGCTTCTTTGTTACCTGTGATTAATACTACTATAGGAGAAATATCATGGTTCTGCTTTACTAATGATTAGTACTATTATGACGGGCCGGCGACCTGGGTTTTGGACCCCTTTGGACAACAAGCATCAGCCCAGAAAGTAAGGCATTGTGAATCAGATCCACTGATTGTTATGGATTCTTGGTCATTTTTCCATCATTCGTTTGATTCTAGTCAAAGGATACATTTTGAAGTTTTAATTATCGTTTCATTTCGTTGCACCTCGTATCAGTAGGGGCCGATGACCTAGCTGTTAAGCCTCTTTAAACAACAACAAACATCATAATGTAATTGTTAATTCCGTTATTGTATTATTTTTTCCAGTGTGTGTATGTGGGGTGGGGGATATTAATCAGTTTATCAGATATGGATGGAAATGAATGATTTTTACAGAGTCCCTCAGAATCTGTATTACTAAATTTTTCTGTTCCGAAGAAATAAAAAAAAATCTATTTTGCTAGCTGCCTCTGTGGATCAATGGTAGAGTGTCGGCCTCCGGAAAAAAAAAATCTATTTTGCTAGCTGCCTCTGTGGATCAATGGTAGAGTGTCGGCCTCCGGATCCCAAGCTAGTGGGTTAAAACCCGGCAGAGGTAAGTCAGATTTTTGAACGGCGGAGAAAAGTCCATTCGACACTCCATGTCGTACGATGTCGGCATGTAAAAGATCTGTGGTGACACTCTTGTTTACCCGACAAAATTCATTAAATCTCGGCCACAGACTCCCAAGATAGTTTCGGTTTACTCAGTCTGCCATGTAGTAGGCCTAGAGTAAAACAGAACATCGAAATTGACGAGCAGGCAGCCAAATGGCGTCAAATTGAAATTTCTGCACACGGTAGCTGAGGTCATATGATTATTATTATTATTATTATTATTATTATTATTATTATTATTATTATTATTATTATTATTTCGCAGAATGGAACTTTCAAATGTTGTACTAAGGTCGATGTCTGACTAGGGAGGGTGCCTCTAGCTGCGGATAGCAGGCCTCAAACAATCTACCGATCGATAGGTATTTTGTACTTTGCTGACAGGTAAGGCAAGCACGGTACATAAATAGCTTGCTTTTCTAGGTCCACATCTCGAGCCTGAGATGAGTCTCTTTCAAAGCACGAGGCCGTTTAGTAAAAGAGCCTTCTATATGTATCTCAGTCATGGCCATCCGTCAGTACTTCAAAGCCTGCACGGTTGCTAGGTAACATCGCGTTACTCATTTCGTTGCGCAAATTTCCGATGACTCCTATCCGTAAGACATGTTTCACCTAGTAAAATACTAGATAAGCTTATGGTAGTAAGAGTTATATTTCTGCTAGAGTTCATGGTTGTCTTTTATAAACATTTTCTAACTTAGGGAAGTATTTTAATTCGGTAAATTAGCGTGTAGGGTGGCATGCTGATATTACTGAGGCCAAGTTTGATGTATGGTCCTAAGAAATGGCTGCCAATAATAATTATAAAACTATTAAGCAAACAAGCTCCATACAAATATTGCTTGAAAATAAGAATATCGTATTTCGAAAGTATTCTGCTTCTCTGAATAGAAACACTAAGCAGTAAAAATGGACTGACCGTTGGGTAAACAGTCTGTGCTGTATATTCTTTAATGCACGGTGATACGTGATCGTTCGAAACTTAAAAAAAAAGAGAGAGAGTGAGGATCGATGAAATTAGCTAGGTCTTTTTGAAGCTCAACCTCATAAATAACATTAAGACTTTGTGTTCTCCATAGCTCATTCGTGAGGTCAAAATTAGAATATGCATCTATTATATGGATGTCAAATTACATATCATATATAAATAAAATTGAAAAAGTTCAAAAGAGATTCATACGGTTTATTTATTACAGGAAGCGTAATCGGTCAGCATATAGGTTGAGAATTTCATATAGTCACTTATTAGAAGAATTTAGCTACATTTCATTAAACTCTCGCCGAGAATTATATCAACAACTGTTTCTACACACAATTATATATGGCTTTTTAGATAGTGGTGATCTACTGTACTAGCCAGAATAAATTTTAACGTAAGAAAATCAAACTTGCGTAGCCGGACGTACTTTTACAATCCCTTGTCCAACGTATTAATTCATAAAAATTCGCCATTAACAAGGATGTGTAGTACGTTTAATGACTTACTAAAAAACCACGACATAGATCTCTCAATGTCCCTAACAGCAAAACATGTCTATTGATTTTCTTTAGTGTCTTCACAAATAGCATCTCATAAAAGGAAAATAGAATTCATTACACTATCTCTTTGTTAATAATCCAAATGGAATTCCGTTGTCTACACTGTTAATCATACACCTGACCTGTTTGGATAGGTGTGTGCCTACACATAAATATAATATTTAGTTCTTTCTACTAATGTAATCTGTAATCAGGAGCCAGTAATTACAGCACTATCTAACCGTGATCTGTATATAGCAACTTTTAAATCTATTATTGTTTTAGTCATTTTTTTCTTCTAATTTGTTTATTATAATATTTCACAGTCTGTTGTTAATTTTTCGTGATCTTTTTCATAATACTATACTTTGTAATGTCTGTTCTAATTGGAGTGCAACTCTGTTACAGACATGTGTCATAAATATAATCAGCTCATTCATAAACTAATGACTCTTATTGTCTCTTGGTTCACTTGACATTATTCTCAGTGGGTATCGCTCATATACTGTACTTATCAATTCTCATGCATTAGTAAACAGTTCCACTCAGGTTAAGAGTTGACTTAAAATCTGCATTAGTTAACTAAAGGAAAACAAACATTAGACAATTCACGAAACACAGTAATATTTAACTTAGAACGTGAGGCAAATTAAAAGTTTTCTTGGTAGCTACATTAATACATTTTTAAAGCTTAATAATTTTATGGAACAGAATCTTAGTAAAACATGCTTATTGTAGCTATTTTTTCTACTCTGATGTAGTTTTATGAAAGCTAGTCTAGTAAACTGGGAAAACGTTTGCAGTCATCTTACAGGCACCCTTCCACTCGCCGCTATATTGAAGAGAAAGACAAGACATATTTTATTGAAAAAGACCATAGAACAGGATGAGATATACACAGTTTGACTTTGGTTCTTTCATACAAGAGACCGCTAATTTTCTTTTTGTCGTCGGGAATTGGATTTGCCCTTGAAACAGACCAAACCCCAATTACAATATAAACTTGTTAATGCACGATAATTTGGCAAAAATATAACAAGCTCTGAAAGTTTGCCATTAACAACACGCATCCGGCAATAATGAATTCTCAAGGACATAATATGGAAAACAGAGAATTATAACTTCACTTGAATCGTGCTGGACAGAGCAAACATCTTCAGTCACTATACACACAAACTAACGAGGGAGTACACAATGTGATAATGGAGAGGAATTTCTTAGTTACTATAAAAAAACAACTGTAGGGTACTTGTTATACACACATATGAGGTCTCAAAGTAATGAAGTGTATTTTCGCCCTTTTTTTTGAAATAGCGATAGAACAGATCATCTTGTGGTTGGATGTGAGCAAGGTGAGGATTTGAATTTTGAGTTCGGCGGAGTGAAACATGTGGATGTGTTCAAGTACTTGGGTTGACTAATGGACAAGACTGGCCAATGTGATGTGGATATAGGGGGATAAGCGGTAAGTTGACTGTGATAAGCTTCTTTTCAATAGCCCACTAGAATATGGTGTATTTTTTTTTGTCTGTGATGACTTGTTTGTTACTGGTTACGTTTTTATTTACATCAAAGAAAGGACAATAATTTCCACCTTTTCAATACTATATATTGTGTGAAAGTGTTACATTACAGTTAAAACATCACAACTTTTATACATTCGGTACCGGTTTCGACAGATTCCCTGTCATTATCAGCCGAGAATAATTAAACAAAGACAAGTATAGATCATGATTCTTATGGTGTGATTACAATGGTGGATTAAAAATATACATTATATGATTAAAATAGTATATATGTATATATACACAAATAAAAGGTAAGTAAAATGGGAATGGTCATTATTCTATGAGGTGTACACCTTAATATTTCTAATTAAACGGTTAATTTGTTAAAAGAAATATTGTTCTTGTAATATATAATTAGGGCCTATAGTGAAATTTGATTGTAGGCTTAATTCTATAATATTTTACTTTTTGACCAGTCAATTCATTGAAGTTATGTAGCCATGTTTGACACGTTAAAAAAGTAAACAAACATTTAGTCGAATGGTGTTCCACATAAAATATGTACAATAAAATTCGATTGGAGCTTCAACTTGGACTTAAGAATGGAAGAATTATGTTAATGTTCCATGCAAGCAGAAATAAATGAGTTAATTTTTTCACTATGTATTGATGTTGATAGTTAGAATGTCCGTTGAACAGTTCGATATGTCGATTTGTATTCTGGGATGGTTTACATTATTTTGAGAAATAGTAACTGAGGTTCTTGCTGAAGTGGTACTTGAAGATCTTGTGTTGTAAGTTGTGAATACATGAATGATTTGGAAAGATCCTGATCCAAGTCGGAACCTCAGGTGCCAAGTTGGTAGTGGATGTATCGGAGTGGAACGTTAAATACGTTTTTATGTAACATTTCTGCAATGTTCAAAAAAAAGTTTTTATTTTAACAGCTTTTTCATAAAGTTTATGTTTATGTAAATAAACGTAGAACGTCAATGAAATTTGTTACCGAAAACCACCGTCAAAATTTGAAGTAACCTACTAAACAGGGTGAAGCCGAATTCCACTGACAAACTGTCGGAGTTTGTTCAGGCATACCTTCTCAGTTTATTGGTACAAGGGACCCGTGGTCTTCGGTGGTTTGTTACATACCGGGCGAGTTGGCCATGCGTTTAGAGGCACGCAGCTGTGAGCTTGCATCCGGCAGACAATGGATTCGAACCCCCACTGTCGACAGCTCTGAAGATGGTTTTGCGTGGTTTCCCGTTTTCACAGCAGGCAAATGCTGGGGCTGTACCTCAAATAAGGCCACGACCGCTTCTTTCCCACTCCTAGGCCTTGGCCTTTCCTATCCCATAGTCGCCATAATATAATATAATTATTTTCGATGCGACGTAAAGCAAAATTTAAAAAAATAATAAAAGAAAAAGGATTCGTCACATAGTAATATTGCATTTTGTTTGATTTGTTGCCCCAGTTAGCTTTGTACCTGTATTTAAATGAAAATAATAAATGCTAGTTCTTGACAAACGCCGGGGTGTCGGAATTTTGTCCCGCAGGAGTTCTTTGACGTGCCGATCGACATTTTGAACAAAGCTGTAAGGGAAGAGTTTTGCATTTGTTTCGTACTCTACTGTACAGTAAATCGAGAGAACAGATTGAACACACTGTGATAAAAATGTACGTGTTTCGTCTGAGGGTTGTTGCGTTGCTATGTGTTTTATGTTGTACGTTTTGCTTATTGCATGTTACAGGCTTTACAGTACTCTGTGTTTCGTGTGGTACGTTTTGGTTATTGCATATTACAGGCTTTGCGTTGCTCTGTGTTTTGTGTTGTACGTTTTGGTTCTTGCATATTACAGGCTTTGCATTTCTTTGTGTTTCGAGTTGTACGTTTTGGTTCTTGCATATTACAGGCCTTGCATTTCTTTGTGTTTCGTGTGGTACGTTTTGGTTCTTGCATATTACAGGCTTTGCGTTGCTCTGTGTTTTGTGTTGTACGTTTTGGTTATTGCATATTACATTTTTTTCACTGATATGAAGGTATTTTCACAGAAACAAGGATGATTGGAGTAACAAACCGAATAACTCGTAATATCATTATTACTCTGTAACGAGCCACCGGATACCACGGGTCCCTTATACTAATATACTCAAAGTATCCCTGAAAACAATCTCCCAACGTTTGTCGGAGGAGTTCGGTTTCATCCTGTATAAGAACGTACATTTCTAAAGAACATAAGTCGTCGCCATAAGACCTATCTGTGTCGGTGCGACGTAAAGCCCCTAGCAAAAAAAAAAAAGAACATCAGTTGTAAAATTATGAAACAGTTTTAAAAATGAACTGAATGCATTTTATGTTCATGGTAAAAGTTATAATAACTGTACTCTGCATTGAATACAACAATTCTGAAGAAAATAGGCTTAAACTTGAAGGCACTCGGTACATATGGCAGATAAAGTGTCCTCTACCTTCATAACTTAAGCAGCATTCGTTCCACCTCTCTTTACAGTTATCATTCTGAATCCAATCTTCATCTGGAAGATGAACATACTTTTCCTCACATGGATGTTATGCAGAATGTTCTTGCTGCCGATTATTGCCACATTGGGATATTTAGCCCAATTGCCTTGCTACTTTCCTTCTCTAAGTTTTGCATTCCTGATATTCCACATTTCTTTTTGAAGTAGCATAGATGCCCTTCATGGGTGTGCTAGTTATGGTGTATGCTGATATCTGGAATGTTTTCTTGATTTTACTGAATCTTTTCCTCACGCTCATCGCACTCGTACCATTTTTATTTATTTATTTATTTATTTATGTATTTATTTATTTATGTATTTATTTATTTATTTATTTATTTATTTATTTATTTATTTATTTATTTATTTATTTATTTATTTATTTATTTATTTATTTATTTGTCGGGCTGAGTGGCTCAGATGGTTGAGGCGCTGGTCTTCTGACCCCAACTTGGCAGGTTCGATCCTGGCTCAGTCGGGTGGTATTTGAATGCGTTCAAATAAGTCAGTCGTGTGTCAGTAGATTTACTGACACGTAAAAGAACTCGCGAGGTATAAAATTCCGGCAGCTCGGAGTCTCCGAAAACAGCAAGAAAGTAGTTAGGGGGAGACGTCAAACTAATAATGTCGTTTTTGTTATTTTTATATATTGATTATTCATTTATTTGTCTTCCTTTCTGTTATTTTTTACTTATAACGACATTGTTTGTTTCTTTGCGTGTCTGTTTCGCATTTTGTTAATGGCCCGGGGTAGCATAAACGTTAAGTACGGCCTGCCTCAGTTTACTTCCTTGAATCTTTCTACTCGACGGTCTTAATAATAATAGTGAGTTCGAGCCCCACTGTCGGCAGCCCTGAAGATGGTTTTCCGTGGTTTCTGATTTTCACACCGGACAAATACTGGGGTTTACGGCCACGGCCGCTTCCTTCCCACTCTTAGCCCTTTCCTGTCTCATGGTCGCGATAAGACCTATGTGTGTCGGTGGCACGTAAAGCAAATTAAAAACGAAATAATAATAATAATATAATAATAATAATAATAATAATAATAATAATAATAATAATAATAATTCTACGGACATATTAAAAGAATGCATCCAGACAGACTTACCAAACAAATAGTCGAATTCTATGAAAACAGGAGTGGAGCTAAAACAGACACAACGAAATGGATTGGAAAAATCAAAACCAATTTGAAACAGGCAGGAGTTACTCAAAAACAAGGTATTCTTACAGATCCAACATTCACAAATGGCAGTTTGACCAAGTGGAAAGACCAAAGATGATGACTGGAACAACCTGGTCTGAAGACAGAAAGGAAGACCACAGTAAAAGAAAAAAAGGAAATATGGGCACAAAGGAAGGCAAATGCACGCCTTGAGTGCTTTGCGTAGTCTTAATAGGCTTATTCGCATATATATAATTAGGGTCCGGATGTTCATGACCTAAACATGTTAGAAATCTCTAAAATATGGCAATATATATGACTTCAATTTTTTTTTTGAGGGCAGGGGGGGTAATATTTTCGAAATCTTCAAAACCTTTCCACTGTTTAAACTAACATTATATCGAAAATATACTTTTAAAGTTTAGCACATTCAATAATAAATAAGTAGTAATATTAATGTTTATTATTAGGCTATACGGTATATTGAATTTATTTAATTACTCAATTCAGAAGTAAATCTCGAGTCTGCGCAGAATGAAATAAGTGTCTCATTTTGACGGGCGATCAGAAAGAATTACAATAGCAAATTATATACACTTTAAAGTTTTTAAACTAGGAACGATCTTCTATTTTCACGCAACGTTGTCTTGTAACGGGGAAAAGACCGCTCAACATCGCAGGATGTTATTGGGGCATATTTGAAATAGGTCAGATCATTAGAGTTCAATTTGAGGCTCAATAATGTGTCGCTTTCTACGCATCTGTCTCTTCCTGTACAGCTCACACTCCTATTTATTTATTTATTTATTTATTTATTTATTTATTTATTTATTTATTTATTTATTTATTTATTTATTTATTTATTTATTTATTTATTTATTTATTTATTTATTTATTTATTTATTTGCTATTTGATTTACGTCGCACCGACACAGATAGGTCTTATGGCGACGATGGGACAAGGAAGGGCTAGGAGTGGGAAGGAAGTGGCCGTGGCCTTAATTAAGGTACAGCCCCAGCATTTGCCTGGTGTGAAAATGGGAAACCACGGAAAACCATTTTCAGGGCTGCCGACAGTGGGGTTCGAACCTACTATCTCCCGAATACTGGATACTGGCCGCACTTAAGCGACTGCAGCTATCGAGCTCGGTCACACACACTCCTAATTCACAAACATACAGTACGTATATATTTCTAAGAAAAAGAATTGTACGAAATTACAGACAATTAGGGGATGTGAAAAATCCGTCTTTGAGACAACTGCAAGCAGGTATGCGAATATGGAATTAAAATAGATTAAAATATGAAAAAAAATACGAAAATTCACGGGGAAATATGGTCATAATATGAAACATTACCGGAAAATGACAAAAACGTTAAAAAAGCCAACATATTACTTGATTATGACCCGTAAAAATTGCATAATTTTAGTCACTGTAGATAAAATCATGCCTAAGTTGTATTTTCCATGGAAATAATATAAAGAAAAAAAGATGACATGTCCTAAAGTCCGGGCCATAATAATAATAATAATAATAATAATAATAATACTGGGCGAGTTGACCGTGCAGTTAGAGGCGTGCAGCTGTGAGCTTGCATCCGGGAGATAGTGGGTTCGAATCCCACTGTTGCCAGCCCTGAAGATGGTTTTCCGTGGCTTCCCATTTTCACCTGACAGAAATGCTTTGGCTGCACCTTAATTAAGGCCACGGGCGCTTCCTTCCCACTCCTAGGCCTTTCCTATCCCCATCGTCGCCATAAGACCAATCTGTGTGGGTGCAACGTAAATCAAATTGTAAAATAATAATAATAATAATAATAATAATAATAATAATAATAATAATAATAATAATAATAATAATACTTTTATGGGGACGTTCGCAGACTGCCGGCAAGTAGACTGACACACAAGATTCTCACCTACATAGAACATCTAAAAAATATTCCATGGGTACTGGAAGCGAAGAACGATCTGGAAAATGCCCAGATGAACTCAACTGACACCGCGGACAGAAACCGCTACAGGAAAAAAAATTAATGGATGGAAAGTGCAAGCAGAGAACGAAGTGAAAAAGAAGACTGGAGCAAAGTGGACAGAAGAACGAAAAAGGATCCACGGAGAAAGGATGATAGCTGTTTGGCAACTCAGAAAACAGCCTCGTTAGAGCTTTGCGTGATCCATCGGGTCCATACGCAAATAATAATAATAATAATAATAATAATAATAATAATAATAATAATAATAATAATAATAATAATAATAATAATAAAATTTGGAAGGGTTTCAAGTAGAAAGAACTCCAAAGATGGGAAGAGCCTGGACGGATGAACAGAAAAAACAGCGTAGCGCCCATATGAAGGAGTACTGAAGGAAGAGGAAACTTCAAAGAAAAAATGAAATTGTTGCGCGATCCTGCATGGTCAATTCGAAAATAAATAAATAAATAAATAAATAAATAAATAAATAAATAAATAAATAAATAAATACATAATGTGATTAAAGCACATTTTCAGATGTTTGGTCTGTTACAACCGAATTGTATCGACCATGCTTTGTACATAGATTTTTTTCGGTTCTCACAGTCGCGAAAGAATAGTTCCCAGCGTTTTGTTTTGTTTTGTTTTGTTTTCGGACCATACACGTACGTAGCGACACACACTCACATATACGTCAGTAATGGCTCAAGGATAACCACTTGATAGCGTTTGCTAAATTTAAATTTCTTGTTCCAAGGAGAAGTGTGCCACTGCGGGAAGTTCGTGCGCCGATCTGGCCAGTGGCCAGTGTCACGGGCCACGAGGAACTCAAATGTGTGGGCAGACGAGACCTCTCCCACACCATCGACATTTAGCGGTGCCGGCACGTCAGGCGAGTGACTGACTGGCATATCGTATTTACTCCCCCCCCCCCCCCGCCCACTTCAATTTACGTCATTTGTTTAATAAAATTTACCGCTTTTTAATGTTGAAAACGCTCGAATACGTCATCCTCGTATTGGTAGATTTATTAGCACGTAAAAGAACTCCTGCGGGACAAAATTTCGTCACTTCGGCGTCTCCAAAAACCATAAAAGTAGTTAGTGGGACGCAAAGCAAATAGCATTGTTATTATTAATGTTGACAACTTTCCTAGCAAAGTAAGGATCCCCCATACTGCGAAAACCGTAAAGTTAAGCATTTTCCTCAATTGTGCCGAAATTTGAAGGGCTAAAGGGCCCGGAAAGGTCTCAAATTGTGAGAGCTCTATCAAACCTAAAAGCCACGAACCTACTACGCTGGCGTAGCAGGGGGGGAGAGGTGATACTCCCACCTGGCGCGTCCCAGGTGGCGGATAGGGGGGTCCTAACCGGCTTGCCGGCGGACTTCAGGGAAATAAAATACCTCTCGCGGACCAAACACACTACCCCTTACGGGTGGGGGACGCACATGTAGAATACACCCGCGGTATCCCCTGCCTGTCGTAAGAGGCGACTACAAGGGGCGACCAAGGGATGATTGAATTAGAACCATGAAACTACTCTTGATTCGTACCATCATGCGGGGAACACCATGGGTTGCATGTACTTGCGAGTAGTACCACTAAATTAGGTACGAAATAGGTTTGTGATTAGTTGCAGTAAAAAGCCTGGCCTGGTGGTTTCCAGTACCCGTGCCTTGTACCCATGTGAGCAACACCGCGGGTCTGGGCGTAGGCTGAGAGTTGTATCGCTATATGACCGTTTAAACAAGCGTCGCCATCATCATCATCATCATCATCATCATCATCATGTTTAATGTTATTGTATCGCAGTGGCAAGAAGATGAACATTTTGTATTTCAAATATATATCCTTGTTAATTCGATCTTCCGGTACGCATGCGGCATGGACAACCACGAACTGCTTGATGTTAACATAGAACAACGGTTCTCAATCTGGGTGGTGCGCTCTTATAAGGAAGCGTTGGAAAATTTCAGGGGAGGCGTGGTGAGCAATAAAAAACACACCGAATTTGCTAAACAGTAAAAAGTTTTCACCGCTAAATCGTACACGTAAAAACAGGTTTTTACTAAAATTATTACACTTAACAAGATTCTTGATAAAAAATCTTCCATTAAATGTGAAAAGTGATTTGAAGAACTTGATTTCAGAACATTTGTCAACCTTGAAAATCGAAGTTGGACGGTACTTTCCAGACATTTCTTCAGATAACTGGCAATTTCAGTTGACACGAAATTCGTTCAAAATACGACTGGATTTGATTCCCGATTCCCTTCAGGAGCAGGCAATCGACCTGAAATTTGATTTCGAAAAAAAAAGATGAGTTTATACAGTTGACTGTTGAGGAATTAGGAAAAAACTCTTTTTGTTGTTGTTATGGAAGGTGCAGTTTCCATCAAAATATCTATGTGAATCTGGGTTTTCTACGCTGGCTTACAGCAAATGAAAACACTGAGTACGGCTAGATGTTGAAAGTGATCTGAGGTATGCACTATCACAGTTGGAACCGAACATTAAAAAATTTGTGAAAGAACTTTAATCATTCATTCTGTTCTTACAAAATCAAATCAAATGATGTAGTTTGAAATGTTAATTGCAGTGAGTGTAGAATCCTCCCTAACATATTTACTGTAATTTATTCTCTTGTATTATTAGTGTTTTTCATAACTTCATTTGTAAATTGATTATAATTATTTCTTTGAAACGTGTAATATTATGTATTAAGCAAATAATAAAATCATTATAAAATATTTTTTGAGATATTAACCCTAACAGAAAAGTAGCACTTGTGCAAATCATTAATTTACTAGGGAGCATGAAATAATTTCAGGATACAAAGGGGGCGCAGGCCCACAAACGGAGAACAACTGAGATAGAACTTTGCACATAGTTGTGTGGATGAGTAAGTTCGTTGATGACCGGAGATTCTTCAACTCTTGGTCTTCCCGGTTCACGCAGTTCAAGATGCATCGTCTCGCCATTTATTGTCACTGACTGTTCACGTGAACGCTGCCTCGTTGCAGCACGTCTTCGTACTGGAGAGCATGGAGCAGGAAATTTACCATACTCAAATTTACCACACTCCTATACCTGGACCTCGGCAATTGCAAGCTAACAACGTGGGACCGTGTACGTCTCTGTTTTTATTATTTTATTATTATAAAGCCTTGCAAACAAGGACGTAGTTATACCCAGGGCCGTATTTACGGATGGACCAATCAATATGGGCCATGTCCCAGGACGACAAGTTTTCTATAATTAAAATTTTTATTACGCCATAAGTAGGAAATTTGTAAATGTAACATTCTCGCTCATGACACAAGCTTTATAAGATTTTTAAAAATCAAATAATTACCCCTCCCTTAAATAATTCCTACGTGTTCCGCACCCTCCTTCCCCGCCCTTTATCCAAACTCCTCTACATCTTTACCGGTCCCTCCCTCCCATCCTAAGGTGATGCTTAACTGTGGTCTGTGACAGGACGCCCTAATCCCTATTTACGTCCAATCTCTCACCCCTCTCCCCAAAAAATGGACAATATCATCTACAGAAACAATTGTTATGGTAAGCTTTGTATATAAATAATGTAAATATAGTAGACACTTAAAACCAATTATGTATTATGTACAACATCTGAATAAAACTTACATTGTAAATATCACAATCTAACTTATGTGAAAAAAAAACAGAAAAACTAAAAGAAATATTAGCCAATAGGCCAGACGCCTCCTATCTCCTTATTTCCATACATCCCTTACCCACCTCCTAAGTCGCTCACTTCAGCTTTAACCCGCCTGAATCGCGTGGTTAGAGAGAAGGCGTTACCTTCTAAGTGGCCCGCCTCCCCCGTCAGGGGGAGGAATGAAAACATTCAGTAGTAGTATTTTCAAATACGCCTTTTCTGGCGAGGTGCAGTGTTTACAGTGCACTATGTCTTCTGGTATGGGCTAGAATAAATTTGTTACTATCATTGACCTGTCTCAGTCTCATCCTTGGCTTTGACAATATGAATGAGCTATGAGCGATGCTAGTAATGCCATTCATCATGCAGCCAGTCTCTGTTATGAATGGTATGAAAATGTTGCTCATAGAGTCGGCTGGTGCGTGCATTTCAGTGGGCTTGGCAGACTAATAAGTAATAGCAACTTTGGCTCGGTGAGGAAAGCAATGCGAAACTACCTCACTTCTCATTTCCCTAGTATGCCTCTTCAGTTTAATAGGTTTTATTTGACTGCCTCCGTAGTTTAACGGTTGAACTGTTGAACTGCCAACCATGCACCACTTAGATGTTCGAACTGAAGTAATTAGTTTTATTTTTCGGTAACTGCAGAAGTCTTGGTTATGTCTATTTATTCGATTACAGTACAAACAATACACGAAAAGTATAAAACCGCACAACTGGTTAGTCTAATATTATCTACGGGCAGAGAGCTCGTTCGAAACTGAGTTGACTGATGGTTACTACCCCAACTTCTTATTGGCATTATACATTTTTGTCGAATAAATGTGTGGGGAAAAAAAGTGAAATGTTCAACAAAATTTGTGCAAAATGCGATCTTAGGTGCGCTACACATCAAGAAAGTATAATCTTCTAACTAAAATGCGATATTTTGATATCAATTTTCATTGCTGTACCGGTAATTATTTTTTAATAATTTGGCGCAGGTCTTTTGTAAGGAGCGTGTCGCAATGATGCAGCTGGATGCAACCGAGTGGCAATTCCTCTATTTACAAATTGTAAAAAGGAAAAAAGAAAACCTCTTTCGATTTCTACAAAACCGCCCTGATCATTTCTGTGCAGTTACATCTTATATATAAAATTGGATGTTGGTATATTTGAAGCTAATAGACTCAAAGACTACTGGACCGATTTCACTAAAATTTTCAGGGGTGAAAAATAAAATAGGGGAAGATAAGCAAACCGCAAGACAAGTCCGATGAGCGGGTTGCCTACCAACAGTATGTGAAGATTGATTTGTTCCTTAAAACTTATTTCTGCTATCAAATAGTGTGGGGGCTGGGCACCCCTCCCAGCCCAAGGAGAGAGGATGAAATGTAAAAGTAATCGAAAACGTCCGATATTAGTGTCGTATATGTTGAGGTAAATAAATGTACACAGGCAGGACGTCTGTCGGGTTTTGCTAGTTAAGCTATATATATATATATATATATATATATATATATATATATATATTAACAGAATTTTGCGAGGAGTTTTCGAGGCCCCTTAAGGACCCGGCCCCGTCTTTATTACAGGCCCTTACGCTACACCTCTGGTTCTTCTGTTTCCAAGGAATGTCTACAGGACATTTCTCTTCTGTTCGTTGAGAGTGATAATGTGATCGATGCCTTTGCCCAACAGCAAACGCGAAGAGAACCTCTTCAGCAGTGAAATAACTCCAGCTTTATTTAGTTTTGAAGTGTTATATATTGATTTTTCATTTTCATTATCTTCATAAATAATTTGAAAAAATTACTTCGATTTCTCACGCCTTTGTTATTTGATCAGCTGGTGAAGTTAACCAATCAGATCGCTTCGCGGGCGAATTCAAATGAGCTCTACGAGGCGGTGTCGCTGAATCCGTACGTGGCTTGGTCGGGCTTGAGAGCCATGCCGAGAAATGGGCATCAAACAGTAACTCACCGTGAGTTTCAGCCAGTGCCACCGTAGCCTGCTTGTTCAAGTACCTCCCCTGGAGAAGTTCATTTCTTTTATCGGCGCCCTCGAACCAGTCATAGGCCATGTGCAGATTTAGCAACACCGCCTCGCAAAGCCCATCTGCAGTCGCCCGGGAAGCGATCTGATTGGCTAACTTCAGCAGTCCATGAAATAACAACGGCGCGAGATATCGACGTATTTTTTTAAAAATTACTTCTCAGTATGGCCAACCCACTAACGCTCATGTACTCGGTTCACGTTGTTTCCGACCACCCTGTATAATTAAAAGCGAAATATATTTCATGCAGTTTTTGTAAAAACGATGTGTGTTAATAAATATGTTTTAATTGTTCGTTTAAATAAGTTATTTAAAAACAACTAGCGGTTAAATGAAACGCGGGCGAAGCCGCCGGTACATGCTAGTAATAATAATAATAATAATAATAATAATAAACACCACTGATCTGAGTTGAAATTGAATCCGTTGTGTACCAAGCCTGCCTGCTAGCGACTGATGTCCGCACACACCAACCCCATCGCTCCCGGCAGTGTGAAATGTAGCGGGCTGGGAATGTTCCGCTCACACTGAGCACTCATCATTCACTTGTTGGTCATTTCCTGGGCCACTGCGGCGCGTACACAGAACTACTGGCCTACGCAGTTCCCTCTCATCAGGGAGGATTAGAATGTGTTCTTCTGACGTTGACATGGAGACATCTACTGGTTTCTCAGTTATCCACACCTTACACGGCAACAGGGATGTTGCGATGTTATCGACTAAGCTTCGCTACGGAATTATACAGTTTGTACAGAATTCTAGATGAAGTCATGTACAGGTTGTAAATAAGACTTTATTAAATTGCAAAGTGAGAGGATTTCTACATTTTAGACGCCTTCGCGTAAACTACCAATTCATCCAGTGTGGACAAAATTATTTATAGCCTAGAGCAGGGCCTCTCAAACGCTCAAAAGCTCACGCGTGCATACCGAGGCGCAGAGACTCCGTGCACTGTGCATCGTTCCGACTCGGCTTGACTCGGATGGTGTAGTGCGCTGAGAGCGACGAAGCGTTCGGTGATAGACGGCTTGTTTATCTGTGAAACAGATAAGCGCAAGACAACATAATAATGGAGCAACCTGTTTCAAAGAAAGCTAAGACTTCCGAAAGTCAATTTCAATCGAACTGGGAACTTTCGTATATCTTTGTCAGTCGTGACGATAAAGCCAAATGCTTAATCCGTGGGACAATAATTATGCGATATGTTAATAAAAAGATCTATTTTCCAATACAAAGCCTTTGCTCAAATTCTACGAGAATTGTC
The DNA here is from genome assembly GCF_040414725.1 of Anabrus simplex. Taxonomy (NCBI): domain Eukaryota; kingdom Metazoa; phylum Arthropoda; class Insecta; order Orthoptera; family Tettigoniidae; genus Anabrus; species Anabrus simplex. The sequence goes on along the minus strand of NC_090277.1, from coordinate 104,333,201 downwards.
GAAGGAAGATTTTCCTAAGCTGCATCGAGAAGCAGCTAAGATTATTTCTATGTTACGTTCCGCGTGCATATGTGAAAGGTACTTTTTTCCTGCTTTGACTTGTACGAAAACTAGATTGCGTGCGAGTAGGCCTAATTCTAATTGTAATTTAAAGAAGGCTCTCAAATTTCTGTCAGCCGGTCCCTTGTTCCGTGCATAACTCGTATCATTGCAAAGATAAAGGAAAAGAATAGAGAAGATAAATTGTCTGCTCAAACCAAATTGAAAAAAGAGTGTTTTAACACTGGTAACGTTGTCCCATACAACAGTGTCACCGCTCACCGCACATAAACATTTCGCAGTGAGGGGAGGATCAGCGGAGAAGGTGGAGAAGGCGAAGACAGGCCGAAGGGGTGAGACAGGTGTAGGGGAAGTGAAGTGGGGGTTTGCACTCTGGTCAACCTAGTGAAATCGTCTCCTGCACCTTGCGCCAGTGCACTGCACGGCGCATGCACCTTGAGAAGCCCTGGCCTAGAGTATAGTGATTTATTCCCCGACTTTACATACCGATTTTCATTAAATTTTCCACGAACCTACTACGCTGGCGTAGCAGGGGGAGAGGTGAAACTCCAACGTAGCGCGTACCAGGTGGCGGATAGGGAGGTTCTAACCGGCTTGTCTGCAGACTTGAGGGAAATAAAATACCTCTCGCGGACCAAACACACAACCCCCTGTGGGTGGGGGACTCAGACGAGGATTACACCCACGGTATCATCTGCCTGTCGTAAGAGGCGACTAAAAGGGGCGACCAAGGGGTGATTGTATTAGAACCATGAAACTACTTGCGATTAATACCACCACGCGGGGAACACCCTGGGTCGCTTTTACTTGCGCGTAGTACCACTGTGTTCGGTACCGAATAGGTTTGTGATTAGTAGCAAAAGAGTACGTTGCCGACTTTTACAGAACCTGTGATTGGTAACACTATATGAGCAATACCATGGCATGAACGACACCATGGTTCTGGCTTGCCTATGATTAGTACCACTATATGAGGAACACCAAGGGATAGCATGAGTCCCTGTGGTTAGTACACTTATGTGATTAACACCATAGGTTAGTGTTGCCTGTAAACGGAGCCGCAATGTGCGAAACCCCATAGGTCTGTGTTACATGTGCGAATTTCCTTACCTGTGAGTTAGACCATAATGTGTGGAATACCGCGCGTCTACGCTACTTTTGATTAGTACCGCACCATGGCAAATACCATGGTTCTACTTTCGTAGCGATAAGTACCATTACGAGGGGCCGATGACTTGGATTTTGGACCCCTTTGAACTAAAAGCATCATCGATTCAGTATATGCTATAGACGCAGTCCCTTGGTCAGTTTCTGTGAATGCGAGACATTGCGTGTCGGATCCACTGCTTGTTTCAAATTCATATCCATCCATTCATTCTTCGTCCTCACGTTTTGAATTCTGGCCAGGGGAAGATTTTGGACTTTTAATCTGTCATTCCATTTCGTCTCATTTCGTACCATTAGGGGCCGATGACCTAGATGTTTGGCCCCTTTAAACAACAACAATCATCATCATCATCATTATCATCATTAAATTCTGTTCACCGATTTTTCTCTTCGCTCGGCATTGGTATGGATGGACTTGGCAACAAAAAATTGTAATTCATGAATGTCTGTGTTATCGTAGCTGGTACGGTAAGAAATGTGTAAGACAAATTATCGGGAATTTAATTCTATATAACTTTAGTTATGCAGTATTTATCGATAGGACCACTAATTACATAGAGTTTTAAGATATTAATTTTATGCCTTCTCCTAAACTACCATTTCAGTCAGCGCGAATAAAATTATGTATACCCTAGATTGTAGTGCCTTCTTCCCCGATTATTCGTACAGATTTTCATTAAATTCTCTTCAGCCATTTCCTCTTGATGCGCGAACATGACACTCAGACAGAGATGATGGAGTATTAAAACGAGCATTTCCTTGTTACTGTGGACACGACCGATAGAGAAATGCCATTCATTTTTAATTGTGAGCAATGCACAGACAAAACTTTTATTTTATGCACATAAAAAACAAACCCCATGACACTACAGCCCTTGAAGGGCCTTGGCCTACCAAGCGACCGCTGCTCAGCCCGAAGGCCTGCAGATTACGAGGTGTCGTGTGGTCAGCACGACGAATCCTCTCGGCCGTTATTCTTGGCTTTCTAGATCGGGGCCGCCATCTCACCGGCAGATAGCTCCTCAATTCTAATCACGTAGGCTGAGTGGACCTCGAACCAGCCCTCAGGTCCAGGTAAAAATCCCTGACCTGGCCGAGAATCGAACCCGGGGCCTCCGGGTGAGAGGCAGGCACGCTACCCCTACACCACGGGGCCGGCTATTTTATGTACATAGTATGAGTAAATATTGATATGTACATAGTATGAGTAAATATTGATATTTTTCTTTCGATATTCGATATTTTTAGGATATCAATACTATATTATGACTAGAGCCCGGGTTATATGTAATTGCTAATTACATATTCTGTTCCCATATATGTAGCTACAGGTACAAGAAAAGCTCAAATCACACTATTCCAGGAGTTTTAAGTTACATATTTTTTTACATATTTCGATGCATAACAAATATTTTGATAAATATTGCATATTTTAAATATTTTAAAGGATATTGCGCATTTGAAAGAAAACACAATATTTTCTTCACTAATTTTACATCGATTTAATTTTTATAATTAAACATTTGAAAATAGTTCAAAAAGCAGTTATGTCTGTAACATTTAAAAATAATTTGATAATTTAAAATGAGGTATTTTATCAAAGAATCGCATCTCTTAGCTGTGTTGACGATGCAAGTCTTGGGTGTCTCGAGCTGTGTCTATCAGTCTTCCCTTGCGCAAACTTTGTCAGATTGTTTTCCTCTCAGATTTATTGACTCTTCTTTTGTGATCCCTTCGCCAGTTCTCGGTTTAATGTAATATATCAAAAGCGCCTTTTATTGCCATAAAGGGATACAATACATACAAAAGTCTTCAGACACATTTTTCTAATAAGCATATTTGTGTTTGATGAGATCAAATTTCTTCTCTCTTGATGAGGTCCTTCCTTGCTTGAGGAAGTCTAAAATTGAATATTTGCCGGGCAATTTGAAATACGCGCCAGTGATTTTATATGAAGTTGAAAGACCTTTTGTAATATTTATAAGAACAGCCTAACCGACTGAAGGCATTCGATGACCGCAGAAAATTTAGAAAAATATTTAGTTAATAACAGTGCCTCCAAAATGAAAATTAGAGGTTGAATAACATCTGTACCGTACTTTTAACTTTTTTTTCGGTTTTGTTTCCTTTTCTGTGTACAAGAATACACCTAATAAAGCTTAGATCTTAAGTTACATATTTGTTTTATTTATTACATATTTAACCACACATTTTGTCAATTTTAGCTACGTATTTATGTACATATTTTTATATTTCATATAATCCGGGCTCTAATTATGACGTGGGTTAAAAAAGACCTAAAACTGGCAAAAAAGACGCAAAAATGTGATCCAAATTCATTCATAATTTTAGTTTTAATTACGTATTTATTGGAGGAATATAACGTTTAAAAATGCAAAATTCTCTTAGTATGCAACATACAGTGCAAAAATATGAGTGAAATACTTTTTTTTTCACACAGTATACATTTTAGATTAACACAATTAACAAAGAAGGAATTCCGTGTTTGTTAAAAAGTTACTTGCAGAATTTAGAATGAATTTTATTTTTCCACCTAGAATGAATTCCGCGAACCCGCAGTGGACATCCAGGAGAAAGAAATTGAAATTAACTTAACTGGAATCATATTTGACTTAACCACACTAGGATTACAGATAGTGCAATTCGGAAACCCCACATCAGTTGGCTTTGTAGTATATCACAACAGTTATCTTCAGATTCTTACGTGTAAAGAATGGTCGGTTTTCAGAAAGCACGTTGCAAAACTTCGAAAAACTTCTCTCCTCATCAATGGATATTAACAGTTCATACTTGATCTTCCTTTTCAAAAACATTGACATCAAAATTTCTCCTTTCAATGTTTCACTTATCTTGCACATAATTTGATACCCCGCTGGATTGTTCAGGCATTAGTTTCATTTTAAATTTCATTTTCTCTCTTAAAAGGTGATGGATGAACTAATGCTGATTTGAATTGAGAATGGACAGTACAAATTTAGTCGAATGAAGGTGAAGCTGCAAAAAAAAAAAAAAAAAAAAAAAAGCTCTTATGATCTAAAACAAGGCTAAAAAGGGATCTGTAAGCCAAACGCCGAAAAGTAAGGGACCAATAAAACCCACCAGTTTCTGGCCTACACTGACCCAGAATGAAGAAATGTTATGTTGAGCTCGTCTTTGGACACTCGAGAAAAAAAGGATCTTTTCCTCAACTTTCGAGCCGTAGTTATGACTAGAGCCCGGATTATATGTAATATAAAAATGAGAAATATGTACATAATTATGTAGCCAAAATTGACAAAATATGTAGTTAAATATTATGTAATAAATAAAAAAATATTTAACTTAATATCTAAGCTTTATTCGATGTATTCTTATACACAGAAAAGGAAACAAAACCGAAAAAAGTTAAAAGTGCAGATGTTATTCAACCTTTAAATTTCATTTGGAGGCGCAATTAATAACTAAAAGAGGTTTCCAAATTTTCTGCGGTTATCGAATGCCTTCTGTCTGTTAGGATGTTCTTTCAACTTCACATTAAGTCACTGGCACGTATTTCAAATTGCCCGGCAAAGAAATATTTTGCTCAAGCAAGGAAGGTCCTGATCAAGAGAGCAGAAATTTGATCTCATCAAACACAAATAGGCTTATTAGAAAAATGTTTCTGAAGACTTTTGTATGTATTGTATCCCTTTATGGAAGTGAAGCATGGGATAACGCTTACTTCTGTATTCACCACAGCACTTATTATATCGGTTTACCAAAACTAAGATCTCGTTTAATCTGAATTTGAACCTTACATTTTCATACTGACGCACGGAAAACAAATGACTGCGTGCTGCGCCACTATCGACATGTAAACAAGTTTTAAATTAAGTTCGGTATTTCTGCATAATTTATGATAAATCATGTGCGCTGTTGACCAGTACATGGTTGCCAGGTCTCCCGAAATTTCAGGAGATCTCCCGTTTTTTTTTGCAACACACCAGAAAACCCGAAAAAAAATCTCCCGAAATTTCTTCTAATCCAAATTTAAGGAAAATGAATAATAATGATTAATGGTGCAAAATATATTTCTGCGAAAAAACTTTCCTCGTCTCACTGCGTGACGTTTTGTCGAGAACTTCATTCGTTAGGTACTTCCCCGCATTCATTTTAGGTTCGAATAACAAAGGGCTCTAGGAAAGTTTTGCAATGCGAGTGAACGCTTTAGACTTTTTCAAAACAATTCCCACCACACTCAGTACACTTCTCCTTACGTCGAAACCAGTCACTGAAACAACTCTGCCAATTTTCTTCGGTTACGTTTTCACACTCTTGATCCCATGCTGCCAGAAGCTCCTCGTCGGATGCAAAACGCCGCCCTTTCAGCTTCATCTTCACTTCTGGGAAGAGTGCGAAGCCACATGGGACAAGATCAGGACTGTATGGAGGGTGATCAAGCATAGTCAACCCTGATCTGGCAAGAACAAAATCCATTGTTATTAGCACGATGTGCTGGAGCATTGTCGTGATGCAAGAGCCAAGTGTTGAGCCGTGACTTTGGACGGAGCTGCTTGAGAGCCTGGATGACCTGAGGCAGACAAGTCTCACGGTACCACTTCACAGTAACTGTCCTTTGTGTTTCTAGCACAACCCGAGTCAGGATGCCCCGTTTAGTGAAGAATACTGCAATCATCCTTTTCTTCACTGACCTTGACTTTCGCACAGTCACAGGAGTACCCTCATCTTCAAACAGCCACATCTTGTTCTGGGATTTTGTTGGGACATCGTAATAATAAAGCCAAGTTTCATCACCTGTAACGATGCTATTGACGTCACGCGAAGTCCCATTTTCAAACTGTTTTAGCATTTTTCGGCAACATTTCACTCGATGTGTCCTGTGTTCCTCTGAAAGTGAATGGGGCACCCAAAGGGAAGAAACCTTTCTCATGGAGATGGTCGTGTAGAATTGAATGAATAGCTGGTGCAGGGATGTGGAGGGTCTCTTCTACCTGCCGATATGTCAACCGCCTCTCTTGCTGAACATTTTCCTCACAGCTTCAATGTTTTCCTCAGTCACTGATTCAGACGATCGCCCAGAACGAGGATCGTCTTCAACCCCAAAATTTCCCCTCTGGATCCCTTTGTACCAGCGGAAAATTGTTGTCCGATGTGGACAGTCTTTCCCCAGCACAGGAGTCATTTCCTCCAGGCACTGGTCAACATTTAATCCAGGAGCAAAATTGTAGCGGATAATTGTGCGATATTCACCTTTAGACGGCACTGACATCTTAACTTGCTTTCAGTCCCACTGCTTGGTATCAACTGGTGTGAAGGTCGCGCCTTGCTATCTTCTGGACCGGTTTTCACCCCTCTTTTCATCCCTCACCATAACAGGGGTGTCCAGCCATCCGCTTTTGCTTATTGCAAAACTTTCCTAGTGCCCTTTGTATTGAACTCAAAACTCACGCTTGAAGGGGAATCACCGACCTGGATATAGAATACAAAATCTGCATCCTGCTACGACTTCAAAATTGGCACACAATTTCTATGCCTGACGAATAACTACATCTACAGGAAGAGTGGGGAGAAAGAGGAGGAGAAGAAGCCTAGAGTGGCTAGAGTACGGGTGAGTGAAATTGTATATTTTTTTCATAACTTCAAATGACTCTATTGCATTCTTTAATTTTTCAGTGTTCGAGAAACTCCCGAAATTTTCATTAAAACGCCCGAAACTTTTACGTACAATCTACCGATTTTTTATTTGTAGACCTGGCAACACTGTGACCAGAAACGAAGAAAGAAGCCTAATTATGTCGTTTCAACGTTCTTGTTAGAACATAACGTGCGGCACACTTTTCCGGGGTTTATCTATTCTTATGTCCTCGCAGGCCCTGTTATGTATGACCTTCTACTATGCTTAGATCCAGCCCATCAGAACATATTGTACAGCGAGCATGTTCTGACTCTTTATCTGAAAACAATGCACAAATGCTGTGAGAGTTGACGAGAATGTACGCACTCCTGCCATCTCTTGGCAGATTACAGATTTAGATAGGAGTTACTGCCGTTTCCAGCTGCGGCGCGGAGACAATCAAATGAGAACTGTGAGAATGGGAAATAATACATTTTGGAAATGTGTTTTTGATTGTACTGCGATGGAACTTTGGATTTTGTGAGGTCGTGGGGGAGGGGGGCGGCCACAGTACTTTTTCCCACACATCTTTCTTTGCTACTGACCAGTAAGTTACCACCGCACACATTCAAGTCTTCCGCGCGAAAAGAAACTAATGCACTGCTGCCAACCCTCACAAAACGCGGGGTGCAAGCAAGAGGCCCAATTTGAATAAAAATTCCTGGTCTCATATATATAATTATTTATTGTTTTTCTTCTTAAAATATAAATAATAGGGCAAACAAGATCATTAATTTTATTGTATGCGATTATGGAGATTCGGCTGGCGCATGCTCGTGTAGGGGTTTGTGATATCTTGACTGCTACACTGCACGGACTCTGCACACGTTAAAGCCTCTTCCCGCACCCTTCCTCCCCACTAAACCGCCCTATAACGTGCTTCTCCCTTACATTTCAACCTCCTCACCGTCACTATATCCTCGGACGGAAGTCAGTCACCTAAGTTTGATAACTTATTTATTATTATTATTATAATTATAATAATAATTATTTGCTAGTGGCTTTACGTCGCATCGACACAGATAGGTCTTATGGCGATGAAGGGATAGGAAAGAGCTAAGAGTGGGAAGGAAGCGGCCGTGGCCTGAATTAAGGTACCGCCCTAGCATTTGCCTGGTGTGAAAATGGGAATCCACGGAATAACATTTTCAGGGGGGTCCGAATCCACTATCTCCCGGATGCAAGGTCACAGATGCGCGCCCCTAACCACATGGCCAACTCGCCCAGTCGTAACAGTCTGCTTATTTATATTGGCGGGAATTTACTTCGGGGCCCTAGTGATGAATAGTCCCATTTATTTAAAAGGAAACAGCGTACAGATAATAAACGTCCAGCCGTAAGAGTCTAATGGAAATGGGACGCTAAATACTTTACTATTGTGTATCTTGTTTGTATTAAGATCATTGGATAGTGGTCGTTGTGAATCCTCTGTGAAGTTTAAGAAAGAAAAAAAAAAACAGATCATTTTAAAAACCGGAGTACCCGGAGAAAACCCCGTCCCGCCTGCGCTTTGTCGAGCATAGATCTTGCATGTAGCGACCGGGATTTGAACCACGGAATCCAGCGATGAGAGGTCGGTGCGCTGCCCCGTGAGCCACGGAGGCTGTAGGTTTGGTTTTTATATTCTATAGACTAAAATCTAGGATAGGCTACGATTAAAGATGCCCGTGTTGCCTGAATTTAAAATACCACTCATTAAACAAGTTTCTTTGTTAATGTATTGTATGTAAACACTCCACTGGTTGAAAATGTAAAAAAGTGCAAGGAAGTACAGTGCTAACTGATACTAATAAGCACTATATTTACTTTCTTTATGTAATTGTTTTACTCAACCAAATACACGGATCGGAAGAATTAAAAATAACCATAGTACAACAGCCCCGAAGAGCCATGGCCTACCAAGCGGCCGCTGTTCAACCCGGAGGCCTGCAGATTACGAGATGTCGTGTGGTCAGCACGACGGATCCTCTTGGACGATATTTTTGGCTTTCTAGACCGGGACCGCCATCTCACCGTCGGATAGCTCCTTAATTGTAATCACATAGGCTGGGTGGACCTCAAACCAGCCCTCAGATCCAGGCAAAAATCCTTCACTTCGCCGGGAATTGAACCCGGGACCTTCGGGTAAGAAGCAGGCATGCCACTCCTACCCCGCGGGGCCAGCTTTCAAAAGAAAAAGCATGTTAAATTGTGAAACTTTTTTTTTATTTACATTGATTATTCTCATGAAAAATATCTACGGTAACTAAGGGTAGTAATGACACAAAGATAATATTATTTAGATTATGTTTTCATGAAAATAATCAACATAATAAAGCAAATATTTCAAAATTGAATATGCTTTTTCCTTCAAAAATTCAAATGACTCATTCATTTTTCCGTTCATTGTATTTGGACCCCATAGCTCCTTTTATTGGAATATTACCATCAATCTGCACTCCAGAGAAAATTAATACAATATTCCTGAACTAGATATTCAGCACGAGCTATCCACAATTTGCCGACAATACAATACTTTCGGCAGTGATTGGCCGTGCTGGAACTAGTGTCGAGAAATTAGTTGTCCAGTGAAAGGTGGGACGCAGACAATGAAATAATCGAGTATGCGATTATTTTGTATTCGATTATCCTCAAGAGCGGTGAAATCGACACACTTCCCTTCAGCGCCATACAGCAACACCACCACCACCAACCGGATGGCCGCCAAATGCAGACTACACATAAATAATAATGTTGTTGGCTTTACGTCCCACTATCTACGTATACGGTTTTTGGAGACGCGAGGTGCCGGAACTTTCTCCCGCAGGAGTTCTTGAACGTGCCAGTAAATCTAGCGACACGAGGCTGACGTATTTTGAGCATCTAGTTCAGGGATATTCTATTAATTTTCTCTTTAGTCCAGATTGATGGTAATATTCCAATAAAGGGAGTCGTGGGGTCCAAATACAATGACCGGCAAAATTAATGAATTCGGCTGGAAGGTGTTTGATCATCCGCTGTACATTCCTGATCTTGCTCCCAGTTATTTTAATCTATTCTTGCACCTCAAGAAATTCTTCTCCTGCCAGCTTTTTTCACACGGACAAAGAGCTGAAGACGAATGCCACACGCTGCTTCCATTCCCAGGCGACAGCGGCATACGAAACTTGATCGCAGGATATGACAAGTGTCTCGATTCTCGTGGCGATTATGTCGAAAAATAAGCTGCAACAAAGTTTTTCATTTAATTATAAGGGCTGTGAATACAGTAGTGGCAACGTAGTCCAGACACTCGCAGGAGATCGGGCATGCGCAAATACGATATGAGGTGGCGCTGTTACCGATCCGTCATCCAGTTGGTGGTGTTGCTCTGTGGCGCTGTAGTGAAGAGTGTTGTTGATTTCGCCGCTCTCAAGCATGTTTTCAAGAGGTGATCAGCGTTCGTGTATTAAAATCGGGGTTGCCCGTGCCAAAAAAAAAAAAAAAAAAAAAAAAAAAGCATCAGAATGTTATCGAGGATTCCGTGAAGCCTGTGGCGAGAATGCTTTAACCGAGTACGACGGTTGCACGATGGGTCAAGACGGTTTCGTGGGGGTCGGAATGAGACAGCGGATCTGCACCGTACAGGTCGGCCGTCCATTCGAATGATTGGCATCATCCAGGTTCGCCACGACCACAGAAATTTCGACAGGAACCCAGTCGGGTAAAGCTTATGCTGATGGTGGCATACGACTAGTGATGGGATAATCGAATACAAAATTATAACTTCTTCGATTATTTCATTTTATTCTATTAGTCGATTGTATTTCCCGTTTGATTATCTTTCGATTCATTCGAATAAATGGGGCAATTGAATAGTGAATGCTTTCGATATGATCGAATGAAAATTATTATTAAGACAGTTAATTCACTCATTTAGTTACAACATTCGGAGATACGTTTGAAAAAAAGGCGTATTTCTATTTTTCATCTATTCGTTTATTTTAATTGATTATCCATCCCACAACACTCAAACCGAAAAATTGATTCATGACGCATCCCAATATTCTATGCGATATAACTGAAACTAATTCGTTTATTCGCTTATCTAAATAATCGGATGGAAGTTATTCGAATATTAAAAGTATTCGATTATCCCATCAGCAGTAGTAGTATTTATTGAACCTAACAGGCCTCCGCCCAATACAGTGTTCAAATCCATAATAGCCTAAACAAATACAGAATGTATAGACTTCCCTGCTTAAGTACAATGGCAAAATAATAATTCGATTAAACAAAACAATATAGTATTTGTAAACAAATGGCCCACGGCCAACTCACTTCCGGAGAGCCGTTAGCCCTGGGAATAAATCTAATCTACAGTTATAAGTAATGAACAAGCTATGAGACGTAAAGTGGGCCCTCCACGCAGTGATCACTGCCCGGTGGAGCCTGTCGATTGTCATAGAATCGCGAGGCTTCTCACGATAATTGATAAAAGAACAAACTGTAATAGGTTATCCCATCAATACATACGACTATTTGTACGCATGTTGTGCCCGATTGGTGGAGCGACATCTGCGTCCGGCTATGCGAGGGAAAAGTCCACGTTTATTTGGAGACGATCACCCTGTCGCAAACAGTGTCGATCTCTGTGGCATTGGGAGGCCTTGGAACACCCTCCGTACTCACCAGACATGAGTCATTGTTTCGGAATTTGAAGGAAACCCTCCGTGGCCACCGATTTCCTGACATGGCATCTGTCGTTGCCATCGGTCCCCAACGGCTTCGCGACATTTGGCAAAAGGCAACTTTGCATGAATGAATGTAATGAAACTGTGTTTTTTAGTTCATTAAATATTGAGTTCTATCAATATTGCAACTACTCTATTTACACCTCTCGTATCTTGTATTTTTTAATTGGGTAAATTAATTTCTGGATGGCCCTCGTAGGTGGTTGGGTTGGACCACATTAAACCCTTCACCTCTTCAGATTTTTATCGGAGAAGTGGAAGACATGGAAAGGCATAGCCAGGAGATGGAACTGAGTCATAGGATGATGCTGCTGTTGATGATGGTGATTACGAGTTAGAATGGCGAGACGTGGCAATGCCAATCACTACATGCGCCACAGCTAGACCACGCCTCTTGGCCGCTATAATAATAATTGAGATGAGGAGGTGTGAGCGCTGTAACAGGTGATGGATCATCGAACGTGTGATAACATAAGTGCTTGGTGAAGCTCCGGCTACTCGTGGCGCGGCCTCTCTCCCCTCCGACCAGATCGAGCTAGTTATGCGACCTCTGTCGCTGATAACCTCGATGTCAGGTCGCCTTATCTCCAGCGTGCTGCCAACCTTCACATTAGCCTCTGTGTTTGTAATCAGTGAACCTCTTTTCGTCTTGAGATACGTAAAGTGAATAGCGCATCAGTCGTTAAGGCAACTGTAAATAATTCACATCGTTTATTAAATACTTAACTATGCTCCTCCGCTGCATTCGTTGTAAATAGGTCAGATAACTCGTCTTGATATGCCTGTCGTTGTCATGTGGTTTTGCCTGTCCTTTGCAATGGTTTTATGAACATTTCACAAGAAGCGTGTTCGCAGTTCGTAGTCTGAATCCATCCATTCTGACGTTATCATACCGTCTGTTCGGTAAAAATCTACCCATATGTTTGCTTTTAAAATCCTGCTGTTCTTGATGTAAATGTTGGAATTCTGTCGTAGAAGGCAATGGTATTTTTAATCGCAGTTCTTCTATATAGAACGGTTGTCTTGTGAGCTAATAGATTAGTCTCGAAGGAGCGTTTTTTTGTCAAGCAGATAACTTTTTAAAGATACATAGCCTTTACTCTTTCTACTGTAGCTAGGTTATCCTTCAATAGGTGTTCCTAGATAATGTCTATGGGGTCTGTTTGTACGTAGACTTTTTTCTCTTAGCACGATATAAGTTATTAGTAACGCTCTGCCATCTGTTGAATATATTTGGAAGCTGGGAAAGGTTAGAGAATCAAAGAGTATCTAGCAGCGAATAGTATTGTTCCGTAATCAGAGGAAGTGTATACTCTCTGGCTTGACAGGTAGTAATCAAACATGGCTGCGTGCAGTGACATTACCTAGGATGAAAAACACAAATATCAGATTACAAGTACAGAATGCATTGCGGGTTAGGGTAAGCCTTCGCCTGTTATTATTGGAGTTAATTTGGTGATTTGATTTTATGATTACTCAACGTTGACTGAACTTGGAGACCTATCAGTGTCTCATAATACATCGGCAGATAATGCCGGAGGGATTAAAACAAAAATTAAGCAAATCGGTCCAGTAGAACGAACGGACAGATTTGCCAAAGCTGTTTTTAGTAAACTCTTAAGATTTAAGACATCTTAAAAAAAAAAAAAAAAAAAAAAAAAGCCGAGCTTTCAGAGAATTTTCATTGGCTTTCATTACGGCAATGCATACGATCGTCTGCTGCTGACATTAAGAATATGTTTAAATGATTTCTATTTGTATTCCTAATTCACAGAATTGATGACCTTTCATAAGGACTTACATTGAAATATATGTTTACTATGAGCAGCAGACGATAATATGCATTGTCCTGATGAAAGCCAATGAGACTTTGCTAAAAGCTCGGCTGTTTTGTTAAACATTTCTTAAATATACAGTATATACGTGTCTTTAATAATCCACAAATAGTATTTATTGTATAAATGATAATGAGACACGAAAATGTACGTTCATTAATTCGCATCGTATTTATGAGCATCATTCATTGTGTTTTCCATGGTTTCCCACTTTCTCTTTCAGGCAAATGTCGGGACAGTTCCTATACACAGGCGATTCCTCATACCGAGCAAATGGCCGTGCGATTTGTGTCATGTAGCTGTCAGATTACATTCGAGAGAGAGAGTGATTTCGAACCCCCACTGTCGGGAGCCCTGAAGATTGTTTTCCATGGTTTCCCATTTTCCCATCATTGTGTCGGTGCGACTTAAAGCAAATTGTAAATAAGTAAATAAATTCCGGCACCTCGGCGTCTCCGAAAACCGTAAAAGAGTAGTTAGTGGGACGTATAGCAAATAGCATTAATTAAATAAGTAAATATATACGAGCGGGTACCCAAAAAATAATCGGAATAACATTGCCGTGGGCGAAGATTGTGTAGTACGCATTTTTTACTGCTCATTGCCAGTTCAGTGCTGCCTGTGTTGTCGACCTGCCTTGTTCTGTTCATCTGCAGTGATTGTTTTTGTTGGCACTGTTTTGTTCTTGTTTCGTTTTCGTTTAAGTGAACAACGTGCAAACATTTAATTGCATGTTTTACGAAAATTGCGCAACAGTGTTTGTCAAAAATAAGACCCGATTTGTGGCGGACAGGAGACTGGTTCGTCCACCACGACAATGCACCCGCACACACAGCCATTTCTGTTAGTTTTGGGCTAAAAACGGCATAGTTTCGCTGATCCACGCCTGACCTGGCTCCGTGCGATTTTCTTATTTCCACGTATGAAAAGGGGCATGAAAGGACACCGATTAGACAACATTCAAGAGATCAAGGGGGAAAAAAAACGAGGGATGAACTGTCAACCATTTCTAAAGATGACTTTAAAAAAAAGTTTCGAACAATGGAAGCACCGGTGGGACAAATGTATTAGTTGTAATGGAGATTATTTTGAAGGAGATAAGGTTGTTTTGTAAAAAAAAAAAAATTGAAAATGTGCAGCTTTTAAAAAATAATTCCGATTTTTTGGGTACCCCCTCGTATACCTACTTACTTAATACGAGTGCAATCCAGTAGATGTTTTGACGGTAAAGCAAAGTCTACCTGCTTCCCAGATGATGCCAACCTTGCGAGTCCTTATGTGCCAATGTGCGTAAACATACACAATGAAATTATTGGCCCACACTTTGGCATTGAAATTTGTTTTTCCCAGAAATTCTGCTTTGTCAGCGACATCGTTAACACCTTTTTCAGAAAAAATGCTAACTGTATATTTTTTACTTCTGCCTACTTCAACTCTCATTTAAATCCTGCCAGTAACCGCTTGTATGAGGAACGCTGGTGTTTAAAAAAAAATTAGATTACGCAGAAACTTATTCTGTTTACTGTTTTTTTTAATTTGTTCGTGGCGTCGACCTCTACAGATCTTTTGCTACTACTTTCACCATTTGAGAGGGAACTGCGTGTAATTGCGGAAGTGTAGAGTGTTGAATGTGTGGAAAGGAGGTTAAGGACGACACAAAACACCCAGTCCCCAGGCCAGGGATATTAATCATTTACAACTAAAAATCCTTCACCCGGCCGGGAATCGAACCCGGGGCCGCCGGGTGACAGGCAGACGCGTTGCCTCTTACACCGCAGGGCCGGACTCTTAATTTACTTACATTTGGCTGATAATAAGAAGTCCATATTAAGCAGGTATGCTCCAACCAGCGAATTGAGCAATGTAAGTCATTGAATTCTTTTGACCGGGCGAGTTGGCCGTGCGGTTAGGAGCTCACAGCTTTGAGCTTGCATCCGGGAGATGGTGGGTTTGAATCCCACTGTCGGCAGCCCTCAGATGGTTTTCCATGGTTTCCCATTTTCACACCAGGCAAATGCTGGGGCTGTACCTTAATTAAGACCACGGCCACTTCCTTCCAACTCCGAGACCTTTCCTATCCCATCGTCGCCATAAGACTTATCTGTGTCGGTGCGACCTAAAGCCACTAGCAAAAAAAAAAAAATCGAATTTCTAATGATAAATATGCCAAATGGCAATACCGTTGCAGTTACATAAAACTCACCCGTGAACGAAGGGTTGATACCATCTGATTTTACTACAAAATGTTTCGTGTTGAATTAGTGGACAGAACCGATGAGAACAAAGGTCAGTTCCTCAGAACGGAATTTTCCGCTTCATTTCAAGGAAACAGTCGCACGTTGACCGGTAGCTGTGATACGCAGTGTGCAAGACAAGAGAGTAATGTGTGTTGCCTAGTTTTGTGCTGTTGATTCTTTTCAAGGCTTACAGCGTAACTTCCTCGTCATGGACGAAGACTAAACAGTTGATTAGCTGGAGCACTCAAGGAAACAATTTCGGGAGTGGCAGAAAACGCGATACGGTTCGGTGATGTAAAAACTGGACTTAACTGTAAAACACGAAGTTGCAGGTTGAAAAATGCTCTACGATGAGTGAATTGCGAAAATCGCGACTTAGGTGGCATTCGCTTATAAAATAGTCATTTCAGAATAATGATATTTAGCCTACTTATTTTAACATAATTAGCGTCACTAGATTTTCCTGACACCATTATAACTATGGCAACCAGTTTGAGGTGGTGCTGGTGATTATTGTTTTAAGGGAAGTCATGTGTTTAAACTCCTACAATTTACTACTTATCAAAACCAAATTTAAAACGCAATCACATATGAATAAGTAGGGCCCGAATGTGTATGACATGTCATATTTTTCCCTTTATACTATTTCCATGTAAAATACAAGTTAAGCATGATTTTATCTACGGTAGCTGAAATTTTGGCCGGTCCCTTGGTGTAGGGGTAGCGTGCCTGCCTCTCACCCGGAGGCCCCGGGTAGATTCCTGGCCAGGTCAGGGATTTTTACCTGGGCCTGAGGGCTGGTTCGAGGTCCACTCAGCCTACGTGATTAGAATTGAGGAGCTAACTGACGGCGAGATAGCGGCCGCGGTCTAGAAAGCCAAGAATAACGACCGAGAGGATTCGTCGTGCCGATCGCACGGCACCTCGTAATCTGCAAGCCTTCGGGCTGAGCAGCGGTCTAACTTGGTAGGCCAAGACCTTCAAGGGCTGTAGTACCATGGGGGGGACTAAAATTATGCAATTTTCACAGGTGATATAGTGTCATATTATGGCTTTTTAACGGTTTTTTTGTCATTTTCCGGTAATGTTTCATATCGTGGCCATATTTCCCCGTAAATTTTCGTATTTTTGTCATATTTTTATCTTTTTAATTCCATTTTCGCATACCTGCTTGCATTCGTCTCAGAGACGGATTTTTCACATCTCCTAGTAGTTGTCTGTAATTTCTTACAATTATCTTTCTTAGAAATATATCTTCATGTGAATTAGGAGGGCAAGTTGCATAGAAAGCGACAGAAAGGTGATCCTCAGTTGAACTCTAGTGATTTGACGTATTTGAAATATGCCCCAATAACATCCTCTTTTTTTCTCCCGTTACAAGTCAGTGTTGTGTGAAAATAGATCATTCCTATTTGAAAAGTTTAAAATGTATGTAGTTTGCTATTGTAACTCTTTCTGATCGCCCATCTAAATGTGATTTGTATTTCATTCTCAGTGAGGAAAGCAACGGGAAACTACCTCACTCCTCATTTCCCTAGTATGCCCCTTCATTGACACCTAGGCTACGCATGACAGCTATTGGCGGAGCTGTGGAGGATCAAACCAGTCTTTATTTATTACTGAATGAGCTAGATTTTATGTTTTCAATATAATGTTAATTTAAACAGCGGGAAGATATTGAAGATTTCGAAAAAAAGTTTGAAGTCATATTTATTGTCGTATTTTAATGCCATTTTAGGTTATAAATGCTTGCATATTCATAACATTTGTATGTCATAGGCATCCGGGCCCTATTAATAAGCTATATCCCCACGCAAAATTTGGAGTTGATTACTTAATTGGTTCCAACGTTATTGACAAATAACTTGTATTTGTATAGGTTTCTTGGAAAATGTTCCTTGTGGCATAAGTTATTACTTTTTTGTGGGGGGAGGAGGCTATATAATTAGGCACACTTGTCAAAAATACTCGTGTATTAACGAACAACTCCGGGTCTTGCAGTCAGGTATAAAATACTGGAGATATTTTTTCAATTTTTCATTATTTATTCAGTACCGAACAGGAAAAATCTGTTGTTAAATAAGCACATAGGAATTGAAATCAGGAATAAATTTGTTAAAACCTTTGTTTGGAGTGTGCAAACTTACGGTTGCGAGACCTGAACGTTGGGAAAACTTGCACAATCAGTAGTAGAAGCTGCGGAAATGTTGTTCTGGAGAAGACTGACAGGGACGAGTTGCACAGAAAAAACGACTAATATCCAAATCTTGAATGACGTTAATGAGAAACGAACCTTAATTTATTCAATAGAGCAGAGGAAAGTCAAATTTCCTGGACACGTCCTACGACATGACTCCTTTCTCCAGATTCTCTTCGGAGGAAAGGTCCTAGGGAAGAAGTCGAGAGGAAGACCACGTCTCTCATACTCTGCTGGGGTTTGCTTCCTATGTCACAATGAAAAGGACTGCCGACAAGGCTTAGCCTTTAGATAAAGGATGGATGGATTCAATACTCAAGAATCTATTTTCGAGCTATTTCAGGAGTAAAACTATGAAGGTAATATTCAGCTGATAATAAAATGCAGAACTACTTTTAATTCCCGTACATATTCAAACATTCCCTGAAAATTTCAGGTGAATCCGATAAGAACTCTGTCTTAAGGGGCATTTCATGCATGGCAGAGAGCCGAAAAAGTTTTAAGATAAATAAAAGCAATTTAAAGTTTTAAGAAACATACTCGTTTTAAAACTGCACTGGACTGTAAATTACTCCCTCAGATGTGTTTGTCCTCTTTGCATCCAGGAGATAGTGGGTTCGAACCCCACTGTCGGCAGCCCTGAAGATGGTTTTCCGTGGTTTCCTATTTTCACACTAAGCAAATGTTAACTAGGGCTGTACCTTAAGTAAGGCCACGGCTCTTCCTTCCAACTCCTAGGCCTTTCCCATCCCATCGTCGCCATAAGATCTGTCTCAGAGCGACGTAAAGCAACTTGTGAAAAAAAAATACTACAGTGGTATTATTGAAACTGTAGTCCGAAAGAACTTTGAGGCTCATTTTGTGTGACAGCCAGAGAGAAAAGGGCGTGGACTTGCTCTAGGCCTATACGGTATAAGGCGTACTGCTACCCTTTAAGTCCAGCATTGGAGCTCTAAAAATGGCGTTAGGGTAAAACCGATGGCGGGATCTGGAAGAAGAAAATTTGGGGGATTTTTAAGGCTAAAATTATAAATTCCACCTTTTTGGTAAAAAAATCCCAACGTTGCAGTCACGACTCCCCTTAACAGGGAGTACAACTAGAAAACCCTCCTCCATATAACACTAATCAGAGAGATCCGACACTTCGAAAAATGAAGGTATCAGCCAAAGAAAGATAACGGCGACCAAGGTCGTGAAAGTGAAAGACTCCTTAGCCCTCGAAAACCCAATAGCGTCGGGGTCGGAAAAGAACAAGAGTTGACCAAGTTAGTTCCGATAGGATAGATGCCAGTGACAAGCCTGGCACAAGTGGAAGCAATGTCAGGACTCAGCTAAGGACTCCGTGGTCGCCAACCCACGCTGCCAAGTTGAGAGCCCCTGGGGCCACCTTTAGTCGCCTGTTGTGACAGGCAGTGGATACCGTGGATAATTTCTACCACCCCCACTGGGGGATATAGTTGGTCAGTAGCGTCATCTTCTCACTGTGCGCTTTCTTCCTGTAACTGAGAACTTGAGAAAACCTCGTATCAAATGAACCCCGTTCTACTCATTCACTGGCCGAAAAAACGATCCCAGGGTCTTGGAACTCCGAGTGGGTGGGGGACACAGACGAAAAATACATCCACGGTATCCCCTGCCTATCGTAAGAGGGGACTGATAGGGGCGACCAAGGGATGATTGTATTAGAAGCATGAAACTACTAGTACCATCATGCTGGGAACACTGTTGGTCGCTTTTACTTACGAGTAGTACCACTATGTTAGGTACACAATAAGTTTGTGATTAGTGGCAGCAGAGAGCGATTTACTGTGGTTTTACAGTACCCGTGATGAGTACCACTATATGCGGAACATCACGGTCTTACGTTGCCTGTGATTAGTATCCACTATGTGAAGAACACCACGGGATAGTACGAGTCTCTGTGATTATTACGCCTATGTGAGAAACACCATAGATCTGCGTTACCTGTGCGGCGTTCATTACTTGTAATTAGTTGCGCAATGTGAGGAACACCGTGAGTCATAACTAGTAGCGCAACACGACAAATACCATGGTTCTACTTTTGCTAGCGATAAGTACCATTATGAGGGGCGGTGATCCGGATTTTGGACCCCTTTTAGTCAACAAGCATCATCGATTGAGGATTGTGCTTTAGAAGCAGTCCCCTGGTCAGTAATACTATTGATTTCAGATAGTGGGGCATTGCGGGTCGGATCCACCGATTGTTTTAAGTTCATATTGATCCATTCATTCTTCATCATCATGTTTTGAATTCTGGCCAATGGATGATTTTGGACTTTTAAATTGTCATTACATTTCGTCTCATTTCATACCATTAGGAGCCTATGACCTAGATATTAGGCCCCTTTAAACAACAAGCATCATCATTATCGGGGCCTTGGAATAAGAGACAGACACGCTATCTCTACACCACTGGGTTGGATAATAATAATAATAATAATAATAATAATAATAACAACATTATATTTACAAGATCTAGAATGTCTTTCATTTCCTCACATTTCATGAGCCTTATCATACTTGTATTGATGCATTAGTTTTTGTTTCGAATTTTAGCAACTCGCTATCTAGTCTGTAGGTGGAGTCAAAGGATGCATTCATTATCTGCATCTCCTGCATAGTGTAAGAGGCTACTAAGAGGGGAGGAAGAAATGAATTTGTACTAGCTCTCTCGTCTTCTAAGCCCCAAAACATACCCATGGATTCTGCGCTTTTTCGTTTAGCGGATAAATTAGGTGTTAATTTTGTCATGTTTGTTCTTCTCCTCCCTGGCCTTCTTTCCAGTTACTTGGGTCTGCACTGTATGTGGGTTTGGCCCGTTGTACGACCGGATGGCCTTCCTGGCGCCAGTTCTGTGCGAAGGGAGTTATTCATTACTGGGTGTTTTTGTGGAGGTTGGAGTCTGACATATTGTATGGTGATGAAGTATAGCTGGGCAACCCTCCTCTCCAAACACTAATCAAAAGGGAAAAAGTGGAGATCGTCTGATACCTCCGAAGAATGAAGGTATCTGCAAAAATATAAAAAATAGTCTTAGCTTTGTCCCGCTTGTGCAAGTGTCCGCTGTTTGGATCTTTACTGTTTTAGTTGATTAGTTAGTTGGTTAATTAGTTACTAAAGGCTATGCCTTGACGATGCAACGATAATCTCCTGTCTTCAGCTTTGTTTCATCTTATGGTAGGTGTGGGAGCTATATTGAAGATTTAGCATCAGATCGTGAAGATAATTCGTCCTTGGTCTTCCTCGCCCTTTCTTTCCCAGAAATTTTCCTTTATTTACCCGACAAATCAATTAAAACTCTGCCATAGACCGCTCAACAGAGATTGACATAAGGTAGAATTAAACGGAACATCAAAATTGACATTCAGACAAACTTGATGGCGTCAATTCAGAATGCCTGCACAAGGTAGCAGAAGCCATAAGATTGACTATATTTATTTATTTATTTGTTTGTTTGTTTGTTTGTTTGTTTGTTTGTTTGTTTGTTTATTTATTTATTTATTTATTTATTTGAATACCTCCGGTCGGTGTTAATGTAATAGTGACACGAATCAACGTGTAAACGTCTTCGTAGATTGATTGATGTAATTGTGAAGTGGACTAAGGTGTGTGGTTGTTTAGTAGACAGACGTCACAATGTGGCTTGAAGTGGACTGGCGTGTGGTTGTGAAGTAGACAGACATCGTAATGTGGCTTGAAGTGGACTGGCGTGTGGTTGTGAAGTAGACAGACGTCATAATGTGGCTTAAAGTGGACTGGCGTGTGATTGTGAAGTAGACAGACATCGTAATGTGGCTTGAAGTGGACTGGCGTGTGATTGTGAAGTAGACAGACGACATAATGTGGCTTGAAGTGGACTGGCGTGTGATTGTGAAGTAGACAGACGACATAATGTGGCTTGAAGTGGACTGGCGTGTGATTGTGAAGTAGACAGACGACATAATGTGGCTTGAAGTGGACTGGCGTGTGATTGTGAAGTAGACAGACGTCATAATGTGGCTTGAAGTGGACTGGCGTGTGATTGTGAAGTAGACAGACGTCATAATGTGGCTTGAAGTGGACTGGCGTGTGATTGTGAAGTAGACAGACGACATAATGTGGCTTGAAGTGGACTGGCGTGTGATTGTGAAGTAGACAGACGTCATAATGTGGCTTGAAGTGGACTGGCGTGTGATTGTGAAGTAGACAGACGTCATAATGTGGCTTGAAGTGGACTGGCGTGTGATTGCGAAGTAGACAGACGTCATAATGTGGCTTGAAGTGGACTGGCGCGTGATTACGAAGTAGACAGACGTGCTAATATGACTATGAATTGGACAAGCATGTTGACGCGACGCGACTGTATTATTTAATTGTAACTTCTTGAGTACTGTCTTGCCGCTCGGAACTTGCGAACGTAAGAAACCAAGGGGCTAAGCTTGGCAACACTCGCAGATGGATCTGAATGAACCTTGAACGATATCTCATCTAAGGTCAGATGTTAGGGTCTTGAACCGGACTCTTCCGATTAGCGAGAAATTTTATTGCTCAGGCAAGCTGTTTCTCATCCAGAACAGTTAGTGACCGCTTGTATGGTGTGCTACTACCTGATACGTTCACGACGGTTCCTCCTCCTCCTCCCTAACGAGCAACAACTATTCTCACAAGAGAAGTGTTTGGGTAGGTCCAGACGGATCGCTATGAAACTTGATAAGATGGTCAATTAGTCTTAATCATAATAGTCATTCTGCCGTGGATAGATATTTACACACTTAAGGGACAGTAAGTTTACTGCAGTTCTAAATGGGATATGGTCTGCAGAAGACATCGATTGCTGTAACATAAGAACATTACTGATATTCCTTCCAGAATGTATCCACAGCGTGACAGAATAAGTGAACCTGAACAACAAACCTACAGTTTCCTCGTTGTTACTAATAAAATATTATATTAATTGCACGCACGTTTATTCAGGATGGTCAGAAACGTCGTAAATCGGGAGGAGGGTTGGTCATACCGATAAATAATTCGAAAAATTCGAGACCTCGCGCCGTTTGTCCTTTCATCAGCTGCTGGAGTTAGCCAATGAGATTACTTCGCTGGCGAATGGCATAAGACCGGCTTCAGAGCACCAGTCCAAGCAAAAGCTTCGCCAGGGGAGGGATTTGAAGGATCGCGCCATAGTAAGCACGCTGCGGTGAGAACCGGCTGCAACCCACGGTGTGTTTGTGTTTGATGCTGATTTCTGGGTCGGGGTGAACCTTGAACGCTATCTCTTAAGGCTTTTGATACGGTAGGTCATGGGGAAACTACTGACGAAAGTGGGGACCATTGGACTAGACAAACAAGAGGCTAAATTTCTAGGAAATAGAACGCGGAAAATTAGAGTAGGTCAATTATTTTCTGACCTTGTAATCGTTAAAAGGGGGTTCCGCAAGGAAGTGTTATCGGACCTTCATATTTTCTTATATATAAAATGATACAAGTAAAGAACTTGAATCACAGATAAGGCTTTTTGCGGATGACGTTGTACTGTAGAGAGTAATAAGATACAGGCTGTAAGCCACTCAGAAAAAGAAAACCTCGACAGTGTTGTGAGATGGACAGCAGACAGCTGTATGATGGTAAGCGTAATGAGAAGTCAAGTTGTAAGTTTCACCAAGAATAAAAAGTCCTCTCAGTTTTATTACTGCACTGATAGGGTGAAAGTACCCCATGGGGATCGCTGTGAATATCTAGGTGTTAATATAAGGGAAGATCTTCATTAGGGTAATCGTATTGACGGGATTGTAAATAAAGGTTACAGGACTCTTCGTATGATTATGAGGTTTTTTTGGGGTTGCAGTTTGTCCAACCCTTGTCCCGTTCCCTACGGGGTCGGGTATGAGGTGAGATGAATTTGTCGTGGCGGTTTTTTATGACCGGATGCCCTTCCTGACGTCAACCTCATCAGAGGAGTTAATGAGAGATGAAATGAATGACGTGATATATGATAGTAGGGAGAGGGTGAAACCCGGTGCCGGCACATAGCCTACTCCTGTCGAATAGCACCAAGGGGTCTGCTCAAGACTTAACGTCTCCATCCGACGGACGAATCACCATCAACAGCGTAATATGCCCTCACTCCATACGAGCACTGCGGAGAGGTTTGGAATTTAATCCAGGCTTTTGGCACGCAATCTAGTGATTAGAAATTGTATACCACCACCTCCCCTACCCTGCCGGCCAACATTCTGATGGTGAAAGTTTTTTCGACCAACGGGACTCGAACCGGCTAACCTCGGTGTTAGACCGTTTTTAGACTTCAGCGCCTTAACGATCATGGCCACCAGACGGGCTTTTTTTTGGGGTTGCAGTAAGAACGTAAATGAGAGGGCGTATAAGTCTCTAGTAAGACCCAAATTAGAGTATGTTTCCACTATATGGGGCCTTGCCCAGGATTACTTAACTCGAAGAAATCCAAAGGAAAGCAACAGGATTCGTTGTGGGTGATTTCCGACAAAGTAGTAGTGTTACGAAAATATTGCAAACTTTGCGCTGGGAAGAGTTGGGAGCTTTCAGTTCTCATGTTGAGATGGAGAGATGGCATGAAATGCTATTAGTAGACGAATAAGCTTGAATGGCTGTTTTAAAGGCAGGAAGCTCACAATATGAATGTAAAATTGTAATTCCAGAGTACACATGTAGGCAAATAATCGTTTATTGTGACGAGTTATCGGAATTACTTACCAAGGGAGATGTACGATAAATTTCCAGCTTCTTTGGAATCCTTTAAGAAAAGACTAGGTGAACAACTCATTAAAAGAATCCGACACCTTGGTAACAGCCCTAAATGCAGATCAGTTGTTATTGATTGATTTCGTTGATTGGAGAGCATCTTTATACATCGTGTTATTGGTATTGTCTCCTGTACAGATGTAAAGATTTTTATTTGTACACGCTGTAGAGCGAGCCACATACAGCTATCCGTATGATAACCTTTTAAGTTCACTGTCGGCAGCCCTGAAGATAGTTTTCCGTGGTTTCCCATTTTCACGCTAGGCAAATGCTAGAGCTGTACGTTAAGGGCACGGCCGCTTCTTTTCCACTCCTAGCCCTTTTCTATCCCATCGTCACCAAATGACCTAAGCCTATCTGTGTCAGTGCGACTTAAAGCAAATTCTTAAATATTTAAAAAAATTAAAGTGAGTTTTCTCTCTGAAAAAAAAAACTTCAAAATTTAAAATGACAATAACGCCAATAATTCACTCACGGCTCAAAATCACCCAGAAGCACGGTCTAGGTTCTCTCCCTTGTCCCCCTCTTTCTCTAAAAACATCTTTTTCCCTTTGGGCTGATCTTTCTTCTTTGGCGTTCAACTCGGATGGGGGCCGTGCTTTGGCCATTCTAAAAATTGCAGTCTTTTTACAGTAGGACAGCCAAGGTTTGTGTTGAGATGCATTACTGTTCTTACTCTTCCCATCATTAAATGTTAACACAGCATCATTGACTCCCCATTTCAAAGTTTTCAACCCCACATATTTATTCTCGGGCACTCACGTCCAGATGGTATTTTGAAGGACTCGTTAGGATTCTGAGTGCGCCCATGTAAACAAGTTCTGAGATCGGAATGAGCTAGGTCTCTGCAGATTGGCTTTTGTGGCCTCCATAACAGCTTCAGGAATATAATTCTTACATTAAAAATACTCTACTTTATCGATAGGTGAAAACCACTGCCTTCTAAGCGGAATAATTTCAGAGATATCCGTATTTTTAAAAATGCGTCGGGAACTAACTTGGCAGACATGCAAATAATGTTGTAAAATTAAAAATTAAATACTTCTAAGAATCGTATAGAGATAAGTTGTATACCGTTTTACTCAAGAAACACTCAATAATTTTGTAGGATATTATTAGTGATTTAAGCCCTCTAGGGAGCTCTTATGACTAGTTCTTTTTTGGTTGTCCACTTTCATTTCCAATACCTCTTGAGTCCTGTTATTAGTTTTTCCTTTCTTTCCTGTGAAAGAGATTTGCGAGGAGACATAATCGAGTTTATCATTTTACAAAATTTTGGGGCGGAGATGCAGACTACGAATACACCCACGGTCACTCGTGACAGTCGTAAGAGGCGACTAAAACAGGCTACCAAGGGATGAGGACGTTACAACCATGAGACTACTTGCGACTAGTACCACCTTGCGAGGAAAACCATGGGTCTACATTACATATGAGCATTACCATTATGTGAGGAACTCTACGGGTCTGGGCATTGCCTGTGATAAGTGTCATTGTGTGCATTCCACTGTGTTCAGAATAGGTCTGCGTTATCTACGAGTAGTGCCACTTTATGAGAAACACCCTTGGTCTGCGTTGCCTGTGATTAGTACCATTATGTGAGGAGCACCATGGATTTGTGTTGCCTGTGGGTGTTACCATAATGTGTGTGATATACCGATGACCAACACTGCCTCTGATTAGTATCACTTTGTGAGCAACACCATGGGTCTGCGTTGCTTGTGAGGGGTGCCATTGTGTGTGCCATACCATGAGTCTACATTACCAGTGATTAGTACCACTGTGGGAGGAACACCATGGTTCTGCTTTACCAGTAATAACTATTATGAGGGGTCGTTGACCTGGATTTTGACCCCTTTGGGCAAGCATCATCTCTGAAAATAAGAAATTGTGAATTGGATCCACTGACTGTTTTGGATTCTTTGTCTTACATATCCATCATCATTCGTTTCAGATTTCTAGTCAGTGGATCCATTTTGAAGTGTTAATTATCGTTTCATTTCGGGTCGATTAAGGGTTGATGACCTAGCTTTTAGGCCCCTTTAAACAACAATCATCATGAGTGAGAAGTTCTTCGTAAGCCTGCCGCTCGACAGATAGTTTTGAAACACTTCGGTGTATACATTTCTCTAAGGACCCGACAGTGATAACAGGGGCGTTTCCCTTGTGGTTCTGAAGAACGCCTTCACCATCAATGAGGGCCGTATTTATGATCGCTCAAGATTTGGGTTAATTCGTTTAAACGAGGGCACAATCTGAGCAAACAGCTGTTGTACTGTAAATTAAAGTGTAATAGTCTTCATAATACCTTTATCTGGCATAAAATGAATCTCTACGCACACTGAAGAGGTGACGTTGGTGGTCAAAGTTCATAATGGAGAAATCTGAAGGGCACTGAAATGAGATGGTCTGTAAGAATCTAAGAGAATTATTATTCACAACTGTATGAATTATATTTTACAGTTAACAGTAGAATGTCTTTGGCTCTGAAGATGATTACTTGGTAGTCGAAGCATATAGCTCCTTATACAGCTTTCCTCCTGCGAGCGTATAAAATGTACAAGGTGGATCATAAGTCGCTTGTCACAATAGCATTTCAATATAACTATACTGTTAACTGGCCTTTGCTGGCAGGACCTAGTGTTTACAGTGCACTAAGTCCTCTGGTATAGGCTTGAGCAATTTTGTTACTTTCATTAATCTGTCTCAATCTCATCCTTGGCTTTGACAATATGAAAGTGACAGGTATGAGCGATGCTAGTAATGCCATTCCTTATGCAGCCAGTCCCTGTTATGAACAGTGTCAAAATGTTGCTCATAGGGTGGGTTGTCGCATGCACTTCAGTGGGCTTGGCAGACTGTTATGTAATAGCAAATTTTGGCTCGGTGAGGAAAGCAACGGGAAACTCCCTCACTCCTCATTTCCCCAGTACCGCAAGTTTGTCATCGTAACATTGTCGTCTGTTAGTTCATCATAAAATGTACTTTATTCCTTTTCCCCGGTATGTCTTCTCCACTGGTTGGTTTCAAACAACCAGAGCAGAGTCCACATTTCTATGATACCGTTTGGGACAGGCATGTTCAGCAGTGGAATAACTGTAGTCCTAAATAATTAGAAGGAGAAAAATGAAGTGGATCGGACATTGTTTGAGGAAGGACTGTTTACTGAAAGAAGGAATAGAAGAAATGGTGAAAGGCAAACGAGGAAGAGGAAGGAAAAAGTATCAAATGTTGGACAATATCCAAGGAAATAAATATTCGGACATGAAAAACTTGGCGCAGGACAGGCAACAGTGGAAGAGGTTCATTCCATGACAAGACCTGCCATAAGGCAGAATACCTAGATGATGATGATGATGATGATGATGATGATACATTCTTGCGACTTTAGCACCCCAGTTTGTACCTTGTAACTAGGCTAGGTGTGGGTCTTGAGAAGGTAAGTGATCGCCTCAACAAACTTCCTTCACCACGACGTGGACCTCGTGTCACGATCGCTGGTCGCGGTAGACATCGCAGGCCACCACAGGTAAAACCTGTATTCTACTCAGCTGTTCATCGGCGCACTATCCTTGCGCAGAGTGGTGTGCATCTGGATTCTACTAGCATGTTATTTCTGGCATTGACCTTCTGCTTGGTGTTATGCCACTATGTTTTGAAGAAGGTGAGAGTGATCTTTTAGACTGAAACAATGTTCAAGGAGGGCACCATTCCAAGAAACTCTCAATTTCATTGGAACATATGATTCAGCAGAAGATGAGTGTCGTTTGAACTGGATTAACAGCTTCGTTATCCGGTATCACAAGTTGCAAGCTTGATCACGAACAGCTGGCAGTCAGTACAACCGCAAGTTTGTTATCGTGACATTGTCGTCTGTTAGTTCATCATAAAATGTACTCCTTTGCTCATTTTCCCCTCCAAATGAGGAGAGAATCTTTTATACTCTGGCTCTGCATGTCGGTGAAGTAAATCCTTTAATTGCTGCAGAGGTTACGTCAGCCAGTAGCGTGTGATAAGAAGACAGAGCAGGGTACAGTAGTTTACCGGAGGATGGCTCAGAAGAGGCTAGGTGTGGGTGTTGAGGAGGTAAGTGACCGTAACGAGGGCCTCAGGAAGCTGCTCCTTCACCACGACGTGGACCTCGTGTCGCGATGGCTGCTCGCGGTAGACATCGCAGGCCACCACAGGTAACACCTACTCGTACATTCTACTCAACTGTTCACGGCGCGCTATCCTTGCGCAGAGTGGCGTGTGTCTACTACCGGTCAAGTAACTACCTGGAGAGTATGAGAATAATACATGATAAATTAACGAAAAGAGAATACAGGGGAATGATATGGTGGCTGATGGGAGTTTATAAAAATAAGGCATTTAAAGAAAATGCGAATACTTTACTCGCGACATGTACCATTCTGTGGGGCCTTAGACATGGATTTTGGACCCCTTTAGACATCAAGCATCCTCGATTCAGGATTATGCTTTATAAGTGGTCCCTTGGTCAGTAATACTATTATGATCTTTTTTTGCGTCGGATCCATTTTTTTTTTTTGTTCATGTCCATCCACTCATTCTTCATGACATTTTCTTATTTTGGTCAGTGGATGATTTTGAACTTTTTGTTGCCATTTCATTTCGTACCATTAGGGGCCGATGACCTCAGTGTTAGGCCCCTTTAAACTACAAGCATCATCATCATCATCACGATTTTCAACGCTGTGTTTAACATCATTTTGGGCCGTTTTGTCAATTTCCTTTTTTTTTTCATTTTATGGAGCTTCGTACAGACACAAATTATGTTTTCCATCATCATCATCATCATCATCATCTCAGTTTTGAATTTTTTGGATTTGTTACCTTCTGGAAATAGGCTTCTAAATTGGGCAGTCAGATGGCAGCTGAATTTGAAAAAATGGTGCATTGCCATGCAGGAAGGACTGCCTCTCCTTATATGAATCGATTATTTCAGAAACCAGTCAAGCGCCAAGTCTGTCATTTTTGGGATAATGTAAAAAACTGTCTAGCATCAGATAAAATGTTATGGTAGGGGTTTTAATATTTTAGCTTGAAAGTAGTATATCTTTTAATACTTTCTATCGAAGGAAAAATATTTTGTGCTTATTAACTTTGCTGTAAAAAATCGAAAAAATTCCACTTGACTGGTTTCTAAAATAAACGAGTGTTGCAAACATATTTTTATGGGATAATTCTTGAATTTTAAAAGGATTTTGTCATATAACCCATATTTGTGGAAATAAAAAATATT